>NW_008348875.1:444000-518676 GCF_000622305.1 Nannospalax galili | reverse complement strand
TTTGACCGTGTGTGTGTGTGTGTGTGTGTGTGTGTGTGTGTGGGGGGTATATTAGTTTGCTTCTCCATTGCTGTGACAAAACACTCTGACCAACTTGTGGAGGAAAGGGTTTATTTGACTTACATCTCCAGGGTCACAGTTCATCACTGAGTCAAAGGTAGGAACTCAGGGTAGGAACTTGGAGGCAGGAACTGAAGCACAGGCCATGGAGGAATGCTGCTTACTGGTTTACTCTCTGGGGCAGTGCTCAACCTGCTTTCGTATACAATATAAATGACCTTTCCAGTAGGTTGGGCCCTTCCACACCACTCAACAATCAAGAATACATCCCTCAGACATAACCACAGGCCAATCCAGTAGAGGAAATTCCCCAACTGATTGATGCTGCCTCAATCCAAGTGTGTCAAGTTGACAACTAAAGCTCTGCAGCACACGGGTGTTTATGTTTAGGGTATGTACTTGCCCGTGTGAGTGGGTGTACCTATGTGTGTGGGAATGCATATGGAGGCCAAAGTTCCACATAACATGTTGTGTTGGTTTGTTTTTGTCAGCGTCACGCAAACTAGAGACAACTGGAAAAAATGAACCACAACAGAAGAATTTCTTACATCTGATTGGACAATGGGCCTATCTGTGGGGAATATTCTTGATTGCTGTTTGATGTAGGAGGCTCCATAGCACTGTGGGCAGTACCATGCCTGGGCAGGTGGTCCCAGGTGTAAGAAATGAATCTGAGTATGCCAGGAGAAATAGGCCAGTAGGTAATAGTCCTCCATGGTCCCTGTTTCAGCCCCTGCCGCTTTGAGTACTTGCCCTGACTTCCACAAAGATGGACTGTCACTTAGGTTTGGAAGATGTAAAAGTCCTTTTATTCTCCTTTGTTGTGATCAGAATGTTTTACCACAGCAGCAGAAAGCAAACTAGAACACCTGTATTTCTCAGCCTCTATTGCTGCTCGCCTTACAATTTGAGATGGGGTATCTCACAGAGTCTGCAGCTAGGCTGGCTGACCAGTGCAGTCAGGTACTTGCCATCAAACTTGGCTTTTACTTGAGTGCTGAGGATCCAAACTCAGTTCCTCATGCTTATTTTTTTTAGAAAGAATGTATGCTTTATTTCTGATAACATGCATAACAAAATAAAACAAAGAAATAGGATAGAATATATTTCTTATATTTTTAAAATGTATTGAATTTTTGTGTATTTCATATAGAACATCTTAATCACCTTTACACTCCCCTCCTGGGTGGCACCCTTCCATACCCCCCCCCCCCCTGGGTGGCCCCCTTCCTTACCCCCCCCCCCCACTGGATGTCATGCTTTCTGTCATTTGTGTTAAGGCTTATGGAGTGGGTCCTTGGACCGGATTCCTATATTAAACTCCACCCACCTAGGGTTCAGAGACCATTGCAGAAGAGGGGGCAGAAACATTACAAGAGCCAGGGGAGGTGGTGTGTGACCATATGGAAAAAACATCCTGCAGGCTCCTGGGACCTTGAAATATGACCCTACAACAATGATGTCAGCATGCACAAGACTCATACAACCTCAAGAAGGTAAAAAACCCAGCACAGAACTATGGGAATGGGCAAGAGACCCCGATCTTAGCCGAAGAACTATTGGCAGCTGATATTGTTAAAGGGCTCTAGATAGGCTGACTAGACCACAGTGGATGAACCTGCACTGAGGGACGTCTGGGGACACTAACGTCACTCGAGGTCCTGGTGCTTCTGTGGCAAGCACATTCGTCACTGAGCTGTCTGTGGAGCCTGCCTCTCTTCTCATTTCTGTCTGCCTCCCCAGAGCCAATGCTGCTTCATTTTCATCATCACACAATGAGGTGAAAGTTGTATTTATTACCTTGCTCAGGATTTTGATTGTATTTGTTGAAAGATGCAGGCATGCTAACTTCAATTCTGTATTTCATTTATATCGTAGGCTTTTGTCCTGTCCTCTCTAGGCATCTTAAATCACAATTTCAATTTACCAAGTTTGACAAATGTCCATAGAAAACTTGTAACTTCAGTCCCTGCTTAATTAATATACTGTCTTTTTGAAGTTTTGTCTTCAGAGCTCATATATGACTGTTAAAGGATGTTAGCCTTCTGGGAACCTAAAATACTCTGAAAAAAATCATTTAAACAGGCTTAAAATGTTTTATTCAGAATATTTGATGTCTGTGGGGGAGTTTTTTTGTTATAGAATTTTTTTAGGATAACCACTCAGATATATTACTTGAAATTGAGGCTTTTATAATGTTTGGAATGAAAATAAAATTTCAAATAAAATATAAAAACAATTATTTTTTAGAAAACAGAGATGTTATCAGCTAATTACCTTCAATAAAATGACAGATGTTTGGAATGGATTTTGAAGAAGCACATGTATGGAGATTATAATTTTGGATGATTGGTTTATATTAGATTGGGCTGAATAACAATTGATACATTTTATTGATGATAGAATTATCAAATTTAAAAAAAGGTTACATTGTCTATTCCAAGTTAAGTACTAAAACGATCTGTCTGTGAGATAAGTAAACAACCTTTGAAAAGAGTATTTAGAGTAGAATGTGCCCAAATTTTATCTTTGCTTCATAGAAATCATCCCATCGTGGGTTCAGAAAAATACAGTTTATCCATGCCTATGTCCAGTAAAAATGTTTTTTATCGGGAAAGGGGTTGATGAGGAAGAAAAGGGAAAAGTATCAAAGAAAATATAGGCCTTTAAATTATATAATATGTATGTAGCTTTAATGCCTTTTGGTTAAAATATAAAATAGTGGGACTGGAGAGATGGGTCACCAGTTAAGAGCACTGGCTGCTCTTGCCAAGGACCTGGGTTTGATTCCCAGAACCAACATGGCAGCTCACAACCTTTCTTAATTCCAGTTTCAGGGATTCTGAGACCCTCTTCTGACCTCTGAAGGCACTGCATGACACAGGTGCACTTGCACATATGTAGGCAATACACTCATATACATAAAACAATAAAAATAATAAAATATACAAATAAATCAAATAGTAAATTTTATTGTTTACTTATCTGCCCAATATAAATTTTATACATTGATAATAAGTTAAGATAAACTATAGTGTAAGAGAAAATGTGTGGGAAGCATTTTCTTTGAGACACTGAATTCATTACCATGATCCATTGCCTGAGTGTGACATCTGTCAGTTCAGAAAAGACCTTAGAAAGAGAGGCCAAATGAGAGAATTACTTTTTCTTTTCACTGTAAAATCACTCATAAGTATGTTTAACAGTGGAATGACAGCTATCTTTTCTTTTTCCTTTTGACAAATTGTTCTCCAAATTCTGGAGTGTGTGCTCTTGATCAATATGATTTGATTATAATAATAATGCATAATAATGCTCCTGGGTTTTTAACTGAGAAAAGCTACCAGTCAGACTTCACACTTACATGTTCTCCTTTTATCTATTCATTCCTCCTATTTATTCACTCAGAAGCATTTTATTCTCTTCTCTGGATCAGAAAATCTTCAGAATCACATAAGAAAATAACATAATTTTGCTCAAGGGACTGACTAGATTTAGCATTTTATACAACATAGGGGAACATTTCAATATTGAGTACACTGATGCTTTCTCTGATTACCTTATGTGATTGAGTTCAGAATAGAATTTTTTCATGTGATGTTATTCTCTGTATAGGACTCAAGTTGGAGTAGGCTAAGAAGTCATCAGAGAACTACTCAAATAGTCCACTTGATCATCAATCTAACTTACCTTACAGGGTCCAGGTCCTGATTTGGGAGGCAATGCTCAAAAAGGATTGCCATAACTCTCCATAACTCATATCACTTTCTTTCCTACTTCATGACTTTATTTACTGTGGTCCATAAAGGCAAGTTTCCAGAGGAAACTTTTATTTCAAAAGCTGCATCTTTAGCAAATTGCCTAACTTCTTTGTGCTTCTGTTTATATTTTTTAACTTAAAAAAAACTTTATTGAGATTTCATAAATGCATATAAGGTGTTTTGATGAAATCCACATCCACTCCTTCCCCTCCAATACCTTCCATATCTCCCCATCACTTTTTCCTGACAACTTTCTTTCTTTCTTTCTTTCTTTCTTTCTTTCTTTCTTTCTTTCTTTCTTTCTTTCTTTCTTTCTTTTTTCTTTCCTTCCTTCCTTCCTTCCTTCCTTCCTTCTTTCTTTCTTTCTTTTTTCTTGGCTTTTTGCTACTCTAGCATTTCCCCCTCTGAAGAGGTAACCCTAAAATCTTTTAGGGATTGGATAAGAGCTCCCAAATAAAAATTACTTTCTAGCACATAGAGCTCATAAGGAGTAAAGAAGTTAATAGATTCCAGCATCTGGAGAGAAGTTACACATACAAATGTTAACTATTCTGCCACCACCATTATCTGTTTTATTTTCATGCTTGTTTGGCCCACTTGGCAGGGCACTTGAATTTGGGAACCCACCTTTAGGCTTTTAACATCTGAAAAAATCATGAACAGAGGAAACAGAGTGGATAGTAAATACAATGACAACAAAATTTTTAGGCACTAGTCAATGAGCATGCACAAGAGGAACTTTTACTTCTATCTTGAAATAAACCCAATGTACTTCTAACTGAAATGACAGAGAGGAGCAGGTGAGGAGGGGGCAGCCAAGGATGGCTACTGGCAGACTGGTATTGTAAGACTCTCCGCTAGAGGTGATAGGTCAGTTTGATCTTGTAGATTAGAATTCTGTAGGTGAAAATCCCCCAGAGAAAGGTGGTTGAATAAAGATAACAAAAACAGGGAGAAGAACATCTGAAACACTTTCAGACTTACGAACTTTGTAGTGAATTTTAGAATAACAGAAGTGTGAATTACAGAAATAAGACCAAACTCCATAAATTTTCACATAGAAAATTTTGACTTTATGACATACTGCACATGATACTCTTTCTTTAAAATGTTTTCATGGCAGTGTAAAGTCACTGCAAGCTGAATCCTCCCAATGCACAGTGAAGGTGGAGGGCTCCATTTGTTTAAAAGACAAGGAATGTCTCATCCTGCCCAGTGCTGGAATTACAAGTGGATGCTACTAGGGCTAGAGAGATGTTTCCGAGGTTAAGAACACTGTTCTTGCAGAAGACTCAGGTTTGAATACTAGCACCCACATGGTGACTATATGTGTTATAGGCCTCAGATGCTATCTAACAACATTTTTTAAGATTTTTGGATTGGTGGAACCTAGGGGTTTATTTTGTATATTCCAAAAGGATTTATTTCCTCATTGAAAGAAGGAGTTTTATGTCGAATGCAGAGGTAAGCATTGAATGGCTATTTACAGGGCTAAAGATAGTTCAAGATAATTTAGCTCTGGGCATGTAACATTTCACTTTTTAAAATAATGGAAATTCTAATCAGATAATCAGAGTTGGGGAATATTTAACACAAATGCAGACTCCTCTTTTTTTTCTGGGAACTTTATGAATCTGTCACAAAATGTGACCCTTCAACCTTCCACCTCCAGAGCCATGAACTTGAATAAACTTCCTTTCTTGATTTAAGAAAAGCAAACAAACAAATAAATAAAGACAAGAAATGTTCTGAGCAGTCAATCAACTTCACTGTTTCATGTATTTCTGTTTCAGGCCGTCTTCTGGATCTTTTTTGAGAATGTGTAAAAATTGTTACAATTCTCACCTTATTCAAGTTTGGTGTTAAAGTAGAAGAGTTTGCTGACAATGCATACAGTTTTGTAAATTCCCTCTAATGAAAACTACTGAGGGATGGAGAGATAGAGCTCCGTCAGTACACTATCTCAGTCAATTACATGCTTGCTTCATAAGCATGAGGAACTGGGTTTGATTTCCAGAACTCACACACAAAAAAATTCTAGAATAGTTGCTCATCTGTAATCCCAGAGCTGGGAAGGCAGAGACAGTTCCCCGGGGCTAGTTTCAGACCAATGAAAGCAAAAAAATATAAAATAAAATTATAACAGCAACCACAACAACAAAAGAATGGATGGTGTGAAGAGCAAAATCCGAAGTTGTAGACTGACCTATACATGCATGCCCACATGTGTACATAAGCATGCTTACGCGTGCACATGCGCGCGTTCGCGCGCACACACACACACACACACACACACACAAGTTACAGAACTGACTCTGACTAAATCCTATTCTTTCAATCCCCTTTCCTCAGTATTCACACATATATTTATATTAAATATACAAATGTCACCCAGAAGTGAAAATATAAATAAAATTCAAAATTGAAAGCATTTTCTTTGCCCCAAATTATCTAATGTAACTGTAACTTATTTGAAGAAAATTCTGGAAACATTGAAAAAATGCTTCATATAAGTTACTTATAATACATTATAAAATTCTACAAAAAAAATAGCTGGCTTATTTAAGTGCTCTCCACCCTCTATCTTTCTATCTCATAAAATAAGGCTCTTAATTCCTTTTCTCACATATCATTTTATATACTTAGAGGAAATCTCTGCTAAGTGAAATGAATTTGACAAATGGATTTAGCAGATGAACAGATGCATTTGAAGCACAACAGATGGGCCTCCATTTTCCTAGGTGAGGTGGTATCTATCCATTTTATCAAGTTACAAGGATGGTAAAAACGAAGCACAAATGATACACAAGGAATTAAAAAATATCAATAGCTTCATGACATAAATTAAGTGAACTTCAATGTTTATGAAGGATGACAAGTGGGTTATTTCAAAATTATCCACTCATTGGTGAAAACTGTGATATATATTAGAAGCGAGCATTCCAAAGCAATCGACATGTTAAGAATAATTCTTAACTCACGATCGGATACATTTATATCCTATAGAATTCTTTAAATATACTTGATTATTGATTTAGATTGCTTCAAATTACAAAGTTAACGAATTTACACAACATTGGAGATGAAGAATGGTTAAGCGACTTGGTGGAAGGTAAGCAATGGTGAAGTTAGGACTCTAGCCAAGTTCTTGTGGGTCTTTTTTTACTTTTAATTCTTCCCTAATTCTTCTTTTCATTTGGATTAGTTCTAGTAAAAAGGATTCATAGCGATTCAGATAGGAGTGAAAAGTACTTGTTGAAAACTCCTCTAATAAGTCTTTAATAATGAATTCCAAATTTCCATACCTTCTCTTCCCAATATTACTTTCCAAAACATATAATTTATAACATTCCTAATCATTTAAGATTTTTCAAGTTTGTTCTTCTCTTTCCTTATTATTTTAAATTCTTCTTATCTGATATTTGTCAATAGATTGGCAATGTTTTCAATATATTACTATTTTGAACACATAAATATCAATTCCAAAAGTGTACCAAGCACTTAATATATGTGTGATTTAAAAGGTTGTACAACACTTTTCTTCGTTTGTGTTTACTTTGAGATATCTGAAATGTCTGAGGATTAAAGCAAGTACAATTTCCTGCAGCACCATAGGCAAAGTTTTAATATTCATAAATATATGGGTGTCATTGTTCTTTTGTATAACATTCTTATTTACATCAAAATGATAACCAAAATCCTTGGTTGACTTTTACATAAATTAATAATGCTTAGATATAAGCATTAGATATAATAAACAAACCACAAGTGTGAGAATATTCACAAATAAAAATGTTTTAATATTCTGTTACCATGTATAAATGAAACCTGAACTTTCTTTTTGAACAATCATTGAATTGCTTATTATTCAACTCACAAAATTTCTGACAAAATCTCTACAAGTGAATAAGGAACACTTAATAGTAAGTACAAAACACAAACAAAGTACATAAGATGAAAACTGCAGATCAAAGTAGCTCACTGTTAGACATAAAAATCCTATGAAAAATATTGGACCAAATCAATGATTATAGCTTATGCAGCACGTGGAAGTGGAATTTATCACTGTCATGCAAAACTGGTTTAATGTCCAAAAGCAACTGAAAACACTCAACTATGACAACATGTTGAAAGAGAAAACAGATGGTTTACCTGCAGACAGTCCCCAACCCCACAATGTAAACAAAGTGCCAAGTAAGTTAGCAATGGAAGATTATTACTTCAATTTAAACACACACACACACACACACACACACACACACACACACACACAGAGCTAGCATAAAGGGATGGAATGAATGCTTCCATTTAATACAAAGCCAGCATGTCTACCCTCATTAATGTTATTCAAAATAGCACTAAAATTGCTAACCATTTTGATAAAACAAGGAAGAAAACAGATAATGAAGACATTTAAGAGGCAAAAGTAAAATCTCTATATGCAAACAAAATGAAAATCTATATAGACGTTTCCAAGGAATCTATAAAAATACCTACTAGAGGTAATATATGAATTCAACAATTTTTTTGGATATATAATATATGTAAAAAATTTGTCATATTTAAATACATTAACACCTTGTACACATGGGAATCAATATCCAAAAAATACCTCAGAAAATCTCTCCTAAGAAAATAGGAGTCTAAGGTATACATTTTTAAACCCTGTATAGAATCTGTGTATGTTGAAAATTACTAAACTGTTGAAATACATGATCTAATTAAATGAGAAAACATATTGTGTTTATGAATTGGCAATTTCATGTGGTAACAGTGTCAAGCCTCCTTTACTAATTTGTATGTGTAATACAGTTCCTAGCAAATTTCCAGTGATACTTCATTGTTTACACAGATGAGCTCATTATATAACATAGGCATGTGGAAAGAAACAGGCTCTGGACTCTCAGAAGCAACCTTGGTAAACAAGAATGTAGTTGGGAGGAAGCATACTTCCTGCTACCAAGTCCTGTTATACAGCTGTAGTGCCAAAACCAGACACTGCTGTCAGAAGAATAGACAAACTGACAAACAGAAGAGAGTAGAGGAGTCAGAGACAGTCCATATGAGTGATAAAACACACTGAAAAAGTTGTGTGATTTTCTTATTAAAAACTAAATATGCAATATGCCCTTGAAATGCACTGCAGGATACTTGTTACAGAGAAATTAAAGCATACATCCACTACAAAATCCATCCAGAATGTTTAGTAACAGCTTTGCTAGACCATTTCTCCAAACTGGAAACAACACACGTGATCTTCAGCAAGTGAAATATCATGAACTAGTACTCAGTCAAAGAAGGGTCAACTGATGTGTGCAACAACTTGAAGGAATTTCGAGAGGATTGCACAGAGTAAAAACACCACCACAAACATCTACATATAATTTATTCAATTTATGAAACATTTAAAATTACAAAATGCAAAAATAGGCACTTGATCAGTGGTTATAAGAATTTAGGGATAAAGTGGGGAAAGATTATGTGTCTAGTATAAAGAAACAATGCCAGGGATCTCTGCACTGTTTTAACTGCTCTGAATCATGACTGTGATGGTCACACATACATGTATATACATGTGGTAATATTCCATACTGCCAAATGCACACACGTGCAACAGTAGAATAAAATTAAAAGATATCTACCTAATATCGGTGAATTATGTTTCTACCCACGTCTTTCTTGTAAACTGACATCGTCTTGTAAAGTCTTATTGGAGTATGCAGTGAATTTTATAAGGAATCTTTCCCGTGTCATTTCTTACAATGGCATGTGTATGCACATATGAGAAATGGGAGTCATGAAGGTATTATTGAGGTCACTTTAATAGTTAGCTGTGCTGGTTAGTTTTTGTGAAATTGACACAAGCTAGACACACCTGAGAAGAGGGAATCTCCAAGGACGAATTTCCTCCTCCGTTACTCTGGACTCTGGGCATGTCTCTGGGACATTTTCTAGATTACTAATAGATGTAGGACAGCCCAGCCCATTGTGTGTGCTGCCGCCTCTGGGAAGATGGGCCTGAGCTGTGGAAGAAAGGTAGTGGAGCAGGCCGAAGAAGCCCCCCAGTAAACGTGTTGCTTCATCATCTCTGCTTCAGGTCCTGCCTCCAGGAAAATCCTTTGTTCTCAGGGGTGTTCTTACACATAATCACTAAAGGTGAAGTTTTGTCTGGATGATTCCTAGCTCCAGATTAGATTATGTCATTGGTCAAATAATTGCTAACTCACAGTTCTGTGGATACTGTGTGTCTGGCTTCTCTAGCTAATTCCAGATGTCTACCCTGATGCCATGCTGTCTAAATCTTACATATGGCCCTTAAAGCCTTCTACTCTCATCAGAGGTGTTCCTGGACAAGACACTCAATTTTGCATTCCATTTTTCTGTAATTTTGAGAAAACTATTCTGGACCTAAGGCAATGATATCTCATAACTACTTAACACCTGCACTAGTTCCTTTTCCAAATGCTGTAAATATGGAAAGATAAAGTCAACTTAAGGAAGGAAGGGTTTATTTTGACTCAAAATTTGAAGGTACAGTCCTTTCTGGAGGGGATCATGTGGTAGCAGGGGCATGGACAGCTGGGTACATTGTAAACCTAGTCAGAAAACCAAGAGATAAGATCCTGGTGTTCTGCTTACTTTCTCATTTTAATTCAATCCAGACTCATAGTCCATGGAAAGGTGTCTGTTCAGTTTAGACTATATCTTCTCGCTTCCAGTAACTCAATTTAGAAACTCTCCAAGTGACTTGTCTCTGAGGTGATTCTAGATCCTGTCAACTTGACAATAACTGTATCAGCATCTAAAGTTAATTCCAAAGTTATGTCAAGGTTTGTCAAAATGTGCAGCTCAGATATTTGATATAATAATCTTTCTCAATGTCTATATTACATTTAGGGCTAAAATATTTGACTTCTAAAAGTATAGTTTTCACTTTCCCATTGAAGTGAGCCTACCTTTCACTGAAGAGAGTTCCATCATTTTCTCAGCAAGTTGCTGAGTGGGAGATAGCCTGCATGACGAGCCAAGGTAGCCACACGTATCAGAAACTCAGTGATCAGCAAATCTTGGTGTGGTTAGGGCTTAGGATCCTTCTATATCTTTCAATTTTCTTGTAATAAAAAGTGGAACTTATGAATGGAACAGTAGCCTTATTGTCTTTATCATTAATTACTTTTCTTATTACATTTATTTATTAATTGCATATGTGTGTATGTATGTGGAGTGACGGGTACATATACCACAGTTCATGGTACATGTTTCATTGCACACATGTGGAGGTCAGAGGACAACATGCAGGAGTCAGTGCTCTATGTCTACCATGTGGGTTCTGGGACTCCAACTCAGTGCCTCAGGTTGGCATCAAGCACCTTTACCCACTGAGCCATTCAATTCCTCCAGTATTATTTGGTACTTTGTATATCTGAATGTCCATTAGATAGTACCAAGTTAACACTATGATTCTAAGCGCTTCATGCCAATGATAGAAACTTTCAGAAAAACAAAGATCTGATGTTCTAATAAGAACTATTAAACTATAGACCAAAATTATACAAATTTTAACACATTATTTCATAAGAATACTTACTGAAAATAGCTGGGATCTTGCTAACAGAAAAGAACAACCTGTTTTTCTAAAGTAAGTTTATCACTCAACTGTAATTTTAAATACTTAGAATCATTGCCTAATGACATTTGCTCAAATCCAATACAAGAGAAATATGTAGTCAGTTTTGGAATCACATTTTGTGTCCCAGTAATCAAATATCTGTAGTTCCAATGCCCACATAATTATGACATTGAGTGAATTAACAGTCATTTCAACAAAGAACCATAAGACATCCTTAAAAACAAATAAAAGACACTTACATGCTATGAAACTAAAATAATCCCAGCTGAAATCATATTAGGTAAAATAGGGATATTTATATGAAGTTGTAATAAACATTCAAGTGGCAGGAATTTACATCTCTGTAAGTTATAGCTATTAACAACAGATCTTGGTAAGATTTCAATATTCCAAATGCAGACACTAATTAAACCCTATACCCAACAGCCTGGGGAGTCATGAACAAATACATATCTAGGTTAAACATATGACAAATTGGATGACCAGGTGCCATTACTTGCTTCTAATGTGATAATTCTACCTAGGCAAACAAATCAGTAGCAATCCATTTGTCTTTTAGTATAAGACACTTCTGTTCCTGAGTGGTAATGCCAAAATTAATATACAGAAAGCAAAGGTAGGTACACAGGTGTCAAAACTCAATCACCACTCTGTAATAGTCCACCTTTTCAGTATGTTCTTACAGAACTCAATTTTTTCATACGCTAGTTGAATTTCTCCTTCCAAAGTGGCTCCATTTCACATATGTCCCCAGATTTCATTATCAAGATTCTCCCAGAAGAGAAGCTAAGTGGTCACATGCTTAATAGAATTTGAGAGCTGATATTGAAAGACATACTCCTCAAAATGAATTCCCCATCTGTCTTCCATAGTCTCTAAAATCACATTACTTCAGATGTATCCTTCACTTACAGTCATCATGTTTCAAAAAATCACTTTCAAAATAAAATTAACATGGAAGAGGACTTTGGAAATATTGTATCTTTTATAGGATATCATTTGTAATGGAAGAGGACTTTGGAAATATTATTGTATCTTTCATAGGTTATCATTTGCAATGGAAGAGGAATTTGGAAATATTTTTGTATCTTTCATAGGTTATTATTTGCAATGGAAGAGGAATTTGGAAATATTTTTGTATCTTTCATAGGTTATCATTTGCAATGTACAGAATTAAGATTGGCCAAAGTTTTTGAGATAACTTTAAAAACTTAAAAAAAATCTGTAAGGCAAAAACTGTTAGAAATGCAAGATGAATATGAAAGAATCTTAGTACTTATAGTTCAAGTAGATGAAGATAACTGATAGAATTAAAATAACAATTATCATATTTGATAGGTACAAGTTTAAAACACTGTACTTTACAAATAGAGCATTATGTAAAAGCTCTGTGTCAATCAGCTATTGTTGTCTCATAATTAGGACAAAATTCAGCATTATTCAAAAGCAAACATATATTTTGTATGTGTCTCCAGGTAATTTGGACCTGTTGTGGTAATTTCAGTTGTATTCATTTAATGAATCCATAACTGGCTGAAGTTGATAAATTTAGACTTAGATTGACTAAGACTGGCAATGTAGTCTCTTGTGTCTCTCCTCCTTCTTGTACCACAGGTGTGCCAGCATTCCTCCCCAAGCCGGTGATAACAGCTTGAGAGATAAGTGGAGACACTCAAAGCTTGTTGAGGCTTAATAATAGAATTGGCTCACTGCCATTTCCAGCTGGAGTCTGTTGGCCCATTAAGACAGGATGAACCCAAATCAGAAGCCCTGGCATGCAGACTATAAGCACCGTGATCAGCTCAAGACAGAAGGCTACCAAATTCAATATCACTGACCAAGAGAAGTGAGCATTTTTAAAGGTATGGGCCAGAGATGGCAGAAAGCATGGGAATTTTTGAACAGGGGTCAGTAGATTTACAAGTACATATTTTAGCATTTACAAAGAGCTCTCAAAAATAGGGAAGCTCCACAAATATCTCAAAGAAGGGTCATATTAGATCATGTGTTCTAACCTCAAATCAATGCTATGAAATATGATTCATGGAAAAATTGTACCAAAGACAGAGATCTGTAGAACTGCATGATGGGTTAGCTGTGTGAAAGTTAACATTAAAGAACTGCTAGTCATTCACAAAGTTTTAGAGAGGACAGTATGTTCAGACTGAAACAGCTCCTTGTACAGTTAAACTCTACACAAGAAACTGAAACTGAGCTATTTGAAAATAGAATGGGCTTTCATCTGTCACAGGGAGAATTTGCACAGGTTTGGATGAAATGGTAGACTGTGGGGCTATAATTCTCCAAAATAAGACAAACAGAAAGGGATATCTAAGAAGTGACATTGTTACCTGCCAAAATATACAACTGCTCTTCCATAATGTTCTATTTACACACCTACCAGGATTGAATTATTATAAAGCTATACCTCCTGTGGTCACTGCCAGTGCCAGCAGCTCCTTTGTTCTCACAGGTGTCAAGTCTTCTCCTCTGCTCGCCCTGCGCTGAGGCCACTCTTCTGCCTGCCCTGGGCTGAGGCCGCTCTTCTGCTCTCCCAGTGCCACCTTCTGTCATCGCTGCTTCTGCCTGGTCCTGGACCCCAGGGCTGGTGAGGAGACTGTGTCAGCTGAGCCGCATTCAGACACAGGAGATCAGGTTCAGTGAGCGGAGCTGCATTCAGACATAGGAGACCTGGTTCGGTGACACAGATCCAGTTTATTGCAGAAGGACACAATCTTATATAGGGATAGGGGTGTAATTAAGAAATTACAACGCAGATCTTTGGCAGGGCTGTATCCTATCACAACATCGTGAGTCAGACACCTTACTAGCATAATAGGTTTCAGGTTACTTAGGTTCCGGTTTCCTGCACAGAGCCTGGATTCCTGGAAACCATGTGACCCTGGCTGTTGCAATATCTAAGTGTTGCAATTTGGAATTCCAAGGGTGGTGATTAGGGAGTGGCAAGCTCTAGGCATCGGTCTCATGATCTGCCAATGGGAGCAAAATGTCACAAGGTGTTTCTTGTGCCTCCAGCAGTCAGGCCATTGCCTCGGGCCTGCTGTATGGCTGTCAATAAGACTTTCACTCTAGGCTCAAGCCTGTCTCCCACAACCTCCTAATCAGTAAAGCATGCCCTCATTTTACTGATTCATTCTCAAGTTGAGACAGGAGTGTTCTTTGAAACTTGCTAGTGATACTGAAATTTAACTGAAATATAAGAATCTTGGAACATTGGTGTGATTGTTATAGTATTCATTTTTTTCCCCGTTCTTTGGGTAGAAAAGCACAGGCAGTCTTTCACGTCCTTGGATCCTGGGCATCTAGAGCCTATACTGTGCACCTAGTGATTACTCTAAATAAAAGAGATAATGGGTCACCAATCTGACAGACACCTGCTAAAGCCTTGGTAAATCACTCTTCTGAAACACACCTGTCTAGTCTTCCTACCAATCAGGTGTAACTGAGACAGTACTGGCCTTGGACTGTGGGTAGGGTTGATGTTTGAAGTGCTTGGGACTGGGCCTTAAATTTTCCCCTGCTTTTCCTCTAGCTTTTCCTCTTTGTTATTGGTGGCCATATCTGGTCAATTTACTTTTATATTATTATTGATTAACTATAAGGTAGGAAGAGACTCTGGCTACTGTACTGATTGAAGAACTTTCTGGTTTCTAGAAATGAACTAAGTATCAGTGATGCAGAAGGAGGGTTTGTGGGGATGCATAAATGCCTTTTCTCATTCTAGCAAGGCCTTGGGAGGTAGACATGGTGACTGTTTCTTTCCCTTAGGGTTCTACTCCAAGGGCCATAACCTCCTAAGAGAATTACCTTGAAATTCTTGAGGGAAAGAATACTATGTAAGATTAATAGTTATCATTCTATTCATTTATGTTTGATTGATTAATTGCTGAGGTACAAGATTAATTTTTCTTCTGTTGATGCATTAAGGTTGGTTGTAATAATAATTTCACAAACTAGTTTTAATTAACTACTGCAACTGATAGGTTTACATAGCTGAAAATTCTAAGTAGATGTAGCAGTCTAATGATTTTGTGTCTTCAGTAGACATTCAATTTTTTTTATTCTATATATTGTGTAATCCACTGAGACGGTGCTCAGCAGAACACAGTGTTCTCTTAGCAACTTCCTCTTTATGCAACACTCACAGGCTTAAAATATAAGAATTATTATTCAATTCCACTGTAGTGTAGCTTTAAGACAATGCTAGGTATTTCTGTCTCTGTCTCTGTCTCTTTCCCTTTGGGACATGGAAAACTTGCCCCCCTTTTTGAGAATCTGTGAAAGCTACACAGAGAAATCATTCATGGAAACGTAAATCTCTTAAAATATTGAATACCATTAGTCAAATAATATCTGTAGCTATATTCTTTCATTTACATTGTTGAACAGAAAATGATATAGGAGGGCAGCTAAATTCTTATATTTAATTTCCTCTCAACTAAAAATGCTTTCAGTTAGCGTGGGTAAACGGTCCTGTTTCCTTTTGATTACTTTGTCCCCATACTAGAGACTGAAGAGGAGCCACGCTGGTTGCCCTTTTGGAAGATCAGCCATTTCCAAGCCTTCACTACCACTAAGTGCCATCTCCTGAAACGAGTTATGGACAATAATTCCTCCTGATGTATAGATGGAGCGACAAGAGAACAAACAACTTCCTCAAGGTCATTAGGACTGGGCACTGCTCAGCCAAGCTTCAACTTCTGATTCTATTTTTCCCTGTACCACACAGAGTATATCTGACAAAACCATGCTATGATAAGATGACCAAAGTGCTTAGTTGGAGCAGAGCTGTTGTTTATTTGACTGTATATAGATTTCTTTCATAGAACCATGGGCACTGTATATTTTTCTTTTAAAAAGCTTCAATTACCATATCTCATGGGTTTAAGTGAAGCAGGCATATAAAGTGACCAGCATTTTTCTGTATAAACATTTAGATTCTGATTTAATGTATAGGTTTACTTACCCGGCTGCTGCTCTAAGCAATTGCAGCCCTGGGGCTTACATTCAGCTGCTCCTTATCCCTTGCAGGATCCAGGGAGGTAGGCAGCAAGCTGCATTAAAGGCACAAACTGTTTTAAGCTGGCATTTTAGTATCATAGAATGGTAGCCCTAGAAACAGTGTGTAGAGGTGCTGGGAGATGGGTTAGTGAATAAACTGCTTGCTGTGAAAGCATGAGGACCTGAGTTTAGGTCGCCAGTACCCACATAAAAACTGGGCAGAGTGACATGGGCCTGTAATCACATCACATAAGAGGCTGAGACAGATGGGTAATTGAGACTTTCTGGTCAGTCAGTCTAACTGAAGTTCCAGGTTCAGTAAGAGACACTGAGAACAGAAGGTGGAGGGCTGGCAAGATGGTTCAGCCTATAAAAATTACCTCTGCCAAGCCAAGCCTGACATGATGACCTGACTCTAATCCCTGGGACCTACATCTGGAAAGGAGGGGACTCCCATAAGTTGTATTCTGACTTCTGCATGTGGGCCCTGGCACACATGCTTCTACACACATCTGTGTACACACACACACACACACACACACACACACACACGTACTCAATACATGAATAAATAACTTAAAACTTATGTGGATAAATGATTTAGGAAAACATCCTAATAACAGTCTCTGGGCTCTTTGTGATCTGCAAAGGTGAGTACATTAAAACACACCACAAGTGCACACATGTACCACATGCACATTCTGTTCTCTCTCTCTCTCTCTCTCTCTCTCTCTCTCTCTCTCTCTCTCGCATAACAATTGTATAAAATAAAAGATGTTTAGAACAAGTTGACCAAGTCTCCTATTTGGAAAAAAAATTCAAGCACTCAAACATAATACACTCTTTGGGTTAATTATAAAACGGGCTGCTATTCGATAACTGCTGAACCGCTCTTCCCATTCTTCGCTGAGGTACCATCTGAATACTGTGATGATTCTTGTTCTTTTTATTTAAGTGATTAATTTCCCACTGATTTCATTACCAGTAAGTGTCAAATGAGCAACAGCAGGAGGTGCTCATATACCCATGTGTACACTGAACATTGTGATCAAAACTTGTTGCTTCTGGTATGCACTGTGGTTTGAATCAGAAATATTCTCCATACAGGCATGTGTTTAACACTTGATTCCTAGCTGTGGGCTCTGTTTGGGGAGGCTGTGAACCCTTTAGGAGATGGAGCCTCACTGGAGAAACTGAGTCACTGGGGCAAGGCCCTGAAATTGTGTAATACAACCCCACTTCCTGTTGAGGTTCTCTGGTTCATGACTGTACATGCATTGTGACCTGCTAGCCTCCCTGTCCTGCCGCCATAGTGGAATGAATCCCTTCCTAATATAAGTCAGAATAAACCTTCCTTCCTTAAATAGCTGTTATCAGGTATTTTATCCCAGAAAGGGGAAAATAAACTAATACAGGGAACATGCTAATTTTTATACTATTCTTAGCATTTTATATTTCATTAATTAATCAACAGCTGGTTGGTTCTTGGGAAATACTGAAATACCACCACCTGAAGGGTTGTTCCAGAGTTGAATTCTTACAGCATGTTCTGGTCTGATCTACAGTGTGCCAATGATGAATGTTACTTACTTTTTGTTGTTGTTTGCTTTTGCTTTTGACATAGTCTTCTAGTCTCAGCCCTCCTGGAAGTGACTATGTGGACCAGGATGGCCTCTGCCTCCCCAGGGCTAGGATTAAAGGTGAGCACCTCTGCTTCCCAAGGGCTAGGATTAAAGGTGAGTGCCACCACACCCTGGGTTGATGTTCTAGTTTGCCTTCAATTGCTGTGACAAAACACTCTGACCAATACTAACTTGGGGAGGAAAGGGTTTATTTGGCTTACATCTCCCGGGTCACAATTCATCAAAGAACCCAAAGTAGGAACTCAGGGAAGGAACCTGGAGGCAGGAGCTAAAGCACAGGCCATGGAGGAACACTGCTTACTGGCTTGCTCCCTTGGCCGGCGCTCAGTCTGCTTTTTTTTAATATAATACAGGACTACCTGCCCAGGGGTGGCACTGCCCGCAGTGGGCTGGGCTCTCCCATATCACTCAACAATCAAGAAAATATCCCACAGACATGGCCACAGGCCAGTTCAATGGAGACAATTCCCCAGTTGAGGCTCCCACTACCCAGGTGTATCAAGTTGACAACTAAAGCTATCCAGGATAGTTGATGAAGTTTGTTATTTATTTATTTATTTAAACTTTTATAAAAACTTTATTGAGTATTTCATACATGCATATAAGGTGTTTTGATTGAATCCATGCCCACTCCCTCCTAAGGTAGGGGAATGGCAGGGTGTCCTCTGATAGTGAATCTTCAGGAGTGCTGCATTTGACGAGGTCAGAGTGTGTTCAGTTTGAACTGATCAAATGGATCAAAGAGTTAATGTCCTGTTGTTTTCTTCTCCAGGGAGCCTTGTGCTGGCATTAGTACACTGCTTCTCTTCTTTCTTTCTGAAATTATAGACATATATTTACACACACACACACACACACACACACATAAATCCATACATACACATACTTGAATGTAACTTTGGTGTTTAATTACATAATATTTCAGGTCATGCAGCTGCAGAGGAATTCTCTGGGAGTCATGAATAAAGCATGCATATTCTTTTCTGCGCTTTTTTTTTTTTAACGCATTCAAATCCTTCCTCTATCAAACTCATATCCCTGGGAAGGAAGAGAATTTATTTTACATTTGCTTCATATCCATTAATAAAGTAGCTGTCATGATGATAATTTCTCACACTACCACTTTGTATTCATAAGAAACATAAAACCTGAACTATTCACAGGAAGAGAAGGAGAAGAGAGAGCTCAGTGCTGTGTTGTAAATAGATTTTAGTAGAATTCACTGATGATGCCACCCATTTTTCTCTTCCTGTGAGAGGCAGGCATGCAAGGACGGACGGGGGTGTGTGTGAGGGGAGTAACTGAACAGCTAAGCTGCCGCAAGCCTTAGCCTCTTGTGAACTGTTAGTTGATGTCAGCATATATAACTGACAAAACCGTCTGAGTGAAAAATGGAGTAATTATTTTTTTGTGTTAATGATCCTTTATTTGTCGTTTTTATGCCTGTGTTTGTTAACAGTAATTGCCTCCTCACCACTGTTTATTTTTAATGAGTCCCTTAAAAATGGAGCACTAACTACTGTAGGATTTATTCTCATTTTGTTCAAAAGAACAGTGGACAAAATAGGACACCCTTTTGAGTCCAGGGAGAGTGAAAATCTCATCAATGAAGCTAAGAGAACACAGAGCAAAGTCAGGCCTGTGGAAGGTCAGGCATGAGATTCTGAAAATGGAAAAGCAATCAATGCATCCAACTGTTCCTGAGGAGGATCTTGTTCTTCCTGAGTCAGCCTCTTGTATCTACTTTGTGTTGTGTCAAAATTAAAATTTTGATTTTAGGGTGCTAGTAGGAGATTACAGGAGGGATATTTTCCTGTGGCCAAATGGCCTGCATTTCTTCATTGTTTATGCTACACTATGAAGTCTCTCCTGCCTCCATGACATTAAGTTCTTGGAAGTCAAGAATCATCATGTCTTAGTTATTTTTATTTTAGCCTTATAGTACATATTTTGTAGATAGTCAACGTCTAATGACAGAGTAAATAACTTTAGCTGCTATTACTTTCTGGACTGAGAAAGTAAAATGAGAATGTCCCCAAATTGGCAAAGCCCATTTCACAGAATGCACCAAAAATATTAGCATTAAACTTAACTAGGTTTGATTCCGGGTATTATGCTGATATTTTTATGATGCTCAGTAGGTTTAAGGGGATGTAAAAATTATCCTGAATTTGGTGAGTTAAAGCAAAAAGAATTGGTCCTGTCAGTGGTGGAGGCCAGAGTATCAGTTGAAGTATTAAAAGGACCATGGCTGTTTGGAAGTTCTGAGAAGAACCCTACCTTGCCTTCCTAGCTTCTGGTTTTGCTGGCAACACTTGGCCATCCTGATTTATAGCTCAATCTTCCATAGGGATGTCCTCCCTCTCAGTCCGTATGTCTCTAATTGCTCGGATAAGGGCGTCTATTTTGGGATTCATTGCTAACCTTTATCAATTGTAAAATGTGACATTACCTTTATCAATTGTAAAATATCTAAAAACACTGTTTTCAAATAATGACACATCCTGAGATTCTTGGTAGAGGTGAAGCAGGGTGTGTTGTTTAACCTAGAACTCTGACGGAATTTAAATACTGGCTGTGAGATAGCTCCAAACTTCATTCCCTTCCATCTGAAAGAAGGATCTTGATATTGCTGCCTCACTATGGTGGCCAGCAAGTCCAGATAGCCTTCTTTCTCCTCCCACTCCCCATCACACACATGCACAGTTGCAGGGTTGCAGACCTATGTATCCATGCCTGCCTTTTTATGTGGGTGCCGGGGATCCAAACTGAGATATTCATACTTCTGCAGCAAACACTTCATCCACTTAACCCTCTTCCCAGCCCTTAGCAGGATGCATTTTATGACAATATACTTCAGTAAATAGCATTCAAAAAATACAAAACAACCATTCTTGCACATAATGCACTGAAATGATACCACACAGAGCAGTGACAAGATCTCAAGGAACGTCTAGAAACATAATCCTAGTCAGGTAGCTCGTAACAGTAACATTCTCTTTTGGTAACACAATCTTCAAATAGGATCCTCACAGAAATCATGTTATAGGTAAAAGCAGAACAGCAACCAAACGAGAAGGGCATTTTGAACAGTTGGCTGTGGTGTGGGGTGATACGGACAGCTCTGACTCATAGTATTCTAAAGGGCTGTTTACAAAGAATGAAACTGCCCTACATCTGCCTTCAAAGAGGGCTCTTTGAATATGACATTTTCTTACCAGTAGTGATAGGAATTGGGCAATAGAGAATAAGAAAGTAAGAGCCGACATAGAGACCTGTTTAAGTCCCTCAGAAAATAAATTAACAGCAACAATTTTAATACCAAAAAACTCCACAGGCATCGTGTTCATGGAACATTCTAAATGTTCCTCATGATCTTCACGACATTAGGAAGAATGTACTGTTAATTTCCCCATGTTTTCTGATTCAGTGAAACTGGGGTCAAAAGAATTGAGACCCGTTGATGAAGTACCAGTTAGGATGTGGTGATAAAAAGCATTGTTATACGCAAAATGAAACTAG
The DNA here is from genome assembly GCF_000622305.1 of Nannospalax galili. NCBI lineage: Eukaryota > Metazoa > Chordata > Mammalia > Rodentia > Spalacidae > Nannospalax > Nannospalax galili. The sequence goes on along the minus strand of NW_008348875.1, from coordinate 497,038 downwards.
ATCTCATGAGTTTTACTCTATACTATTCTTACTTTATTGGAAAAATATGTTTGAACTTTTGGGACTGTAGGGACTCAAGGACGATCTTCTTTCATAAGTACTGTAGCTGTAAAGATGGGAAGTTTTCCAGCTAAATATAAATATGAAGCTTTGAGATGACTAGACAGGCTTAGCTTCATTCTGCTAACAGTGGTTATGAAATACATTTGCTGTTCCAGTACACAGTACAGCCTTTATGGGTCTTAACTTTCAAAGTCAGCCACCATGCCCTGCATCCTTCCACTTTGACTGAACTAGGTATCTATTTACAGGTATACTCAGTCAAGCCTGGAAAGAAAGCAAGATCATTGAAATGATAAAAATAACGTAAAATAATTAAAATTAACTGTAACAGTAAGAATTTTAACTGGTTGTCAAGTAGTTTGGTGTGGTGGTGCAATGGTACATTACAGGAATGCTTGAATAAAGAAACTGACTTTTAGCATTTATTGAAAACTAAAGTGGTAGCTGAATGTGTTCTGAGAATATGTTCTTTCAGATTTCTCTAGAACTGCACTCTTGAACAAAAGCATTCCTCTCTCTTTATTGAAACCATACATCCTACATGAAATAGGGAAGTAAAATTAGACCCTTATCAGAGAAGAATTTTGCCCTTCTGACCCCTACTGATACACACACACGCACACACACACACACACACACATACACACACACACAGACAAATACCATCTGTTGTTCACAACACAAATATGTGATTCTCACTGTTTGCAACAAACACTGAAGCAATTTTTATATTCATGAAGCACAAATACATGCATGTTCTAGTTCAAGGGCTAGGAAGAGTTACAATGTTTTAAAGCTACATGTTTAGGTTACAGGAGGATCCCAAGGCCTGGTAAGCTTGTTTGCATTGTAAAGAAGTTTATAAAAAGTCCAAGATGTCATTCCTCCAGTTTGGTTGCTTTGAACATAGGAAGTGTTTGATGAGTGTCCTACTTTCATATACTCTCCTCAAAAAATACTGATTAAAAAAAATCAAGATCAACCATTAGGTTAATGTCCAAAGAGTATGTGTTACCTCAGAATATAGCATAAATAAAAAGATAAATTTTCTGGTGAGAATGACTTTTCCAGATGTACAGTATGGTCAAAGAAAAATTCTGCTCATTTAAATCAAAACATGTGAGCTCAAATAAACAACATACCTTATTCTTTCACTACATCCTATGATGGACCAAACCAAAGAGCTGATGAGTTATTACTGCCTGGCTTAATTGCTTTTGAGACAATAGACTAGTCTGAAGCTTCACAACTTTAATAGATAAGAATATAGAGGTAGGATGAATGTACCATAAAAGACAGATTCACTAAGAATGTAATAAAGGACTTTCAGTCCCAAAGATAATTTTAGATACATGTTTACCCCTGGCTATTTACCCCAAGAGTAAATTATGCAACTAAAAATTGATAATCACCCATCACATTCTTAATTTTAATAATATATTTATATCAAACTTCCTGCCAGCTACAAAGTTTCCTTAGGAAACTATGATTAGATGATCGTGTCATTATTCTCTAGCGGCAAGAGAGAAACAGAAACAAAAAGACAGAAACAGAGAGAGAAAACAGATGAAACTTTAATTTTATTCTTCACATCTGACATGGAATTTGTGTGTGTGTGTGACTGTGTGTGCAGTTATTCATGTACCTCATTTTAGTTATTTGGAGGGAAAGAAAGTCTTGGAATAAGTTTTTGCATACTACCTGTTCCAGGTAACCTGAATAGCAAAAGAAAATATAGAACAATTTTCAATAGAAAAATATTCATTGTCTTTCTACAATGAGTCACAACTTGTGTTTCACTTTCTATTGCTGTGATGGAACACTGACCAAACCAACTTGGGGAGGAAAAGTTTATTTTACATCTTCCAGGTCACAGTTCATCACTGAGGGAAGCCAAGGCAGGAACTCAGGGCAAGAACTTGGAGGTAGAAGCTGAAGCACAGACCATGGAGGAACACTGCTTACTGGCCTGCTCCCCTCTCCCCTAGCTCATGCTCAGCCTTCTTTCTTATACAATACAGAACCACCAGTCAAGAGGTGGTACTGCCCACAGTAGGCTGGGCCTTCCTGCACCACTCAACAATCAAGAAAATGCCCCAAAGATGGACTCAGGCCAGTCCGATGGAGACAATTCCCCACTTGAAGCTCCCTCAACCCAGGTGTGTCAAGTTGACAGCTAAAGCTATCCAGCAAAACCTTGTGACATATTCTTACACAAGGATGAAGAAAACAAAGGCTTTCTTCTCATGAAACTCAATTACCACAACGAAATACAGGTAGGCATAATATTCAGACAGTATTGCAATGTATTACATGCCCAGACTAAGATATGACCCAAGGAGGTAGATGTTGGAAAAATGTATTAGAGCCAATTCTAGAGTGACTTGATAGAGCAGTTAATGTTTGTTCATTTTTTTTCTTTCTAAATGTATCAACATCAACATCATTGAATCATAATGTCCCCAATATGCTCCAAGTATTTGGACATTTTTTTTCTCTACTTGGTGGTGTTGTTTTGAGAGATTTTAGAGGGAAGGACCATGCTGGAAACAGTATGTCACTGGAGTGGGGGTTGGGGGTGGTGACGAGCTATGAGAGTTCTTAACCCTTGTGAGATTTCCAGTCACTCTCTGCTTCCTGTGACTGCTTGAAGATGTGATCACTCCTCTGTCTGCTCTGGCCACCTTTGGCCTCCATGCTTCTCCACCATGATGGACTCTGGAACCTTAAGCTCAAATAACCTCTTTCTTTTGTAGGTTCCCTCGGTCACAGTATTTAATCACAGCATCAACAATGTAACTAATACACCTGAGTTTAGGACTACCCACTTGTGATCACATAACGTACGAGTGAGCTCATCCCTGGAAAAACTGTTTCTCTCTCCCTCACTATTCATTGATTGCCTATAGATCTTTATTTAAGGTGCACCCCATAAAATTTCCCCCATCTACTTTGGCATGTCAACTGGTATTGGCAATATACGGGTCTCATTAAGACACCATGTTGTGGAGACACATGGTTGCCGGTTTCCTATCATGTCTAGAATGTGTTATCTAGCATCAAGCGTTCTGGACCTCTGGGTCTTAACAACTTTTCCACCCTCTCTTTCGAGATGTTTCCTGACCTCTAGGTGAAGGGGTTGCATTGTAGTTGTATCAGTTAGAACTGAACACCCCATGAATTCTCTACTTTTTTACTTGTACTATTCTTTCTCATTCTAGAACCAATGAAGTGGATAAGGTTTGAAAGCTATATTAAAATTTTACTTATGTTACATTTCACCTGTGTAATTTTTATTATAAAAAGATGGTGGCAGGGTGGGGGGCTCAGCTGGAGAGCTGGCTCAGTAATTAAGCGCACTGGGTGCTCTTGTAGAGTCCAGTTCCTAGATCCCACATGGTGGCTAACAACCACCTGTAACTCTAGTTCCAAGGAATCTGACTCCTTCTTCTGGACTCATGCATATTGTGCACTTACATACATGCAGGCAAAACACTAATACACATGAGTAATACAAATATCAAAAAAGTTTTATAAAACATGAGGCAAAGGAGATAAATTTTTCTAAATATCGTGAAATATAAATACCTTATGCTTTTGCCTTGATTGAGACATTTTAGGGAAAGTGGTATGTATTTTTATGTGCCTTTGCTTTTCTGCCCTAGAGATGTTTCAAGGCTGCTTTTTCCTCTTTTCCTTTTAAAATTAGTTTAGCATTATAACGAGAGAATTCTGAACTGTGAGTAATAATGGGATGTATGACCTGTACAGTAGCCATCTGTGGGAACTCCAGGTTGCTGTGGCTTTCACCGTTTAATTGGTGGAGGGCTGAGTGAACAGACAGTGCACCTGTAGCAGTCCTACAGTCCTCAGTCAAGGGTGGGCAATGGTGATGTTCCTTCCTTCACTAAGAAGAGAGCCCTGGGAGTTTTCTTTCCACATTAGTATTTGAATGTGTGAAAACATCATGCAAAACATGCACAGCACTCCCACTCTGGAGGGTTTCCCAGTCCCTCTTGCAATTGTCAGATTATGTCCCAAGGTAAGCAAGGTTGGCTAGGTGGTTGTCATCTACTTCAAGAGAAGAAAGGACGAGGATACTCTTCTCTCAGTTTGCAAATCAAGGGGTGTTTGTGTTGAGATGTTTGGTTATCTAAAGAGCTTGTCTTCTGTTTTTTTTCAGGAAACTGTTTTGTTTGCTGCTTTGTAGCATTTATAAAATAAAAGTGATGGCTGCCTTCTGACTATGACTGTAGATGCATTCAGGCTTTATTAGAAATGCCTATTTCGTAGAAAAGATAAAATGTGGCTGGTGGGACCTGTATCTATACTTCTCAGATCATCCAAGGAAAGTAATTAGCTTTATTTGTGAATGCCAACATATGAATGGCCATTAGTTTTATAAATACAATAAAAGTTACTAGAAAACTATACCCCACCCCTTCAGCATTTATTGTGAGGTCCAATAGACATATTTTTCTTATTGAACTGCTAAGATGTTTTCTAAATGCTTGCCATTTCTCCACATATCTACTACATTCCAGTGACAGGCTAGCAGCAGTGGATCCCATGGGAAACACAGCTGTAGACAGTCAGTAAATGATAGGTTGATGGTTTTAAAAGAAGAGCTCATACCTTGCTTAGTCAGGGTTACCACTGCTTTTCTGCACTACAACGTTTCCTTTTATTTACAAAATAAAAGTATCCTTTGGGTTTTGAAGCTTTAGCTGTTGGTGGAGTTCAGAAAAGGTAAAACTATCAGAACTTAGGTGTTTGTGTGTGTGCGTGTATGTGTCTGTGTGTATGTGAATCTGTTTGTACACATACATAACTGTATTGCATCATAGGTCACACTTCAGGGAAATATAAATTATTATGAAACTGTAATGTAACCTAAAGAAGTGTGTACTCTGAAGTCCTGGAAAACATCTAGCTATTTCTAAATTTATCTTTGTAAAATTGCACTTAGCAGCATCAATGAATATCCATTATTTCATCCTGAGAATTTCTCTTTCCTTCCTCTTCCTCTTTCAGCAGTAAGTTTTTCTCCCTACATATCCTTTTATTTCCTTGTTAAGTGAAGATACTGATAATCATTTCAATCTCTATTTCTTCCTTCTTGTCTAGCAGTACAACTGTCTTATTACTTTCCTGAGCAAATTGTTTTACAGAATAAAACCTTCGTTCCCAATTGTCCTTTGCAGGGAAGATTAATCTGGAGCCTAGTTGTAGATAATAAGGTGTGAACACAACTTTTGAATCCAGGTTTTGGGAGTCAGAAAACCAGATTTAAAAGATTGTGAAGTAGCCTACTTTTCTTCCTTTTCTCAACCCAATTCTTGGTGGAATGAAGACCTCTATCCATGCTACATTATCATGAAGTCCTGGAGAAGAAGTCTGATATCTTGAAGGGAAGTTCTCAGTGGATCAAGTCTCCAGCATCCATCAATTATTGTTTTACCGTCTTGGCATTTAGGTCATATTATGCCTCAAGTTTTGTCCTTTAGAGATTCAGACAAGGGCCCAGAGTGGAGTGAGAGAAATGGGTGACAGGCCAGGACTAGACTGAGAATTACAGGAGACTGATTACTACTGGGTAAGGAAGAGTGCACCTTACTTATGATCTCTACATAGGCTGAATAGACTCCAGTAGATGAATTTACACTGAAGGACAACTGGGTAAAAATGCTTGCTTGGGTAAGACTTAACATGTATGGTAAATACATGGAATACATGAATTCTGGTGGAGGGTTGGGGTGTTATGGGTTGGTGAAGGGTTCTAAATTTCATTAAGAACTGTTGCATGAAATGTACGGAAGTTAAATAAAAAATCTTTAAATATAAACTGTTGTTTCAGTTAGTTATTACACAAAAAGTTACTTGGTGGGAGCGGTATTGACAGAGTCACATTAGAAGTGTAGATCATGGCTGGGAGAGATGGCTCTGTGGGTCAAAGAACTTGACACTGTTGCAGAGGACCTGTTTAGTTTCCAGCATCACCAAGGGCAGCTCAAAACTGCCTATAATTCCAATTCCAGGGACCCAATGCCCTTTTCTAGCACCTGCAGACACCTAAACTTACGTGATGCACATATAGACAAGCAGGCACATAGAGATACATATAAAATAAAAATAAATCAATTTTTTAAATTGGAACTAAGGAACATTTTGGAAGTCAAACATGATTTGATACACTATAATATATATGTCAGAATGTTTAAAATCTGGTGGGGGCCTACAGGGGGTGCAGATAGGGGAGGAGAACTAAATATGGTCAAGATATGTTCCATGAACTTCACAAAAATGCAATTAAAATTTTTTGAAAAAATAAAACAGAGGAAAAAGAGTTGTTGAAAGAGGGCCCCAGGGAGAAATGAAATCTGATGCTTTCTTCTGGCTTCTATGAGCACGAGGTACAAACATGGTATATTTACATACATGTACATAAAACAGTCATACACATAAAGTAAAAACAAGATGTGAAAAAAATACAAATGCAGATCCGTTCTTTCTAGTGTGGAAGCCTCTTATTACATGTGGCACTCCAGTTCTAAGTTAACAACAGTTAAATCTAATTTAAAATATAAATGTTCATGTACACTAGTTACATCCATATGTCCCATAGCCACCTAAATCTGGTGTTTCCTCTATCGGACAGTGCAGAAATTCATCACATAATTTTACAATGACTTGCACTGATCTCGAGGGCAAAGCTGAAGTCAATCATCATTGTAACTTTCACTAAAAGGTTTCTCATCTTTATCTTTAAAACATCCTCCACACTGAGTCACCAAGACAATTAAATAAATATGTAAAATGAATTTTTAAAATGAAGTAAATTTGAAAATAATTAAATAATTGAAACAGACAGCATGAAATAAAATGACAGTTCCTGGAGCAGAAGAGAGTAAATTTCAACTTGTTCAGGGTCTGGAATGAGGAATTTTCTTCTTTTCTACCACCTAAAGGTTTTACACTGATATTTCAGATGAATGTAAATTTCAAAAATGCTACTGGGAAAAGAAGAGATGGGGATGAAACAGGAAAGTGAAAATATGCTGCATAGATAGGCATGCATACATACACATTACTTTTATTATTATTATTTTTATTTTATGTGTATGAATATATTGTCTGCATGTGTGTGAGTGCACCCGAGTCGTGCAATGCCACGACTTGGGCTTAGGATTCCCCTGGAACTGGAGTTAAGGACGGTTCATAGCCGCCATGTGGGTGCTGGGAATCGAACCTGGGTTCTCTGCAAGAGCAGTCAGTTCTAACTGCTGAGCCATCTCTCCAGTCCCCACACACATTACGTTTATTTGCTTGGTTCTCCAAGGCTGGGATAGAAACCAGGACCACCAGGCTTGCATGCTATGCCACTGAGCTATAATGTAATGTTTGTTATTGTTGTTTTGAGACACTGTCTCCTTACCCAGTGAAACTGTTTGACCCCAAACTAGCTACGTAGCTCTGCCTATCCCTCCCTCAACATCAGAGTGATGGAAATACAAAGGGGCACCACTATGCTTAGCTGTTTTCAGCAGCTCTTGATTGGTAAAATAATGTTATGAAGGGATAGTGTACGAGGCTGCCTTGGGGATAATGGAAGAGATCCAAAGAGTTTATATAGTAATCTTGCTTCCTTTATGTTTCTTTTTAATTTTCAGTAATTAAACATTTTAATTACATTTATTTTTATTTGTTATTGATGTGTGTGTGAGTGTGTGTGTGTGTGTGTGTGTGTGTTTGTGTGTGTGTACCTATTTCACAGCATGAATGTGAAAGTCAGAGGAAAACATTTAGGAGTTGTTATTTTAATCCATCACGAGAGTTGCAGAGATGAGACTCAGGTTGTTACCGGTGCTGAGGTGTCTCTCCAGATCTTTTTGTATTTGAAGCCATAGGTCTTTACTTACTAGTTGAAACACTTAAGTATTGCCAAAGAACTGTTTTAGTATAATTTTTAAAAAGACTAGTGTCTGTATGTTGAGAATTTGTCATCTGCCAAGGGAGAAAACCATCAAATGATCCTACCAAGTTATAAAACCTACAAACCACAACCACCAGCCCCCAAATTATTTTATTGGTGCAATAGTGCACTTTTATCTTAGAGGGAATTACCAGCTGTCTAACTGAACTTAAAGTCCACTCAATGGGAAAGAATTCATGTGTGGCACTAAAATCACAGTCAAGTACACATGGTTGGAGAGGTCAGAGACTCTAAGAAAAACTCACTTCTTTCACTTGCCTAGACCAACATAATTTCTTACTATTTTTAGCCTAGGTATACTTATATTTTCAGACAAGTGTACCTCATATCACTCATCAATGAAGGTTTTTTTTTTTTGCAACAGTTGGACACTATTACAAAATTCCACAAGTGGTCAAATGCAAAGAATAAGTGACTATGAGATGCCCAGTCCTAAGTGACACATCTGCAGTGCAACCTCTACACCTAAGACTCAGGGAACATCAAGGAAGACGGGATGGAAAGAATGAAAGCCAGAGAGACAAGACACCTGTTATCCACTAGTACATCTTTGACATGATAGGGAAATAACACCAAGGAAATCTCCACAGTTGTCTAATAAGATCTACATAATGATAGCCCCAATTAACATGCCAAGGTGGATGGGGAACTTTCATAGGGTCCCACCTCAAGATGAAGAGCTACAGGCAATCAGTGGATGCTGAAGGAGGGAGAATCATTTTTCTTCAAGAAGGAGGATCCTGAGAGTTTATCTTATCCCAACTGGGCAGCCCTAAGCACAGGTACACACAAGCACTACTTCATGAACCATGTGCATGATAAATATTTATGTGTATATTTATAAATGTATATATTATACATATGTAATAACTGAACAAGTGGACAAGGACTTGAGCATGGAGGGGACAAGGTAGACCTTGGAGGGGGATAGGATGGTGTAGAAATAAGGCAAATAGAATACTCATATATGAAATTCTCAAAACTAAATATAAGAAAAAGAAAGGACATTGATCAGTGTGCTACTAACTTCTTTTCACGTCTCAACTATTCTTTCTTTCTTTGTAAATAAGTAAATGACCTTTAATTTAAAACATGCATACCTCCTTCTTTCCATGAGTCCTGCATTGAAGATAAAATATGAAACATTATACTTTGTATGATTATATAACACCATCTTCAACCCTTCAGATTTGCTTACTTAGGGAACTAATTTTTTCTCACTTCTTCCTCCTTATTGCAAGGGCAATCAAGCCAAATCTCATTCATATGGAAATGTATTGAAAATAAATTAAAATGCTATTAGTGGAATTCAGGATGCAGGAAACTCTTACTAATGCATCTATTTGTGATTCTAGGCTTCAGAAAAATGTTGTCCTGCTCTTTTTTGTGAGCAGGGGTAACTTTAATTAGCTATCCATGTTCTCATGTGCCACATCTCTGCATTTGGTCTCAATAAACTGTGTCTTTCCTGCCCCTAAAGCTACCAGTGATAGGATAAAATCTACAGAGAACTGAGACTTGATTCAGCAACATGTTTTAATTAGGGTAAGACATGTTTAAGGGTTAGGTATGGATAAAATCAGCCTTTCTCAGACTCTACAGAAATTAAACAGGGTAATTTTCCTAATGGCTCTGTGATAATAAAATGTCTTATGGGTCCCATTGGGTTCACAAATCACCAGTAATGATACTAAAACAACAGGAAATGTGATTAATTACTCAGAGATGGGTAGATGCTGAAAAAGGATAACAGCTTTCTTTGATCAAGGGATGGGTTTGAGGAATTTCCTTTTGGCGTGAATATCTAGTCCCAAATTTCCTGGAGAGTCTTTAGAAAGACAAGAATTCTAGAAGCACCTTTAAGGGGGAAGGGGATTATGTTGTCAACAATATTTTGGAAATTTTGATGAAGATGAAATTGAAAATTTTAAATTTTGTGTAAACCAAGTACTCTGGACTTGATTGCATGATGCTTTTGTCACATAATATAGCTATAGAACCTAAAGTTATTATACTATGAGCTTTGTAGAACATATTGCACTTGGATTTTACTTCTATTTGACATATTCATGTACATGGAGTTTTTTCATTTACTTCAAAGTCTTTGCAATTCTATATTCAAGAGGAGGTATTGCCACCTCAATGTATATTTCTAGCCAAAACTGACTTTGAGGCAAGACCTGAGATAAGAGATGAGGTGAGACCATATCATATAAAATTTGAAGTATAAATTGCTTACAGGATAGGATTTAACATGTGCAGTGGAGGGCATTGGGTCCAGTGGGGGTAGGGTTTGGGGGAGGTATGAATGGAGAAGGGAGTCTGGGTTTGTTTGAGAGCTGTTGTATGAGAATACAGAAACTCAATAAAATTTTTTTAAATTTTTTTAGCATAGGTGTATAGATATAGATGTAAAACATATATACATTATATAAACATACATATGTATATAAATGCACAAATACGTGTATATAAACATATGCACTGTTAATTTGTTACACACAGTCTTCAATTGTAAAGTAAATCAGGATGTATCAAACTCAGTTTACAGTGTTTCATTTTTCTCCTGCTGAATGAATCCAGTGAACATAGGAACAAACACAACTAAGAATGTGGCATCTTGGTGCTGAAGAGTCTACATATATGATTCTTTTTCATCCTGAAAGTAGCCTTGGAAGCAGTTGTATATTAGTTTTCTTTTACGGATTGGGAAATAGAAGCTTAAGAAAAAGTAAGTATCTTGCCCAAGTGTCTTAGAGCTGCATGGTACTGACATACAGCCTGCAAGCCTGAATGAGGCCTGAATGTCTACTTAAGTGTGAATGAAGCCCATGACTGACTTTTAACAACTGGAACATAGCACTGGCGAGTAGTTTTGTCAATGTAATTTGTTGTAATGAGTTCATATTGACAGAATGATCTCTCTCAGGTAGGAAGAGCCAAAGCACTTGAAGGATCAAGTTTTTTCTCCAGCAAATACATCTACTGATCTTAAGAAGAAGCTATGATGAACTCTATAACCACAAAGAGTTGATTGCTATAAACAAACGCACTTAGCTTGGACGAGCACACAAACTTCACATGAGAACACAGGCCAGCCAAACTGATTGCAGCATTGCAAGACAAGAAATACAAGAGCCAGTTATTTATGCCTGCACTTCCAATTCCCAGAACTTAGAGTCATAGGCATGTGATGCTTCCTACCACTAAGTTAGTGGTAATTTATTACACAGTATTGGAAGACTACAGTCATGAAGACACATTCTGATCTCTGGTCCTCTGCTCTTTAGGCTTACATTCCTAACTTCTGTGGTACCAGCTTCTCAAAGATAAACTTGTTGTCTTTTATTTTACAGAAAAACAGATGGTCCTAACTTCATAATTGTCTAACTGAATATTTTATTTTTGGTTTTGATTGAGTCTCATGAAACCCAAGATGGCTTTTAATTCAAATATAGCTCAAGATAGACTTGAACCCTCATCCTCCTTGTTTTACTTCTCAAATGCTAGGATTATGTGCATGTGTACCATACCAGATGACATAATTAAAAACAATTTCAGTACTATGAAAGTGATACACATTTGATGAAATTTGAAGTTCAAACACTTAATTTTTATCTTTCTCTGACTATCAGCAAATGCTGTGGTCCTGTCTCAATACCCTGGGTAGGGATATCTAGCTGTATTTCCACAACAGACACATGATCACACAAACAACTAGTAGATTACCAAAGTGTTGGTAAGCACTGATGCTCAGTGCAATAGGTACATTAAATGAATTTTTGGCATAAAACGTTTTCAAATTCCATTAGGTTTATTGGGATATAATGACATAAGCCAAGGACATCTTCACAGAAATGTATAGAAATATTTTTACAGAATATTTACAGAAATATTTTCTTTTTTAGGATGTTTGTCATCGGTATGTAGGAAAGCAGCCTATTTTTGTGTGCTAGATTTATATTTTGCCGCTTTGTTGATGGGGTTTATCAGCTTTAATGGATGTTTGGTGGATTATTTGGGATTCCTTTTCTATGGAATCAGATCATCTGCAAATAAAGACTTCTTTTCCTATTTACATCCCTTTTATTTCCTTCTATTGTCTTATTGTCTAGCTAAAATTTCAAGGAAAATGTTGAAGAGGAACAGAGGGTGTTGATATCCTTGTCATGTCACTTAGATCAGAATCTAAGTGAGAATGCTTTGAGCATTTCTCTGTTTAACATGATGTCAAAGGTTTCCGCCATTTGGTAGAATGTCAAAGTTTTTCTCCATTTACATGATGCTATAGTTTCATCATTTATAGTCTTTATTGGGAGCTGAGGTATGTTCTCTCCTTCTCTAGCTTCTCCATGACTTTTAACATAGAGGAATGCTAGATTTTAACAAAGGCATTGTGCTGGATAGCTTTAGTGTCAACTTGACACACCTGGGTTGAGGGAGCCTCAGTTGGGATTGCCTCTATTGGACTGGCCTGTGGCCATGTCTGAGGGGCATCTTCTTGATGAGTGATGTGAGAGGGTCCAGCCCACTGTGGGTGGTGCCACCCCTGGGCAGTTGGGCCTGTGTTGCATAAGAAAGCAGGGAGAGCACGGACCAGAGGAGCAAGCCAGTAAGCAGAGTTCCTCCATGGCCTGTAGTGGAGGTGCTCTTATAACTTAATCATCACCTAAAAGCCATATGACTAGATGCTACCACATAGGCATAAGTTTCAATGTGAATATTGGAGGGGAAAAGCATTCAAACCACTCTGTGAGCTAGCATGGATCACTGTTTTTGTTTCTTCTCTGTGTGCTCCCATTCCATATGCTTTGTTTTGAGGTATTTAGACAAACTAGTCAATCATACAAGACACATGTAGGAAGTAGCACTTGTTTTTTGGTATTTCTGTGTTTTAAATTATTGGAATGACCTTGTAAAGTTCTTCAATTTGCTTTGTGACGTTGAGGGTATTTATTGAATTTCCTATGGATGATTATTTAAATATGGCTTTTCTTCGAAAAGTCTGGAGAAATGGCTCAGGGGTTAGGGGCACTTGCTCCTCCCCCAAGGGATCTGAGTTCAACTGTTAGCACCCATATGGTGGCTCATAATTATCTGTAATTCTAGCTCCAGGGACTCTGATGCCCTCTGGCCTCCACAGACACCAGGCATGTGCATGATGCATAAGCATACATGCAGGCAAGCTATCCATGCATACAAAATAAATGAATAAATCTTTTTAAAGTGGCTTTTTGTAAATGATAAATATTTAAAACAAAGTATTAGCTAACATGCCTAAAATCTGTCTCAAAACTTACTGAATGCCTACTCAGGATGACATATTACTAATCTTCATGAATTTCTTAAACAGAAATTCTTTTTTTATTAGCATTGCTTTTTAAAACAATTAACATTTTTACACTGAAAAATCTTTATATAGATTGGAGAATTTGGAAAGGGATTGAATGCCAAATTATGTTGCATCAACAATGTTAAATTTCATAGTAGTTTTGAAGCTTGGTAGTACATTTTTGTCAGTAAATAATACTCAAAAATTATAGTAGGCATAAAGAATTGTGAATTTACATTTTAAAATACAATTACATAATTTTACTTTGAGAATTGTATCAGCTTAGTTAGCATAGTACCTTTTTAACTTCCTATACTTTTATTTTTTATCTCTAGAAGTTCAGTTAGGTATTTTACATTTTTCTATAGGGTACAGATGAAGGCACACTGGGGCTGTAGTATAACAGAAAAATAATAGAACACTCCTTGGTGCCTGGGAATGGAAGAGGTCCAACATCAAGGCCTGGATGTCCAGGACCACAGCTGTCACTCAAGGGTGGTAGGAAGTCAATTCACAAGAATCCTCCCAACACTCAAACCTGCAAATGTGAGCCATCTCCCCTGTCTCCAGCATAAGCCCAACACAGAGGCAAAGCCACTGCACAACCTGGAATCTAGGGGGAGAGGTTTGTAGGGAATTCAGAGAAGAATGCAACTGCTGCCAACATTAGGAAGTCGTCCATCTTCCAATGGCTCCACTATCAGCCTACAATCAGAGGAAACATGAAACTGTGGTTCACAGTTGGGGACCAATGCCCCAGGCTTATGTGAGGGGTCACAGCTCCAGGTTCATGGGAAGGGACTGCAGCTAGAGTCATGTGAGTGGACCATAACACCAGCTTATAGGCGGGGACCATAGGTTCAGGTTCGTGGCAAATGGCCACAGTCCCAGGCTTCCAGAAGGGGACCACAGCTAGAGGTTCATGAGGGGGGACCACAGGTCTAGCTCTCAGGAGGCGACCACAGCTCCAGCTCCAGCTCTCAGGAGGGGACCTCAGCTCCAGTTCATGAGACGGGACTATGGCTCCAGCTCTCAGGAGGTACCCACAGCTCCAGGTTCACAGGAGGAGATCACAACTCTGGTTCAAGGTAGGGGGACACAGTTCAAACTGACAGGAGGGGACCATAGCTCCAGGTTCATGGCAGGTGACCACAGTCTTATGCTTCCAGGAGGGGACAACAGCTCTAGCTCATGGGAGACAACCCCAGCTTTAGATTGTAGGAGAGGTGCACAGCTCCAAGCTCCTGGAAAACAATCAGTTTAGGATGGTGTGAAGAGACCAAGCTCCTGGTTCATATGAGACTACTACATCTCCAGGCTCACAGGATGGGACCACAACTCCAGGTTCATGGGATAGGACCACAGCTTCAGGTTAATGGGAGATGATCACAGTTCCCAGCTCATGGGAGGGATCTTAATTTCAATTACATGGTTCCAACTATTTTCCTGTCTCCATTGCTCAGTGCACATGATTATACTTGAATTTAAGATGAACATTTTGGCTTCTGTGCAGCAAACAGAGGCAACAGTTAATAGTATTGAATTTCTCATGAGAGGGACATCAGTATTGCAGAATATCACCTTTTGCATTTGCTTAAGGAGAGAGATGGATCACTTACATTTTTTTTCTGTTTTGTTTTGTTTTGTTTTGTTCATGGTCAAAGTTCTGGTCAGGGGAAGCCAATGATAGGGCATCTTAGTGGAGTCATGTTCTCTGAGAGCAGCCACTGCCAAGTTATTTCTCACCTGTATCTTGTGATTGGCCCTCATCCTCCATGGGGTTGGTCACCAAGGTGATGATGGTTAACTGACTACAGGTACATGGCTTGGTGGCCTCTGCCAGGGCCTGACCCCAGCAGGATGAGAGGGTATGACGCTATAGGACCCTTGCAGCCACCTCCTAGATGATCCCACAGCATGCCTCCAGCCCCGTGTTCCAAAAGAGGGGGCTGGGGCCTGCACTCCAGCTCCTGCTACTAGCACTGTGGGGCAGGCATGCATCCCTCTTTTTTAAAAAAACAAACTGAAACAAGCTACTGAGTTACTTATTTCTTTGACTATAAGAGAAAAAAGTTCAGAACGTCTTGAATTATTGGGCTGTTAGATAAATTCTGTCTTCTACTGGATCTTTATGGACTGCAAATCTTCAATGTTAAAGCAAAAAAGGAAATATTGGATTATTTCAATGGCAGTTTTATTTTATTCTACCAGATGATGCCATATTAAATGAACTATCAGGTTAGGAACACAGGTCTCTGTGGCTATGCTTGGCTCTCATTTGAGGAGCTATACTTTTAAAAGTAACTGAATATAACTTTATCTCCTCCATGCTATACTCCTTATACACACACCACTACATCTCCCAGGAATTTAGAAGCATTGATCCTCTTGTCATCCTTCCCCCTCTAAACATACATTCCAAAGAGCTTCTAATTTAGTTTTCATTCTGTTTAGTTTCATTTCTTGTTCTTGAGATTCCTATTTGAAACAGCTTTTAGCAGTCTCCTCTCGCATATGGTACATATGCTTGTGGAATAGGCAACCAGCTTGAGTAAAACAGGAATAAAAATAAGCCACATGGAAGTAAACTCCAAAGTGTTGGGGAGGTCCTCAATGGGGCTAATGTTCTACAGTTATTTGTTTCTGTGTGTGTGTCTGGTTGTTTGTTTGTTTGTTTTCCTTTCATTCTTTGGCTTGCACATGTCAATAATTCCTGTTTAGCAGAAGATGAAATCTTCTCAAATATCCAAAGACTGCTAGACAGATGACATTGTTCTCCAAGTGAAAGAATCAAAGAAGACCTGTGAACTGTGAAATGAGCTGTGGTCATGAGGCTCTCAGGAGATTTGCAAGATCTTTTCCTGAACAAAAAAAAAATGTAGCAAAGGACCAGATTTACTGGATGTGTTTTCCAAAAGGAGGAAATTGACAAGTTCTTTTTGACATTGCATTATAAAAAGACAAACAAGAAACAGCAGGTCGCATACTACAGAGTAAAGCTCCCCCCCCCCAACCAAATATTTAAGTCTCAGCTAAAGGACCAGATTTACTGGATGTGTTTTCCAAAAGGAGGAAATTGACAAGTTCTTTTTGACATTGCATTATAAAAAGACAAACAAGAAACAGCAGGTCGCATACACAGAGTAAAGCCCCCCCCCCCCCAACCAAATATTTAAGTCTCAGCTACTCAAGAAGCCAAAGAAATAAGATGGAGTTTTCTACTGAAATCCCTTTGGCATTATCTTCTGCTGAATGTTTTCAAAACACACTGAACAGTCTGTATCCCTAAGGATTGCCCTTCCCTAGCTGATTTATGTGTTTACACATGTTCAAATACTCATTGTATGGTCTATTACAAGACAAAATTCAGACCATGCACAAGGGTGTGAGTGTAGGTGATTTAACAGAATGATTCAAGATGTGGGTTGGAATGCTTCAGTGTTTGGATGGAGTTTCAGCCTCTATGGGAACTGGAAGAAAAATCTAATCTCCAGAGTGTGACTCTCCTGCTCTGAACTGGCTAACCCAGCTTTGGAGGTCTGACAACTGCTTGCTGTCTTGTTTGGATGAAAATCAATCAGGAAAGCAATTAATGAATATTAAGTCTGAAATGGGTAGGAAAGAGAAACAATTGTTGTCTGCAGTTCTTAAGTGATGGTGTGATAAGAATTTAAACAACATGTATGTTGCTAATACATATAAAGCTACCATGTTTAGGACTGTTTTCAAGCAACCATGAATGTGATAAAAACATCCAGGAGGAGGTGAGAAGTTACCTAGCATGAAAGGGTTTGAATACCAAGAGGATGAAATGAACAGAAAGGCCATGTTAAGGACTGGGTGCCTGAATACCACAGGGAAAAACAACATATGTCCTTTGCTATGTGTAACAGAAAGGAAACTTCCACTTGAAATTTGGTTTAAATAGGACAGAGACTGCATTTAAGTCTCTTACGGAGCAGAAAGTTAATGCAAAAAAGAATATCAAACTAGGCATATTCTTCATAAAGAATGCCACATAAAACAATGTAGACCATCTTAAATAAATCAAAATATTCCCAAATTTCACAAAGGAAACAACTCCTTTCCTCTCTAAAAATGGGTTAAGAATAACATTTCCTCTGTAAAATATGTAACAGTAGAGGCATGGAAATCAATGACCACTGAGAGGACCTAGTATTAGGAGGCAATCTGAGTAACAGGAAGTCAGTCTGCCTAACCTTCTGATTCACCGGGGCAATTGCCATTGTAGGTCCACTCCTTTTCAAAACATTTTGCAAACTAAACCAGTAACGCACGTCTGCAAACATAAATGCTTTCACTAGCAAGAATGCAGCTTCACATTCAGGAGAACGGTGCTGGAGGCAACTTAAGATGAAAAAATTTTGAGAAGTAAATGAAACTCTTCTTCAGGGCTCAGTATGTTGGTTCCAGATCGAGGCTCCTACACAAAGCCCAGATTTTAATTCATTTTGTAAATGCTAAGCCTTTGTATTTGCATAGCATGTTCTCAGAAGCATTTTCAATTGGAAGTGATTTTACACTTGAAAATGAAAGAAGAATATATTCTGGCAAGCTGATGTTTCCGTCTGTGAATGCTGCCTTAACAGGGGCTTGACAAACAACCATCTCAGCCCTTCAGCCTTTTTCTCTAGGCTGAGTGGTCTTCAGGGACATAGATCACTTTTATTGCAGAATGCAATATGTTTGATAATAAACTTTGAAGCTCTATTTATTGGGCTACACATATAAAACCATTACTTTCTTGGCTAACACCAATACCTTATCTAATGGGAAAGATAAAAGTGGTTTCAGTAAGAAACTTGAAAGAACATTTGATACTTTGAAGAAAAGTAAAATGAAATCACCTGATATTTATTATCTCTCTGCTGTGCCCAGCATTATAATATTGATTGATCCTATCTTCTGCACATCTCATACATAAGCATGTTGTTGCTTTGCTTGTATGTTGTTCTAAGTAATTGTTTCCTTGGTATTAGAAAAACAAAGTTTACTGTCTGAGCAGAAGATATCTGATAATTACTGCTGATTTCACAATGACACGGAAAGGAGTATTTCAAACTGTATGGTGATTACTAGATAATTTATGAGCAGTTGGCCTCATTTGAATATAGACCTGACAAATAGGGAATATACTGTAATTCTAGATGGGAGATAAAATGCATATAATGCTTCACTATTCCCAATATATTTTTACCATCACTAGATAATTTGATATATAAAATAGTACTGTGAGGCCTGCTATGAAAGTGGTGGGTATAGGGTGTGGACAGGGGATGGTGGTGCAGTATGTATATAAAAGATGTGAATTATTATCACCATGTCACAAATGTTGTCATTTTGTCAAGTTTGGGTGATAAGCCTACAGTTCCACAGCTAGTTAGTTGTGGAACTGAATTTTCGGCTTCCCATTCAGAGTGATATTTATCACTGTTATAAATACCTTTGCCTGTCCAATAGTCTTAGATGCATGTTCCATTGTGCCATTATGTATCTGCAATTTTTTTACATGAAATTACACCTGTTCCTTGATCTAGAACAATATTTAGGAATTGACACACTTAACAAAGTGGTTGTTTCAAGATGGACACACAAAACTCAGTGAAGCCCAAAGTTATTGTTTTTTAATTGTTAATGAAGGTAGTTATGTAAACAAGAGAATGAGAGAGCCTCTGGTTCTTGTAAATATTTGTCCCTCCTTGATGCCTCATGTAGTCTGCTTTGAGAAAAAATCTTGCAGGCTTAAAAAAATTGTTGGAGAGACAACAGGTCATTACATAGGCCAAATCCTAGATCAAGTCTTGTCTGTCCTTCTGTGTCCTTTTGAATTCAACAAATCAAAACAGTAGAATTTTGCGACGTAAACCAACTTTGTGATTTGTATTGTCTATAACTGAAAGAGCTCAGAATGATGCACAAAACCTATATTTTCAATGCAAATTTCCAAACCTAATTTGTTTCAAGAAACAACTTCAGATTCAACAGAGAGATTTACAAACATCATGGGTAACATTATTCAGGTTGCTGGTTCTAGCTGTATGGTAAGATATCTGTTTAAAAGGTATAAAGAATGACAGGATGTACATGGAACTTTGTATCCCAGCACATTTTCAAAACATTGTTTTGGACTTTGAATGCTTTCTAGAGGATATTAAACTATCACAGTTTGCACATTTCATTATATTTTTTCAAATCACTGGTACAGAGAAGAGAAACTTGAAATTGTGAAAATTAGGAGTAATCTAGTTTGAAGGAATGACTTCAAGCCATGTATCCAAGAGTATTGGTCAGCATGGTTTTAAATTGCTGACTCTCATAATCTAAAATGGGAGTTTTGTGAACAATGAGAGGTAATGCCCTTGGTAGATAAACAGACTTACTATGGGCACATCATTAGTCAGGAAAAAGGAAAAGTTCTTATAACTCTTACTGTTCTTAAGAGTTCTCATTAGCTCTGGAATGTGAATGTGATGTCATGTATTAAGTTTATGGCATTAGAGTAGAACAGATACATTACTTTGTGAACTCTTATTTATTTTTACTCTATTGAGTCCTTTGTGCACTGCTGTGATGGGAACTCTGCTCCTATTTTCCTTGCAAATTCATAAGTTAATTCTGCAGAATTTTTTGAATGCTCACAGAAATCATTAGCTTCCCTTGTCAAAGACAAAGGAATGTATTAATAGTACAAGACAATGTGAGCATCAGCTACATTTTTCCCAAGTCCCACAAGGCAAAGCAGAAGGGCTCAGATAGATTCTGCACATACAGAGTTTGCATCAGACCTGAGAAATTTTGATCTTAGGAAATACATCTTATATGGGGTGTTAATCATGTGTGACTTCTGCTCTGGAAGAAGACAGTATATCTTCAAGGCTTTTGGTTTTCTAAACATGTTTGAAAAAGTAGTATACAGAAATAAAGGAGATAATATCTGTGAGAGTTGATACTAGTTGTCGATTTGACCACATTAGAGGATATCTAGGCAACTGATGAAGGATTATTTAATTTTGCATCCTTGAAGGCATTGCTAGAGGAAGTTGGAATGTGGACTGGTGGGTTCTATGGGAAAGGTCTACCCTCAGTGAAGGCAGGCACCACCTAACTTGTGACATTTAAGGCAGAACAAAATATTCAGAAGAAAATTGAGTTTACTTTCTTCTCTGGAACTGCTAGACCTTCCTCTCCTGGTTTTGGATGTGAAAACTCCAGGTTTCCCACCATTTGTACCCTGAGATTTGTGATATAATATCTCCTAAGAGTCTTGGACTTCTGCCTTAGAGTTAGAGCTAAGTGACAGACTTCCTAATTCTTGACCTTTTGATTGACCTGAGACATAGAGCTGATTTCCTTTGTAAATCCAACTTGCTTATTGTCTTATGGGACTTAGCCTCATTATCTATGTGTGTCATTTCCCTTCATTAATCACTTCTATCATCTCCCTGTCTGTCTATCATCTATCTATCATCTATTTATCACCTACCTATCATCTATATATCTACATGTCTATCATCTGGCTATCTCTCTATATCTATCATCTATCATCTATTATCTATCTATCTATCTATCATGTATCTATCTATCATCTATCTATACATCTATCATTTATCTATCATCTGTCTTATCACCTATCATCTACCTATTATTTGTCTAGCATCTTTTGGTTTCTGTTTCCATCCATTCTTCTCCCCATGCATCCTGCTGTTTCTGTCTCCTTAAAGAGCCCTCGAAAATACATTCTTTCTGTTCAGAAGATTTGCAGAATTGCCAGAGGCCCATAGATATTTGTATTGTAATGAGATTTCATAGTATTGTTTGGGAATCTCAACACATGGAGGTGGATGTTAAATTTTGGAAAAGAAGTAATTAAACATGAAGAAATAAATGTAAACCCATTTTAAAACTATCATTATACTAAACTATCATTTATAAAATCTACCATTATAAATCAAAGGATAGTTTTTTTAAAGTCTATGTTTAGACTGATCTAAATGAGTGATTAATATATACAAAATAAAACCATTTTCTGTTTAAACATTTTTCTGTATAAATTCTGTAACTTCCATTAAGGAAATGGAACAACTGCAATGCTTAGGTGTAGGCTGAACATATTTACTCCCTTCCAACTTATACTGAAGGTGATAAAAGAGTAAATTAGCAGAGCACAAACATGACAAGTTCTACTACTTCAAGGGAAAGGCCAAAATCAACAGTCGTGTCATTGTATGCACCCTTAAAATGATGCAATCAAAGTTATACCTGACCTCTGACATCATCCTCCAAAAGCCATCATGCCAGACTTTTCATGAGAAAAGCAGGAGAAGAAATTCAGTTATTGTTAGCTCCAAAGAACTTCCAGCCCAACTCAGATCCCTCCAGTTCATCAAACACAATAAAACTCTGTCACTCTCCAAGGCCAAGAAAAGTGTAAATCAGAAATGAACCCTAAATATGATACTGTTTCCTGGCTAGGAAACTGAATAGAAAAAGACATAAGGTAAAAATAAGGATCCATCAGTAAATTGCAAACATTAGATAATGTGTCAGTGTTATTTCATCAATTATAACAAGTGCATCATAATGAAGTAAAATTGATAAAGAGGGAAGATGCCTACAGTTTATAAGAAAACTCACTGCAGTAGCTTGTGTTTTTTTTTCTGCAGGTCTAAAGTGCTCTGCAAAAGAAAATATATTAAAAGATGACAAACTCTTCTTTGTCGAAGCAATATTATTCCTGGGCTTATAAGCAACAGAATTGTGTGCATATATTTGTCTAACACATGTTGGAAACACGTTTATAGAATCCCTATTCTTAGTTCTTTCAAACTAAAAATGGTCCCTGCATCTACCTGTTATGCAATAAAATAAAGGTTGTGCTACATCCACAGTGAAACTGTGTGCAGTGAAGTGACGACCAGCTGACACCATGTGCAGCAGCACAAATCAACGTAGAAGCTGCACACAGGAAATCAACTAACAAAAGTAAATATTATGTGATTTTGCCTAGATAAAAATCAACATAACTGCAACTAATTGGAAGAGTTACAAAGACAATGTGGTCACTATTGTAAGACATTGACAAGGACAAGATAGGAAGTTTCCGGTCCACAGGTTCTAGTAATATTCTAGTCCTTGCACCATGCACTGCCTTCCAGTGCAGTCAGGTATAAAATTCATCAGACTATTTCTTTATGACGTCCACACTTTTTATGTGCACAGAATACTTCAGCAAAATGTTTCTTAAGACATTTTATTTTATCTTATCAATATGATTTTAAAAGGAATGTTGGCAACTGATTGTTGCTAGATGAAGAGGAGATGATCTTCCTAAAACAAGGGACTCTAGATAGGCTGACTAGACTTAGTGGGCGGACTTGCACTGGGGAACAGCTGGGGACATTGACAACCCAGTGGATCTTAATAGGGATGACAGAGTATATGCGCTCCAATGGGCAGTGGGGTATGGGAGGGTGCTAGTGGGGACAGGGGTATAAAGATGATTAAGATTGTTTGAGCTGTTCTGTATGAAATACACAAAAAAAATTCAATTAAGAAAAGAAAACATGACTACACTATATGATAAATCTTGAAACATCCATAGATAGATTCCCTTACAGAGCTGATGGAACATTAAGTTGATTTTGTTTTCTTTTTGCTTTAACATTCTCAGCAACATAGAATAGAGCCAAAGGGCCAGGATTAAAGTGGGAAAAATAAACCTTGAGCTTAGTACCATGGAGAGTGTGGTTGTTTATCCTGTGACAGTGAGTGCAATGTTAAATTTCTCATCTCATCTCTATTCTTGTGGGTGGGAATTGATAATCTCATCTTAAACTGTACAAGGAAATGAAAAAGATCAAAATGACCAACATAACCCTGAAGAAATACAATGTTGGAAGGCTTCTGCTGTCAGACATAGAGGCTTGCAGTGATGCTACAGAAATTAAGGACGTGTGCTTTTGGGGCAAAGATAGACCTATATCTCAATGGGAAAAGAATACTCAAACAACAGATTCATATGTACATACTTACCTGATTTGTAACAAAAGTTACACTGAAGTGTTTCGGGGAAGTGGTTTTTTTTCCTGTTATTTTTTAAAAATAAACAGAATGCTGAGTCAAATGGAAAATTAGAAATTCACATGGGAGAAAGCTGAATCTTGACAAATAATGTATTCTAAAAGAATAAAATAAACAGAAGAGAATATGTTCATGACTTTCATATGCAAGGATTTCTTACACAGAGCACTAAAACGTACCACCGACAAAGTGTAATGATACCTGTTTATAGAAGGGAATCTTATTTCTTTGTGTACAGATCAAGAATGTTAAAAACAAGATTAAAAAATCACCAACCAGAAAGTAATAAAGTTTTAAAGATCTTCACCGAAATGGAGAGTCCTGCTTATCAGAGTCAAGCAAGCAGGGCAATAAGTATCAGAGTCCCACAGGAGAGAAGGCCCTTGTGATGAGCGTACACCTAATAGACAAGTATATGTAAAAATATGAAAAGTTTCTCTATTAAAACAAGAACATAATCAACCCAGGAGAAAAAATTTGGATAGACAAATACCACTAGGCGTATGAAAAATTCAGTATCGTAATTAAGTAATGCAAATGAAGCTCCCAACGAAATAGTATCATACAATCCACAGAGTCGCTTAAATGAGAAAGCACTCAGTAAGGCAAGGCTTGGGGCCTATGGTCCACTCTGCCTTTCATGTGTGGTTGGTTGTCAAGGCGGTTAGTAAGAACATTTGGGAACGTCATTTCACTAAGCCACTAAAGCTAAAATGTGAAAATTTGATTTTCTACTATTCATTCTCATCCCTGGCTATACGCTATCAAGACTTTATGCAAATGACTGACTGAAGCCATTTATAAGACTTATAGTCATATTAGTCACACTTGTCTTAACCTGAGAGCTACCCAAAATGACTACTAGCAAGCAGATAGATAAACACATCCTGGTACATTCCTTTCATGGTTAGCTTTCCACAATGAGAAAGGTCAAACTGCACACAAAAGAAAGTTGATCTCACTGTTAGAACACCAACGGAGGGAAACATGGAAAAGAGGAATATTTGGATCTGGATGAAGATAAAAATAGGCAAAGACAAATTGATTGTACTAGAAGTGAGGTGAGTAGATGCCCTTGGAACAGTTGCAGGGCAGAGGCAGCAGGGTCCTTCCACAGGGAACCTGTGGTCTTGCTTGACTGAGTGGTGGTTTTATAGGGATTTCAATTTGGTAATATTGAGACCTGAGAACTTTCTATATGTATGTTAGATTTCAATTGAAAACCTTAAACTATTGTATTCAATTATTTTTTGATATTTTATTTTTTATTTTATGTGTATGAGTGTATTGCCGACATGTGTGTGTGTGTGTGAACCTGTGTTGTACAATGCCCACAGAAGTCAGAAGAGTACATCAGAGTCCCTGGAACTGGAGTTACAGATGGTTGTTAGTCATTATGTGGGTGTGGGGATTCAAACCCTGTCCTCTGCAAGAGCAGTCAGTGCTCTTAACAGCAGAGCTATCTCTGCAGTCCTGTCGTGTTCAATTATTTGTTATTAAAACTGCTCAGTATATTCAAGAAATGCCAGTAGAAAGTATATTTACACAGTATTTAAGTACATGTGTTCATGTATGTGCATATATGTACAGAGGTCACACAGGCATCCATCTTGTTTCTGAGACAGGTCTCTCACTGGCCTGGGAACTCAGGCGATGCTGACTGGACAGTGAAACAAGGATCCTCTAGTATCTGTTTCCTGAGCCCTTGGATTACAAGGCACTCACTGCTACTCATGGCTGTATTTTTTTTTTTAAAGATGTATTTTTATTTGTGCACACCCGCATGTGTGTGTATGTGTGTGTGTGTGTGTGTGTGTGTGTGTGTGAGAGAGGGAGAGAGAGAGAGAGAGAGAGAGAGAGAGAGAGATTTTCAGATGCCTGTGAAGTGTAGATGTGTCAGATCTACATGGAGCTGGGCTTATAGGCAGTAAGGAGCTATGGGATGTGAGTGCTGGGAGCAGAACTCAGTTCTGCAAGAACGGTATGCACTTAAACGCCATGTTTATAATGCAATATATTTGTTTTTGTCTATTCTGATTTTCCTCCAAAGCAGAATAGTCATCTCTTACATGTTTCCCTTGCTCGGTATTATAAGAGTGAGACTGGTCAATCTTTATGCACAGTTTGATCTCTTTCATTGTCAAAATCTAATCATTGTGGGACTATACTAGGTTTATTTCTCTTGCTAGCCCTCATAGATTTGTATATGGGAATGAGGGTTTGAACTCGATTTTCAAGCTTGAACACCATGCACCCTACCCCTTGAGCTATCTCCCCGGCCCCAAAATACATTTTTGAGATTAAATAATAATAGACACATTTTGGAATTAGATCTCTTTATGAATCCTGTAGAGACAATGGACAGTGCTGACTGCTCCTTGAACTTTCGGAAAAATGAAACGCTGTAGGTATGGCTGTAGAAAGATATCAGGAATCCCATTGGTGGTGAGATTAAGCCCAGCCAGGAATTTTAGAGACAGCATTAAAGGTTTCTTCCAAATACCAGCTTCTCCAGAGAGATGGAGGGAGCAGAGACTGGGGGAAAAAGGAGACACTATCCTTGCCTAGGGGAATTTGTCTGTGGGAATCTTGTTTAGGGTATTCCCTGCCCTTGAGTACAGATCACCAAGGAGTTTGTCTGAACACATTCTTTGGCACTGTTAAGTGTGTTCTGAGGACTTTTTTGAATGACAAAGTCACAGATGGAAGGCTGGAGGCCACTTCATCAGCTCTAGAAAAACTGCCTCCTCAGTTCCAAACATGGTAGTCATTTAATGAATGCATAGAAACAAAAATGAAATAGCCAGTGTAGGAACTTATTTTCACACATGGTTAATACTCCATCGTGTACAAAGTGTCAGAAGAGAAGGATCTTTGCTTAAGACAGAAGGAAAAGGCTAGCTAATGTTTTATGAGATCTAGAAATCAAGTCAATGTAAAAATTAATTTAAATAGTTTAAGAAACTTTGCACAAATTGGCTAGAAAGACAAATGATGCATGGTCTCTTTCACATGTAAGAACTGAGAAAAAGTCAGCATATAGAATAGTAATTACTACGTATTGAAAAAGTTGCCACCAGGTAGAGAAAAGTGTCTGGATTTGATCAGTTTATACTGTGTGCTATGTGCATAGTATAGAAATTTCACACTGATCCATTTAACACAATTAATATATTTTCAAACATCCTTCTTTTATATTATCTAAATTACTTTTATTTTATGTCTATGTGTATATTGCTTGCATGTGAGTAGGTACACCCATGTTGTGCAATGACTGTGGAGGTCAGAAGAGGGCGTCAGATCCCCTGGAGATGTAGTTACAGATGGTTGTTAGCCACGATGTGGGTGCTGGGAATCAAACTCGGATCCTCTGCCAAAGTAGCCAGTGCTCCTAACCACTGAGCCATCTCTCCAACCCCCAAACATCTTTCTTAATGATCACTGTTAAAGCATGGATGCAGTAGTTTTGCACTGTAATATCACAATTTTGTAATGGGATAACCTATGTCTATAACTTGTTCTATTAATGAGTGATTAAAGGAGAAAATAAGATTGAAAGTTGAGTGCCACAGTATCCAGACCAATAACTTTACTACGTACAATATGTGAAGGCTTTCTTTACAAACTTTACTGAGTTTGATCTGTAATATTAGAATCTGATAGCCTTGAAACCAATCTCTGATCTACCATTAAATTACCACCTGACCTTGGGTAGTTCCCTAGCCTGTAAGATTTTCAGTTTTCTTATTTATAAAGGTGATTTGATAAAAACACTTCAAAGGATTCCTTTGAGGTATGTCTAGAAGAAAGTTTTAGGCAGAATCTATCACATGACTAGGTATGTTATAAATAGTAGCTGAACACGGAGTGATACATATTAATTATAGGCAGAAAAGTCTCTTGACAATGTGAGAAAATGGAGAACAAATAAGAGGTAGACACAGAGCAGGGCAATGTTTCTAATGATCATTTCCTTTGTGGTGTAAAGTGACCCCAGTTTAGAGAGCTGTGAGAAGCAAAGTTCAGGATTAACACAGCTTTTACCCTCTGTTTTCTGTCCCCTTTATGGGTGTCAGTTTGCCTATCAATATACATGAGAAACTCTGGGAAATCTTTCCAAATATTTCCTAATTCTTCTAAAACTTGCCAAATATGATGATATTATTTTTAATGGAAAGAGCTAGTTAAAGCTTACTGTTTCACAAGATAATTTTACTGGTCTTAGTAATCGGAAAAGGAATAAAATTGGACACAGGCTGCTTAGGAACGTTATACACAGAAGGGCCATCTGAGGTGGTAGGCACCACATGAATGCTATTTCTCTTTGACTTAAATAGAAATGGCAGCTTAAAATTTTTTTAAATTAAAAAATAAAGCAATTTTATAAGCCATGGCATGTGTCTGATATGCTGGGAAATAATAGTGTCAGCACATTCTACATGGGTATTTGGTTGTCATTGTGCATACTCACAGCAAATTGGGCCTTTTCCTCCTAATTTAAATACCCATTTTTGCCTAATTATGTTGTGTATTTACATTTCACATTATCTTTGTTAACACGTGGAAATCCAGCTGGTGACCTAGCAGGAAGTCCCTTGAAGCCATAATTCTTAATTACCTTCCCTGGAGCAAGAGTAGTTTCAATTGAGAGGTAGTCAGAATGGGTTTAGAAGAGAGATGTTGTAAAATCATGCAGATGTGCAAAGCCCCAGTGCTTTTGATGTATAAGTCCTTGCTGAGTATTTTACAGTAGTTAGAAGCAGAAGTTTTTACATTCAGATTGAACTGGGTTCAAATACAAACTCTAAATTCAGTTTGTATGACAGGAACATGTTAATGTTCTTTCTGTGCCTAGGAGTATTCAGTAATACAATAGATAAATAAATGACCCAGCCCCATAGGAATTGAGAAAATTGTAAATGTGGGAATATGTGGAAATCTGTTGAAATATAGGGCCTGCCCAATAAAGAATATTTTAAATATTATATTCTTACACATTTTGTATGTCAAAAAATAATTTTATATCAACAAAATGTATAATTATGTATGCATAATGTCCACTATTCATTAGTAATAACCAAATCATTAATTCTTATTATTAATCTGAAAGATTTGTCAATTTGATGCTTTCTGTTTCCATTATATACACCACCGCCTCAGCACTGGATTTAAACATAAGTGTTAAATTATATTATTCTCTTTTTTGTTATTGTGCTAAATATATTCTTAAAAATTCATGGCTGAATGATTAAAAAATTAAATAATATTATATCATTGTAATGGAAACCATGGTGTCATTGAAATGTGATCAATCATGGTCACTGAAATGTGATCATCATGGTCACTGAAAATCAAGCTTCAGCAATGATGTAAAATCACAAGAAGATGCTTAGTTACTCAAAAAAGTAAGGGATACAAAATCAGTACATTTTATGAGGAATTCAAACACTGGATGTGTAGTGAAAGCTGAGACTGGGTATTTTATGCATACATTAAAGTACTGAATCTGCAGAATGATAGCTTAGGCTACCTCAGGAAACTGGCCTTCCCGTACAGTTAAACTAAGATGATTTTCTGAAAAATTGTTGACTATCTCACACAACTTCTTAAATAGTCTTCAGAAAATGAAGAACATAATGCTTGTATGAATGGGTTTCTTTTCTAACCAGTGTTAAGTAAAAAAGGAAATTACTAGCCAGAAATGGTAGTACAAACCTTTAATCCCAGGATTTGAGAGGAAGAGGCAGGCAGATCTCTATAAGATCAAGGTCAACCTGGTCTAGATAGAAAGTTCCAGGCCACAGGCAGACCCTCTCTCAAAACAAAACAAAAGAAAGAAAGAAACAAAAAAGAACTACTAAATACTATCAACTGGGTGTTTATGTCCTATTACATGTAATCAGGGTTTGGTCTCCTGGATCGTCCCATTAAACTTAAATATAAAAATGTTTCTGTTTAAGGGCTGCATCCCATTGGCCAAGATGATGACATATATTCTGCAATTGTCACCTCCTACAAAGAGGATAGAATAAGTATGATTATCACTCGAGACAGGAAAAATGACGGATGACTACAGTGGGCTTTGTCTCAACCCAGCACGTTCCTTCCTGTCTCTATTCTAGACACACAGAGGCACTTTGGAATTCAGGAGCAGCTAACTGTATCCCATCCCTTCCCTGGAGTTACTTTTAGGCATACGTATTTGTATTGTCATTGATGGATGTTTGTCTACTGCTAGACATGTCTACTGTATTCTCATAGATTTCTCTCTTTTGAGCCAATGTGAGTGATTTCCCAAAATCTCTGGCTCAAAATTTTATGTTTGTGCATCTAAAGAGAGACAGGCTATATTTCTTCTTCTTTGAGAAAACTTGTCTGATTTTAAATGGACTAAAATCTAATAAAAAAATAAACAGAAATACATGGATATGCTGTTCCTGAATTTGGTTTTGCCTCTGCCTTCCTGTGTTCTCACATGTCACCCATTATTTTCCCTTTTTAAGATAATTAGTATTGGGTTTCTGCAGCCAACAATTTAGAAGTTACTGCTATTTAAATCAAGAAGGCTAAGCACCTGAGACACAATTGTATAGACGTTGTTGAGACAGAAATCTAACTCCAGTCTCTGTAGAACAAAGCCCCCTTCATGATCACTGGAAATTCAAGTACAAGTGAATTTTTAAAATATATATTTTTATTGAATTTTTGCAATTTTTGTACACTATAGTTTGATGGTATTTAGATTCCCTCCCCTATCTGCACCTCCCTCCATTACTCCTCATTGTAGTCTCTCATATTTTTATATATATATATATATATAATAATATATATAATCTCCTATAGCATCTGCTTTGTGTCTCTAAATGTCCTCTAGTGTGGAGTGTGGCTCTATCCTCTGGGACTACCAGGAGTCCCACCTCTTTAAGACAGTGTCTTACAGCCACCAGTTGCCAAAAGTTCCTTAGATTGGGTTAGGATTTGTTACCTATTTCCCCAAGTCTATACTGGGATTTTGTCTGATTTGAGTTTGCATAGGACTTATGCATGCTGTAACAATTGCTGTGAGTTCATATTAGTAACTGACCAGCTGTGTGGAAAACTGTTTCCTTATGGTTATCCACCCCCTCTGGATCTACAATCTTTCTGCCTTCTCTTTCACAAGGATCCCTGGGCCTTGGGAGGAAGAGTTTTGAAATAACCATCTTATTCAGGTATATATAAGCACTCTGTGGGTGACTCTTCACTATTTATTTTCTTGAGAATAGACTGTTTGTGGTTTCTATATTTCTGGATATCCACCACTTATCACATATACGCTTTTTAAATTTTTTTGATTTTTATGTTTTATGTGTATGAGTGTTTTACCTGCATGTGTGTAAGTACACTTGTGTCATGCAATGCCCGCAGAGGACAGAAGAGGGCGTCAAATCCCCTGGTACTAAAGTTACAGATGGTTAATAGCCTCCATGTGGTACTAGGATTTGAACTCAAATCTTCTGCAAGAACGGCCAGTGCTCTTAACTGCTCAGATATCTCTCCAGGCCCTTTACGTATGTCTTTAAAAATATTTTCCCAGTCTATAGATTTTCTTTTTATTCTATATTTTATTCTTTGCTTGGCAGAATCTTTTTAATTTGATGCACCCTTGCTCTGTCTAGTTTTGTTTTTGTCATACATATTTTAGTCAAACATGAAAAAAAATCATTTCTCAGATCGGTTTTGAGTAGCATTATGTCATACTCTCTTCTAATAATTGTAGAGTCTTACATTTTATTTATTTATTTATTTATTGTGTGTGTGTGTGTGTGTGTGTGTGCACATGCCATGCTGTGTGTGAGGTTCAGAAGACATGTTGTGTCAGTTCTCTTCTTCAATCATCTAGGTTGAAGGGCTCTAACTCGGGTTTTCAGGCTTGTGACATGTCTTTACTTGCAGAGCTATAGGTCATCAACCCAGTTTTAGAGTTTTAGGTTTTAGGGTTAGGTCTTCAATCTGTTTATAATCAGCTGATTTTCAACAACCGAGGCAGGAATACACATGGGGAAACAGTCTGATAAGGTGTTGGAGAAGATGGAAAATGAATTGAATCCCTATTTCACATGATAGTTGCTATAAATATTTGGAATCTCAGTGTTTTCTACTCTGCTCCATGTGTGTTTTTATGCCAGTGCCATATCGTTTTGATTACTATGTGTCTATAAGAAAACAAGTAACCTGACCAAAGTTGGTAAAAATGTCTTTATAGATATTTATTGAAAGAAGACCTAAAATAGTCAATATAAAAAAATGATCAGCATCACTAATCATCAAGAAAATGAAAATGAAAGCCACAGTGGGTCACATCACCTTATATCCCTTAGAACGGTCATCAACAAAGAGACAAACAGAAGAGTTGAAAATGGTATGGAAAGTAGGAGCCCCTTGTACACTACAGGTGGGAGCTACATTAGTGCAGCCATTTTGAAAAAATGGTATAGCTCTATAATACACTTATGATAGATTGGCCTTATGACCTGATACAGAGATTTCACTTTGAGTATTAATTCAGAAATTTTCAATTTAGTGTAACAAGTTCATTAACAGCTGGACTCCCATGCATACTGTGGCATTATTCATAATAGTCAAGTTAGAGATCAAACTAAATGTCCATCAGTGAAGGGTGCATAAAATGCGGTAGATATGCACAAGTAATATTTTTCATCCCTGAAAAGGCAGAAAATTCCATCCTTTATGACAACTTAAGTGAAGCCTAAGGATGTTAATTGGATAAGCTAGACAGAGAGGATATGAGAAGAAATGAGATTGAACTTATATTGCAAAAAAATATGAGTCTTTTTTAACTTTTAGAAAAACTTTATTGAGAATTTCATATATGCATATAAGGTGTTTTGATCAAATTCATGCCCACTCCCTCCCCTCCAACTCCTCTCATATCTTTACAGAAGCAGAGTAGAATACTAATTACCACAGCATGGATGATGGCATGGGACCAAGTCAAGCTTGTACAAAATTACAAAGTTTCAGTTTTATAAGTATAATTTTTGACATCTATCACATACTTAGTAATTGAAATTAATGATGATATATACTTAAACATTGCTAAGACAGTACACCTTAAATGTTAGTAGTCAAAGGAGAATAAATAGTTGAGGTGATGGAACATCAGTTATCTTGGTCGAGTAGCTGTACATTCGAAACACATACTATTGTACTGCAGTGCATTCCTGAAATAAATCAGTTCAAAATGGCTCAAAACCAGGGTGAGCAAAACAAATACATTTTAAAGGTTGGTGAATATGTTTCATACCCTGACTAATGTAATGGAAGAGAAAGTAATCCTAAACACTCACTTCTAGTAATTGAATTATCACTGAGATATTTTAAGAAGATAAATACTGATTTTCATAGCACATTATTGAAAAAGCCACCTGATCAAGTGGACTTTCCTCATCAGGAACTCATTTGTGATGACAAAACAGAAATATCTACTTACATAATTCTTCCTTCTGCTTTAAAAGATAGTAGCTCAATGCCAGTGGTAGTAGGCTCTTGAGCATGAACAGAGTTCAACTACTAGGGGTGTTACAAGACCAAAATAATACAGATGTAGCTTGTCTAGGCTGTGAAAAAATACATTGTTGTCTATCAACAATTCAACTAAATAGCTGGTGTAAAATGATGAAAACACTGAAAGAGATCTGTGTGGCCTATACTGCTATGAATGTTTGAGGAACAATTTTTCTAAATTAGTGATATTAACAACCTTCAGATATTGGTAGGCAGATACAAAAGTTTGTTACTTTGAATAGTATGTGCATCATTAAGTCAGGTCCCATACACAGTTCATCCCAATCCTGTCTCCTGTGAGAAACTTAACTCATACTATTGCAAGGATGACAACCACTTTTTTTACATAGTCAGTGGCACAAGCAGTGTGCAATGCCTGGGGTTGAACTTTTCCCTAGAGGCAAGTATTATGACTACACACTCTATCTCAGAAAGTCCACAGCTGCTAGGATATTTCATGGGATGCTCTTAAACATCATTTAACAACAATCTAATATTTCATTTTAACTGTACTTCTGGGAAACACAAATGGAGATGTTGGGTTGGAAATATATGAGGTGTACTGGACAGAGGGGCGTCTTGATTTTGAATGCAGAGGATCTCAAGAAAATATGTACTCCTCTGAAACTGTCTCCGTATGTTTCTAGATTCATAGACTTCACTGTAGGAGACATGATGTTATCTTGATTAATGCCTCCATCATAAATGTATGACGATTGAGAACTTATGTTCATTCTGGCTCTTTCTCACTTTAGGAAGACCAAAGTAAATATATTTCATTTTGCTTTGAATGTGTATTTTATATTGTGTAATGCAAGTAGGTGACTCACTTGGAGAGTTTCTGTACTTTTATATATGTCTAGAAATAAAGAAAAATTATATTCTATGGTTAAGGCCTCTTTTCTTCTATAAGAGATAATTTTTCATGTGAAGAGGTCATAGAAATAATAAAATTCCTTTCATTTTTTTTTATTATTTACTCGGTGTATTTTGGTAAATAAAAGTAAGACATATCTTACCATTTAAATCAAATAAGTCTTTTTCTAAAGTTTTGCTATTTGAGGTTGATATTTTTATTCTGTTTCTAATTATAACACAAACCTTTTCATAATTTTAAATAAAAGCAGTCTTACAGTAAATGTGTAATATTCCAGATTACCTGTAAAAAAAAATTCTTAGCAATGGAGATCCTCTAATGAAAAAATGCATGATTTCAATTTTTAAAACATATTTA
Source organism: Nannospalax galili (assembly GCF_000622305.1). NCBI lineage: Eukaryota > Metazoa > Chordata > Mammalia > Rodentia > Spalacidae > Nannospalax > Nannospalax galili. The sequence continues at coordinate 462,748 of NW_008348875.1, read as the reverse complement.
CCTTAAATTTACTCTTAAACTTAAACCAACTTATTTGTTTCCTTGTCTGATGGTTCATAGTGATTGTCAACTTGATGGCATCAAGAATGGCTTCTGAGAGGGAGCCTCTGACATGCTTGTGACAGGTTTTCTAGATTAGGTTAATTACAGAGAGAGAACCCACATTAAATGTGGATTGTGACATTTCGTAGGCTGAGGTCCTGGACTTAATAAAGTGGAGAAACAAGCTGAGTGTTCTGGAACACACCTCAATCCTAACACTCTGGACGCACGGGCAACTAGATCTCTGGAGATCAAGCCCAGCCTGGTTTGCATAGCCAGTTCTAGGTCAGCGGAGGCCACAGGGAGATTCTGTCTCCAAAGACTAAAACAATAAGAAAAAACAAACAAATAAAAAAGAAAACAAACAAAAAAGTATGACAAATGCAAGCTGAGCACAAGAAATAATTGGTCTCTGCTTCCGTACAGAAGATATGATGTGATCAACTGCCTCAAACGCCTGTCCCCAGGATGTCACCGCCTTGATGAACTCTACCCCGAATCCTGAGTCTAAACATACATTTCCTTCCTTAACCACTTTTCTCAGGTATTTTTTCTCATAGCAATGAGGCAAATTCCAATTATGCCTTGTAAGCTTCCAAAAATTCATCTTAGTCCAAAGTGTAATTTTTATATTTTTCTGTTTGTAATCACAGAAAAGTTTTGTGAGCTTTTGTTCATTTTTGAAAATTTGTGTTTCCTTGTTTTTTTCCTTGTGTCATTTTTCTCTAACTCCATCTTCTATACTTATTCTTGAATTTCTCACCTTTTACCTACTAGAAAATTTTTTTCTGATAAGAAAGTAATGTTCTCAAAACTTCAAATTAACTAAATTTAAAAATTATTTAGCAAGTTGATTTTCTTAACTAATTTTTATGTTTTGGTTTAGAGTAAAATATTTATAAGCATATGCATTATACATATAACTATATAAATTATAAATTTTTACTGTTTTTGGCAACTTGAAATTAGTTTTTCAAATTATATTTTGTTAAGTTTTTGAGAATTGCATAGAATGTGTTTTGACCATATTCTCCCCCTCCCAGGCCCCAGGGACCTCCAAGCTTCCAGAACTCTTTCTAATTTTTAAGCCCTTGGAGTCCAGCTGGTGTTGCCTAAATACTTTGGGGTGTGGGTCCATCCTTGCAACCTGGTTGATTTAACAAAGGTCAAACCCTTAAAGAAAACTGACATTATGTCCAGAAACAGCTCTCAATTATCAATAGCTCCTCAGCTAGGAGCTGGGCTTTCTGCCTATCCCCAGCCCCTCACCCCCTCTGTGCTAGAATTTTGTCAGAGGTGATCTTGCCTGGCCTGGTGCATGCTATGACAACCGCATCATATGAGCAACTATTGTATCAAGGGAAACTCTGTTTTGGGAATCATCCCTATCTCTGGCTCTCACGATATTTCCACCCCATCTCTGCTACAATCCTGCGTTTAGATTTCTCTAGGAAAGGTTCATATTAACCCGTGGTTAGTGAAGAAAGAAACCTATCTATACTCATTTACATGCGTATTTTTAATTCATGGACAGAAAATTGATTTATCCCTGAGTAAATCTAAGTAGGAGACAAGTGCAGTTTTATTTCCTCAAATGTTTAACATTTTCCCCAAAAAACGCTTTCTTAACTCTGAACAAAATGGAGCAGGAGAAAATTTCTTAAGCATCTGATCTGATGGCTTATCTCATTAACAAAATTATTGTTATATCTCTGCACTGATAATACTAAAATTGCTATGAATAAAACAATTATCAGAAACAAATATTTAATATTAAAAATGTTTCCACCATTGCTTCAAATTGTCAAGGCTCCTCTGAATAGAAATTACACTCTCAAGATGGAAATTTCATGAAAATAGCTTTTCTGTATGGCAAAAACAATAATATTCCACACCCAAGTTTCTACTACTATCTAGAAAAGATTATTTGCTCTGCAACAATTATTGATACTGGTAAATATTGTCATGAGAATATAAACTAAATGCTCTTCACGTGTCCTGTGTAAGTCATAGGCTTTTATTTCATTTTTATGTGGTGGAAGAGGAATAAATTATTAGCAGTAATCATTTTTCCTTGTGACTCATAAGTTCTTTGAACTGAAAGCATATAGTACTTACCCCAGGCATTTTAGTTTCTTGTATTTATAGAACAGACTTTGGAGATTATATCTCCTATATAACAATAAAAATAAATAAATAAATAATCCTTTCATATAATCTAAACTCTTGAAATCAGACAGTATGTTTTAATTTTATTAAAGCTATACTTTGATCAAAAATATTTTGTCCACAATAGTCATAAATTTTAACTAGGTATGTATGTCAGTGTACTTAGGTTTAATGTCTTGAATGTAGCAGATTTAGTGACATGCACAATCCCTATGTGTATCTGGTTTTGACTGCCAAAAAGAAATAGTCTCTGCAATGTCTTAGGGGAGTTAGGGAAGGAAATTCGATAGGACTGAACAGGTGGGTGGCCTCTAGGGACACAAGTTGCCTATAATGATATCACACCACTACACAGTTCTGAAGGACATAAATAAAATGTGAGGCAAACAGCAAGGAACGAGAAAGAAATACTTCATTTCCATAGGGACATATAAAATAGAGTGGTAATAGTTTAACAGCAGTTATATAACTTTGTCTAAATCCATGTTTAAATTGAACACTGGAGATGATTTTGTTCAAAAATAAAAGTTATGTTTCACCAATTTTTTTTTTCAAAATTAGAGGCTAACACATTATAAGATAATCACTGTGCTTTAACAGTGGAGCCAAATATTCAGAATAAAATAAACATAACAAAGAATGTTCAAGAATGTTGCTTTGGTCCAACAAGAGAAGCTGGTGTTTGCGTGTGCTGTATATGAAGTCCTCAACACCAGTTTCGTGTGTTGAAAACCCCCAGTGAGAAAGTATTGGGGCCTGCACAACACAGCGCTACTGTAATGCAGTAATGCCCTTTGGATATGACTCATACAGAGGAGACTTGAGAAGCAATCTTTGGCTCTCCTGCTCTATTTCCCTTCTTCCTGGTTGCCACGTGAGAATTCGAGAACAAAACACTAGAAAAAGGAAAAAAAAAGTGCCGAACCAGATATCAAATCTGTCGGTGCCTTGACTTTAAACTTGCTAGCTTTCCGAACATTATAAAAATAAATTTCTACTGTATATAAATACCAGACTCTAGTATTCTATCACAACAACACAAATAGACCAAGGCAGGGTGTCATGGATTGAATTCAGTGTCTTCAAAATCTGTATGTTGAAATCTTAGCCCACAGTTACCCCCAGATCCATACTATATGTGAATACAGAGCCTTTAAAGAAGTAATTGAGGTAAAATGAGGAACTGTGTTTGGCATGTATCTAATTTCACTGGAGTCCTTATAAGAGGAGATTAGGACATGCATACATCAAGAAAAGTATGGTGGAGACACACAGACAAAGCCATCATCTGTGAGAAGGGGCAGAACACCCATTGAACCTACCAGCACCTTAATCAGGCGCTTCTAGCCTTCAGAGCTGTGACAAATTCCAATTCCCACTGCTAAAGGCACATATGTTACTTTGTTATGCCAGTCATAGCAAAAGCAAATAATTGCAAGAGGATTCATGCCTCTTTACACGTCTTTGTTTCTTTTTGTACCTAGCACAGAATATTTTCAAGTTCGGCTGTGCTGAGGGATTGGGATCAGTCTGCAAAGGTATATTCTTTCCCATTGATTATCACAATAATGAGCTTTATATGCTTTTTAGCATAGCAGCACTGACTTAATAGCTCTGTACATCTTATTTGATCCTTATCATAACTATGATTTCTGTGTCATTAATTTCACTTTAGGACGAAAATGACATTTAAGTCAGATTAAGGATGTTCACATACCCTATAAGTCACAAAACCAGTGACTGAAATGGGCTATATCTCCATGTAAAACATCTTTTAAGTCACGTTGTTATATTTGCACGTGCCTCTCTGCCATTGAGAGGTCAAACTGCCAAAGACTTGACTGAAAACAAGATGGAATTACCAGCTGAGCAAATTACTTAAAGGTTCCCTTCTGTCATATTGAGAATGGAACAAAGTGATGATGCATTGCTGAAGAGGAACTCAAGTTCATGGTCTGAGGTTTTTAAGGAAAGTAGCTCTGCTTAGTAAACGCATGACATAACCCATTGTGCATCTCTCTTTGCTTTGGTTTCTAAGACAGGGTCTTACACCGTAGCTGAGGCTGGCCTCAAACTCATGACCCACCTGCTCCTGCCCGAGCCTCCTCAAGGCTGGTATTACAGACATACATCACCACAAGCAGGTAGTGAAACTTTACTGAGCACTATTTTTTGAGACCACGCATTGGAATATAGACATAAGCATTTCCTAACTGCCCAGATGCTTAAAACTTGACAGCAGAAAGTAGACAGATTTAAGTGTTTTTTTGTTTTCCACGTGTAGACACTGAGCACACACACAAAAAATTGCATGGTGGGCAAGTTCCCTACCACTGAGTCACATACCCAGCCTGGCAGATTAAATCACTAAATATAAAGTTTGCAATGACCAAGTACACAAAATAACATGGAAACCCTGAGTGTCTTCCAACTCAGAATTTGCAAAATATTTCTATGCAGAATGAAAAGATATCTGATTGAGGAAATCAAGAGGAGAAAAATGTTTTTGAAATATAAAATATTGGAAAATATGAATAGTCATATGATTATTCCTCAACTTTTTGAAAGTTTGGAATTATTGCAGAAATAATGATACATGTGGTTGTTCAGTTATGAGGATTATAGTATTTGCTATGAATGACAGGTATTTTTCTTAGTATAATGACTAAAATTTCCCAGTGCTTAGGAAGGGGCTGTTTATACTTTAGGATTCTCTTACAAAAATTTTGCTTTACTGAATCTATTGGGTTTCTAACTTAAAATTTTTTGTTTTATGTGTATTAGTGTTTTGCCTGCGTGTGTGTATGTGTACCACATGCATCTAGTGCCCATGGAGTACAGAAAAGGGTATTGTACCACTTGTAACTGGAGTTATGGATGTTTGTCAATCACTATGCAGCCCTTTGCAAGGACAGAGGACTCTTAATCACTAATCCATGTCTCCAGTCCCCAATCTGGTTTTGATAATATATTAGAATTTCTTGGAGTTTCCAGAATAAAGTACCACACAGTAAGTGAATTCTAGCAACAGACATATTTTCCACTCACTTCCAGAAGCTAAAAATCTGAAATCAAAGAGCCCATGGTGTTGGTTCCTACCAGAGTCTGAGCCCTATCCATTTGCTGTTCTCTGGTTTATAGATTCATGTTTCAAATATCTGTATCAGTTTTCACAGGGTATATTTCCTATACCTGTTGGCTTCCTCTCAGGGTACCAGTTATACTGAATGAAAACCATCTTAGATAGCTTATCTTAATGGTATAATATCTGCAAAGAGCATATGTACCAATAAGGTCTCATTTACATGTACTGGGATTAGAACATCAACAGATGTTGTATGCACATGTGTGCACATGTGTGTTGGCAGTGTGGTTCCACTTTTGTGGGGTTTTACATGTGTGTGAATACAGAGGTTAGAAGAGTCATTCCTCAGGTGCTGTTCAAAATTTTAATGTTTTGAAGACAGGGTCTCCTACTTGGTCTGGAGCTCACCAAGTAGGTTGGCCTGGCTGGCCAGTGAGCCCCAGGGATCTACCCAAATTCACCTTTTCAGCACCAAGATTAAAATGTGAAGAATCCCACCTAGAGATTGAACTCAACTGTTCAGACTTGCTGGTAGGCACTTTACTGACAGAACTATCTCCTCATTCCTCAACATACGTTTTGAGGGAACACGATTCCATGCAAACAAATGTTTTCATAGGTAATATTTTCTGTCCTGGAGATGTCTATAGCAGTAATTAATACACAAATTAATATTATATAAAACCAACCCTACAGTGCACTAACATGCAAGAACAAGAATTGCTTTAGGATCACAAATTTGGTAGTCTGTTGGCCTGGTCTTGCTGACCATCAGGATGCTAGATTTTGGCTCGGACAATCCTGCAGAGTTGATTTCAGGCAACTTAAACGTTTTCCTTAAAATGTGCTTTATATTTATCTTTGGGGCTTAATTCTTATCACTCCCCATAAGTTCCTAGTTTTTATACCTGACCTTTCCACATAATCTAGTGCATATATTTAAAATACAATATCTTAGCTCAGATGCTGATTTATTTCCAGATATCCTTTCTAATATAGTAACCACAAAATGACTCCCCATTTACATTAATACCTAGATTCTCAGGCTACTTATCATCTTATCCCCACACTACTTTTATATCTTGTTTCTTGCTGTTTCTGTGTACACATTAGGGCTTCATGAGTGAACAAACCTATTATATCAAAAGCATGAAACTGGAGATATGACTCTGGTTAAGAGCAGTGTCTGCTCTTGCAAACGACATGGCTTTTGTTCCCAGCACCTATATGGTGGCTAACAGCTGGTCCTAACTCCCACTTTAGGGAGTCCTATACCTTCTTCTATCCTCTGCAGGAACTACATGCACATAGTACACTTACACACATGCATGCAAATGCTTATCATACAGATAAATAACTAATATTTTAAAGTAAGGACATAATTTGGTTAGATAAGATGAAGAACTGAATCTATATTTTGAACAAAATTATTATGACACACTGCTTTTACTTTTAATTAAGGTGATACTTTGTTCCTGCCATTGGCTTGGGCCTCTGTTGACTTAGGATATCACCTCCCCTCGATTGTAAACTTCTCAAAGTAGAAAAGGAAGAAAAGCAGAAATTTTCTTTTCTTGGCATGCTCACTGTTTATAAAGAAAAAGCTGGATGAAAACGTGACTGAGTAATCACCAGGAGACAGAAATGTTCACTACAACTGTGGGATTGGAGAAGAGACAAATGATCCATCCTGGAAGAAAAACCATCTTCCTGTGGGAAGAGAAGAAACGGAGATCTTCCAGAAGATATTAAGAGAGCAGGTGGTCATGTGGAAAAATGTGGTTTTGTGGGAAAACAACAAACAATATAATATGCTCAAAGTGTTCCATGGCATTGATTGGCAAGACACAGATTGATATTCCATGATGCAGGCACAAGTTGTATTCTCAGAGGCTTTAAATCCTTGAGTAAGAAACTTTTGAGCAGGAGAATAGCAGCTTTAAATTCACTTTTCTTTTTTAAAAATATTTTATTGAGTTTTTGTTCATTTCATATAATAGTTCTCTTAATTGAATTTAGATGCACCCTCCCATCCAAGCCTCTTAAACCCTCTGCCCGACCAGATCTCGTGCATTCTGTCATATATGTTAAGTACTGTCCGGTCAAGCATTTTTACCCACATGTCTTTTGGTGCAAGTTCATCCAATGGAGTCTAGTCAGTATATTTAGAGCTCTTAAAGAAAATCTTTTACTCTCTTTCACCAAGTAGTAATCAGTTGCCAAGAGTTCCCAGTCTAGGTCCAGGGCCTGCCACCTATTTCATGACAAAACAGGGTCCTGGTTCTCACTAATTATAGACAATTACAACTTGCAAACCTAAATCTCCTTCTCTTATTATTCCTTTTAATCTAAATGATTAGATTTGTGGATACTTGGGTTCAGTGGTACCTACAGAGGGGCTACAAGTGCTTGTGTCCTGAAACAAGGTGATTTCTAAGGCATGTTCAATCTATTTCATGTAGTTATACATAAAATACAACTTCATGTATTTCATATAGCTTTAGCTTCTTAAATTTCCACTAAGCTTTATAAATTTTAGTGTTATAATGAGTTGCATATTACCTTCTGACACTCAGGAGTGTCTCTGTGACTGAGCTAGTAAGTCCATTCAGTTCTAGCCAGCCATGCCTACGGCAAGCGGGGCTTAGGTTTTACCAGTAACATTTTCTCATACACTGATATTGCAGACTTTGTGTAAGTCCTTCCTGACCCCACACTTCAGGCTCTTCTCTTGCTTCAGGTTCTGCACTAATGGCTTAATATTTATCTTGGTTGATTTTATTCCTTTTTACTTGGTGCATGTAAGTGGTAAACTTTTTGTAACATCATGAAAAGGGTGAAATAAAAGTAAGGGTTGCTAGAAGAATGAAAAAAATGTGCAATTTGTTAACAAATTCTAACTTTTGGAATCATTCAGGTCCTAGTGAAGTAGAAATTGCAGGCTAAGTTAATAAAATTGAAAAGATGATATGGTCATTTTGAGTACTTAAGAAAGTATTTATTGATGAGATGATTTTCAAGTTTAGTAATTTAAAAGTGTAAATAAATGAATATGCTTTACTCAGGCTTTTATACTTGGAAAGAAATAAAGTAAATTCTAATTTCATTTACATCTGTTACAATGTAGAGAAAGGACCAGAAAAATGGCTCACCAGGCAAAGGTATTTGCCACAAAGCCTGACAACCTAATTTCAATTCTATGGAATCCACACGGGGTAAGGAGAGAGTCCCATCCTGAAAATTGTCCTGTGACCCCCCCATAAAAATAACCATGACGTGTATGTGCCTATATAGACACATATACACAAAAACAGATGCACAAAAACATGTAATGAAACGTACACGTGTACACACAAACAACAAAACACAATACAGACCTAGGAGTTAGAAAGGAGAAGCAAAATTTATATAAGACTCGTAGGTTTGTTTGAAAGGCTAGATTATCTCCCATATGCTTATATATGAAATGTTACTGTGCGTCTAGTTATTGCATTATGAGTTCATAATAAAATAACCCATATGTGCAAAATGGATGTGTCACACCAAGAGAAAATGTTTAAAATGTCAAGTAAATACCGCAACAAATCCTTGAAAAATGCTTAGCTGAAGGTTTCACTTTGCAGATACTTTGATGTTCCATGTTTCACATATTTCTGGTGCACCAAAAGTGAGGGTCCTGCTTTTGATAGGGAAATCTTGTTTGCATGCATTTTTACATGAATTCAGTTTATATTTAATCAGAAACTTAAGTTATTATGATCTGTAATTTTTGTAAGTTTTTCAAAGGGTGAATCTCTGAGTCTGTTTCTCAGAGCAGCTCGCCTTGACTAATGCCAAGTCTTTTATTCTTTCTCTGTCTTTAACTTATACTTTTCTTGTTTTCATTGTTTAGAATAAAGTTTGAGAAGACTGAAGTTCACTTTTCTACTTTGATATAAGGCCTTTCTTTCTGGTAAATATTTATTTATCAATTTTTGCCCATTTGAGTCTCATAAGGATTTCAATTTGCATTAATTCAATAATCCATCCGATAAGAATGCATATTACCTCTAGCGCCAATCTTTCATCATGACATCCCTCCTCTGCTTATGTAAAGTCAGTAGGGACCTTTAGTTTTACAGAAAACTTTTCTTGCTTGACCTCTCAGATAGTTGCCTTAATATCAAGTACTTCCATTTTCCTATTATTTTTTAAATTTTGTTACATTTAATTTTTAGCAGATTTACTTATATATTTATTGTGTGTGTTTGCGGGTGTATGTACACTCTTTGCACACCTACACATATGTGCCACAGTGCACCTTTGGAGGTCATAGGACAACCCATGATACTCAGTTCTGTCCTTTCACCATGCAGGTTCTGGGCATTGTACTCAGGTCACCGGGCTTGGTGGCTATTACTTTTATCTATGGAGACATCTCACTGTACCTCACTGATATGTTTCATATTCACTTCTGCACATATTAGAAAATGATAAAGATTAGAGTTTCTTTTATTCATGATACTCACTGGATTCATTCTGTCTTTATTCCAGACATGTTTTCTATTCCAGCAATGAAGAGAAAGGTGGAATAAAATGGGAATTTAGGCTATTTTATGGAGTCCTTAGCCAAAACAATTTGTTCCTTATGATCTATAGGTCTCTGTAGTCACAATACTAAAGTCTCTGGAGTGTTATTGCTCAGCCTATCCCAAAGGTATCATTATTTTTATAGTTAAGGTTTGAATGTAGTATCCTAAAACTACAACTTAATCCACAGCCCTTTCCTATACCTGATCTCCTTGCTCTTTACATTGTAATGAAGACAGGCTGTAGAAACCAGCAGTCTAGTTCTCGGCTCTTTATTAGCTAGATATTTGAATTATGCAGTTATTCAGTGATAAATACAGTAGTAGATGCTTGTATTTTGCCAATTTGAGAGCAAGTTGATCCAGAAAGCAACATTCATTTGAATTAGTTTCTAATGGGAGTTAAGAAAAAAAGAGTCTTTTAAAGTATATATTCAAGTGCATCAAGACACTGAAATAAAAATCAAATGGATTGTGACTAATGGCATCAAGATAAAGCTGGATCTGGAAGCAAGCCCAGGGTTGAGGTGGGGCATCTTCCCTAGCTGTCATTTGTTCATCTTCTAGAATTTACCTTAAATTAGCAAAGACTCTGTAATTTCAAGCTGGAAATAATACAAGATGAAACCCATAGAAAATTAATGTTTAGCTCCCATTTAAAATAGAAAGAACAGGATAAATTCCGTAAATTTTCATTTGTGATCATAAAGACTGCATATATCAAAGAAGTAAGGCTCAGTTGAAAAAAGAAGTAAACTGATACTTGCAGGGACTAAGTTCAGTTCAACTGATCCCTTTTCTTGAGGAATATTTGATCATATAGAGGGCTTATAACCACTCACAGTCTTGAACTACTTCTCTGTTTTCAAACAGTGTCTACTATTTAGTCAAGACCACAATGATGACATCGCTAATTGGAGTCATTAATATTCTCTTTGAGGAAGAGGGTGGTGTGCTTGGCACAGTGTGGAGGGAAACTGGGCATGAATATTATATGCAATAAGGAAAGATGACAATATGTGGGAGATGTTTCCAAATGGTCTATGGTGCCTTTTCAGCTTGAGTAGAAATTCCAGAGAATCAAAAGTAAGTGTGGGATCATGGGGAAAGAAGGCATAATAAAGCATATTAAGATCCATCGGAAACTTGTCTGCAATGCCTTCCATGGTTTTGTGGTTTGAGACTTCAGCCAGAAATGGATTAGTGGTTAGTAACCAGTGTCACATAGCTATTTTCAGATGGTGAAAGAGCTGCATCTTATCTGAGGTTGTACTGCTGGGAGCTGGAAAGAACGCGGCAGACATAGCCATCCAACCAGGAACAAGGTCAAGATTACAAACATTTTAGGTCCAGCCACAGTGCTTCACTAGGTACTTATCGAGTTTGCCATCAAAGTTCTTGAGACATACCTGAGACAAAACTTGCTAATTTTACCATCAGATTATTTTTCCTCTTTCAGATTCAAGAGCCTCAGCTAGAAATTTTGCTAAGGAAAGTCCTGCATTGTTGAGGGAAGATGGTCTCAGAAAACTATATACCATATTCTGTTTATTGAATGGCTAAAAAAAAGAGGGTTCAAATTATTTAAGGCACGTATTTGGCAAAATTAAACATTTACCATATATATCGAATGTAAGCATGGAAGGTATGATAAAAGAAATTCACACAAGGGATTCAGTATTGCTGAACATTATTTGATTTCATTTCCTAAATCAGGTGATTGTCTTAAAGATGTTTATTTTGGGGCCTTTTCATACTAACATATTTTAAAGATCAGAATTGTCATAAGTTATGTAATTTTAATGTGTTCAGAAATATTTTAGCCAAATGCTGTAACAAAATATAAATTCTGGAATTCAAAATAAAATGAACAAATAATTAGAATATTCAAAAATTAAGAACAGACCAATGAATGTCAGGAACTATAATATTTCTTGTTCTAGAGTGGTTCAGGCATTATTTGGATATATTAAAATTTCTTGTAGGGCTGTAGAGATAAAACACTTGATGTTCTTGCCAAGAAGGCAGGTTCCGTTTCCAGCACTCACAAGGCAGTTCATAACCTTCTGTAAATCTGTCCCAGGGGATCTAACGCCCTCTTCTTACCTCCATGGGCAACAAGCTTGCACATGTTGAGCATAAATACATGAAGGATATACATACAATTAAAACAAATTGTGAAATATCTTATGTGATAGTTGGATATATTTATACAACAATTATGTTGGCTAAAATAGAAACATAACTGAGAATTCTCTTTATCTGCTAATTTTAGCAAACTTAAAGTGCATATGCTTTATAATTTATTTAATTCATCTAAAAAGAAAATAACATAGAGCACTGAAAAATTCTCATAATAAAGAATGGGAATTTAAAAGACAGGAATTAAAAAGAGTGCTAAAAAGAAGAGGGGGCTTTGCGAAAGTTCAGCATGTGTAAATGATGACCAGATATAGGAGGAGAAAGAGTGGAACAGGGAAATATTCAGAGTGATGCTAATCACTGAGACGTAAGGAGGATTAACTGTAAGAATGAAGAAGGGCTCTGACTCCCATGTGGTACACATCAAAAGTAAACGACTCTTGGCAGGTTTAGGAAAACTACTAAAAACCAGATCCACAAGGAAACATGAAAAGCATCCTGAGAAATTGACATAATGCACTGCGAAGATCAGTTAGAGTATCAGCTGATATCCCCACAGGGTTTCTGCAAACTGGAATAAAGTTCTGGAAAGAAATCCCAAGTTAGTAACCTAGACACTTCATTGATAAAAGCTGAAAATAAATATGAAGGGCTTTTGTCCCCCCCTTCCAATCAAAACATACTATGATCCAAATTGCTGACTAACATTAAAGAACTCAGTGAGGATCTTGGGAAGAAGGATGAGGACTTCTAAAAAAGTCCAGACCTAGGTGGACTTTATAAAATAAAGAGGACACAAAGTTGAAGGGGGTGGGAGGCTAGAGGGGCTTAAGAAGAGATGGGCAGAGGCTGAATATGATCAAAATGCATTGTATGAAAATTAAGAAAATTATTATGTAAAAAAGAAAAGAGGTCTAGAGACACAAGAGACATGGGATTTTGTAAGCATTCATTTGAACACAGTAGAAAGGATACATACAGTAATGTGTTACTATATAAGAGTGATAAAGTTTTTTATGTTTTATTGCATGTAAGGAATCAAAATACAAAACTAAAAAGGACATGAGTTTAAGAGCTTTAAAATGCTTCCATTGTTTAGAAAGGAGCAAAAATTCATTCTCATAGACAAGACAAGAAGCATTCCCTTCTAGAATAATGCAAAAATAATAGATGTAACACTACTACAGAAATATGTTTGGGGAACTCGTTCAGCAATAGCTTTATAGTGATCAATATCCAAATCAGTTCAATTAACTTGAAAGAAAACAAGAAAGGGAAAAGAAATCTAAAACAGGCAGAAACTATAGAAAGCAGAATAGATAAAATCAAGCATATGTGAATCATTCATATTTACTTAACATGTTCTAAAACTTTATTGGGGAAGAAAACCCCATACTTAGCAAAGACTACTGAATATACTGATAATAAGACATATGGTTAACACGATTACAGAAAGATTGAGAGCAAATGGAAAATCACATACTGTACAAACAGTAACAAAATGTTAGTGTAGCTGTGTAAATATCAGCAAAGAAAGTATGACATGTTGTACAAGAATTAGTGGTTAGTGAAGAAAATTACATTGAAAAACTAATCTTTATAGAACACTTGATAATGTAAATTTATGTAGCTAAGAAAATAGCCTCAAAGTAGTTCAATCAAAGACTTGCAAGAGTAAGCAAGACCACAGGCTGTGATCATTGTGAGAACTTGTTCGGTTCGCATAGCACAGGCAGAAGCATCATTAGGAATAAAGGAAAGAAGAGTGGATAATTAACAATTTTGGCCTGACTGCAGTATACATATACTGTCATATGCAAACTTCAACAAAAACAGAAAACACATTCTTTCAAATACAAATAAAACATTTATAAAAATTGGCTAGATATTTGGGCAAGAGGTAGGTTAATGTAAGTTTCACACCACTGGAAAATGTATGTGGACTTCGAAGAGAACCTTAGGCATTTGGTGTTCTGATTTAAGCATTGTGAGGCCCTCTTTCCTCTGAATTAAAACATGTCCTTGAAAGGGAAAATGGAAGACACAAAATTCACAAGAACCTTGTAAGACCTCACAAGAAAGTTACATCATGCCACCCTGTTATATAATTACTGAGAGAGTAAAATCTTCTGCAGTGCTGCAGACGTGTTCTTCAGGGAACTCCCATGATGTAGGCTTTGTGAACTGTCACCCACACTGTGGTGGATTTTGTGTTTACTGATATAGCTGTCTGAGTCACCCAACTCCTGAAAGTAACCTCTTACTCGTGCTGCTGTTAGTTACCCCAATCAATCCACTGGTTCACAAAGTGAGACTTGGGTGGATTTATTTCTTTGGTCACTGAAGGGACCCTAACTAGAATGACCAGACATTTGTTCTTATCTCTCCAGGAAAAGTCATGTAATCCACAAGTTTAGAGCCTAGCCTAGATTTCTGAATTACAGAATCTGTGAAGGTATAAATAAGGATTGTTTAATTTCATTGTAATGTGTTACATAATATAGAAATCTAGCATTCTGCCTGTAGCTGTGCGGCCCCAAAGACCTTCTTAACTTGGTGTACAGAAAAACAAATGCATTACTGAAAGTCATCCTTTCTGCCTCTCTCTCTCTCTCTCTCTCTTTCTCTCTCTCTCTCTCTCTCTCTCTCTCTCTCTCTCTCTCTCTCTCTTTCAGTCATTCCTTGGGAGCCATCCATCCTAATTTTTGAGACAAGATCTGACCCTGGCCTCAAAACACATCAAATGCCTGTATTGGCTGACCAAAAAGCGGGAGAGATCCTCGTGTCTCCACATCCAGAGCACTGGGAATACAAAGTGGGTCTCCTTGCCTGGCTTTTCTAAACGAGACTTCTGGAGATCCACGTTTGGTCCTCATGCTTGCAAAGCAAGCACTTTATTGACTGAACCATCTCCCTAACGCAAAGTCATGGTTTTGTTTGTCTCCATGACTGTAACACGTACCTCCCCTTCTTAGCTTCTCTCTTCACCCCATTCCTTATTTCAGCTTTAATAATGGTTGATGTTTCAAAGATGATTTCTCCACAATCAGTCTTTAGTTTAAAATTAGATTTCCTTAATCCTGGCTGCAGATGGTGGGAAATCACACTCAGAGGCAATCACATAGCTGTCCATACACGTTTCTTGAACAATTCTAAAATGTCCTCTTTTCCCTCAAGTCTCTAATATCTAAATGCTC
Organism: Nannospalax galili; assembly: GCF_000622305.1. NCBI lineage: Eukaryota > Metazoa > Chordata > Mammalia > Rodentia > Spalacidae > Nannospalax > Nannospalax galili. The sequence continues at coordinate 447,545 of NW_008348875.1, read as the reverse complement.
ATTGCTGACAGAAGATGAATTGATAGAATGGCAACAATTTTGGTTAGTTAAGTTCTAATTAGCTGATTTTTTTACTCTATCAGAAAAGGAGAATTTGTACTCTAGGTTCAACATGATGAAAACGAAGATGATTCATTGACATGTACACTGGATAATGAGCCTTGTCAGGCTCATCAATAAAGGAGTTGGGCAGTGGGCAGTAGAACAGTCTTTAACCAAGTACTGCCCATTTTATAAAGGCCTTTACAGTATTACGATGTTAACCATAAATTGCTCCTGTGAGGACAGAGAAACAACTGTGATATTAATTGGACCTCAAACCACATCACTACGACAGTTTTTTGAGATCTCTCTCTGTTCAGCATTTACATTCCAAGCCCCATGAAATTATATGAGAATTTTACAAACTTTAGTAGTAAAAGAAAGTATCTGAAAAGAATTAAACAGGTTGAAAAGAATACAAACCCCAGGAGAAATCAGCGATATCCACTCCAAGATTGCATCATCCAGGAAAATCTATTTGCATCAACTAAGCATGAATAGCTGAATCCTTGATCCTGAATCACCACTGTGGGAAACTTTCCCTGAAGAAGTGATCTTTCTTGCATTCCCATCTGTTTTGTTTCCCTTGCGATTCAGGATATTATTTTCACAAGTTAGAATGAAATGCTGGCTAGAAATATTTCTGTCTCGGGGTTATTCATGAATATATCAAATTCAGATGAATATGTATTGACAGCCAGCTAAGAATTGAGGTTTTTTAAAAAACACTTTACTGACCTTGTAGTTATATGTGTTCAGCAATGCATTTATTGTTGCTGCCAGTGATAACATTTGAGCATTCACTGTGCTTTGCATATATGCTAGTCATTCTTAATGATAATCGTGAGTGGAAGTAGAAAATTCACCTTATGGTGAATCTCAAACACAGAGGTTTGATATTGTGTGAGACACATAGTCAACCAAAAGAGTGTCTCTGTTCCAGCACATATGGGTATGTCAGTCCCCAAGATAGCTATTTTGTCTCTGAAGTTTTGTGCGCACATGTCTGAGTGGCAGAAATCTGCACAAGCATGAACCATGCTTCCTGCATCTGGTTTATCAAGGTTATCCGTAGTGTGATTTTGGCACAGTGTTGTAAGATTCCTGCTGTAGTGTATTTATCTGTGAATCTTGGATAATAACATCTCATACCTCATGGAGTTTTTAAAAAAAATAATTTATTTTCATTTCATTTGTATGGAGTGTTATGCCTCCAGGTATGTAAGTACACCCGTGTCGTGTAATACACTTGGAGGACAAAAGAGGTCTTCTATTTCCCAGGAACTGGAGTTATGGTCACTTGTTAGCCACCATGTGGGTGCTGAGATTCAAACCTGGGTCTTCTACAAGGGCAGCCAGTGCTCTTAAGCTCTGAGACATTTCTCTAGCCGCAATCATGGAGTTTCTTTAAAATGAATTTGCGTCTTCTACAAGGGCAGCCAGTGCTCTTAAGCTCTGAGACATTTCTCTAGCTGCAATGATGGAGTTTCTTTAAAATGAATTTGCAAAAAGAAAGAAAGAAAGAAAGAGAGAGAGAGAGAGAGAGAGAAAGAAAGAAAGAAAGAAAGAAAGAAAGAAAGAAAGAAAGAAAGAAAGAAAGAAAGAAGGAAAAAATAAAATAAAAATGTTTAATTACACTGCCTGGCCCTGATAAGCACCACAAAAGTGTTAACTGCATGACTTTTTTCCACCAGACTATCAGAGTAGAATTATTTTCTTACAGTCCTTCAGAGACTCCCATACTGCCTTTTTATATACCCACCATTTTGGTATGCTCCTTACTATCTTGATGGCAATGGAAATAGGTGTTAGTGATTTGCATTCTGACAAGTAGAAACCAAACTAGACAGGTGCAGAACTTGTGCTATTGTTACTCCACAAATCACAGAATTATGGGTAAGGAAACACAGTAAATGTAAAAACCAGTTCTGAAAATATAGCAAAAGCTTAAAATTTTCTTTTGTTCCCATATCTACCTAGCCCGTTAATTAAATAACAACACTCTTGCAGATTATAATGGGTCAGGTAGGAGCCCCAAATCCAAGTAGCTTCAAGGATCATGTATTACTAAAGTAACATGATTAAGTCGAGTGAGCTGGGTGTCAGAGAGTCCAAATTCCTTGGAAGCTTCTGAGTTCTATCCAAGTCCAGGAACCGTAGAGTCTAGATTTTGCTTCAGGAATTGGGGGTACGCTCAAGTTTATTTAAGGAGTAATTACATGATTTATCCAGGAACTATCTTAAGTATTTAATAACGCATATTAACTTATTTGCTCTTCATAACAGTCCTTTGCAATGATTCGCACTGTTATTTTCATCTTACAGATGACAATATGGAAAAGTAGAGCATGCCTAATCATTCACTGATTGAGGAACCGTCATCATCTACACACTCTCATAGTAGCCACATTCAAATGTACAGGGGATCAAGTAGTGTCCATATACCCAGGCCTGAGACGATCGTTTTAAACAGCAAAAATATAGCCTGCTTGGAGGATAATCTCTTAAGCTCACTATAAGACAAAACTGTTTTTCTTTATATCATAGTTTCAGAGCATTTCCCTAGGTCTTAAAACATCTCAATATTGAAAGGATTTCCTGAGTCCTTTACTAAATTTAAGGCCCTTCATTGCTTTGTTAAACTTTATTATGTCTTGCTTTAGCATCATAAGCAGACAAAAAGGTCTCGGTGTGGAAATAGAGAAGTGTTTCATTTTGTTTTTAGAAAGAAATAAACTGATACCAGGACCCATTGCCTTTCAGTTTCAGTGTAGAATTATTTAATGCCATCTTTGTTGTTGAAAGAAGCTAGTTACCTCAAAACTTCCATGCTTTCCTGCTTAATAATCATTTACTACTAAGGGGTGCCCCTGGAGACAATCACATATTCCTCCAGATAATATGCATTCTAGCATGTAATGCTTCCTGGTACCCTAGGTAGAAGAAAGCATATAGAAATAGAGGGATCATTACTAGTTTTAAAGGTTATGTTTGCAATATCCAATTTGTAGACGTATACTCCATAGCTCTTCCTGGGTCTTGTATCTCCTGTTACTGACATATAAGGCTGACTCACTGTGGCAGACAGGTAATTTAGAGCAATCCGAGTCTTGCAATATTTCACACATCTCTTATTAGCTTCTCCCAAGAAGCTTTGCCTATTAACATGTCTGGAAGGGTTCTGACTTTAGCATTCAGCAAAGCTGTAAAAGACACACGCAGGGTGACAGGCAAGGGAAGTGGCTGTTGTGAGGGTTACCTGGGCGGCCTGCGGAGAGGAGCAGCTCTAGGGAGGGATAAAGCAGTTTCTCGGGATCAAGGTTAGCCATTCTTGGGGAATTTACAATGTCTTATAGCAAAGTCTCCAAATCTATGAAGACTTAATATGTTATTTCTCCTAGAAAAATTTTACCTAGTATCACAAAAAGATTTAGGGGGCCACTATGATATCTTGTCCCTGTTATTTTCCATGTGTGTGTTCTTTGGCATATTATTAGAAGTAC
>NW_008348875.1:442957-443366 GCF_000622305.1 Nannospalax galili | reverse complement strand
TTAAAACTTGCAGAAACTTATAACTGTTTTAGAATAAAAAAGTAGTGGCCTTGGAAGTTGTGATCTGAAGGGCATCAGGTAATGTAGGAGAGAACGAGCTGAGAAATCACAAATGAAGGAGTGTCAGAGAACCCCAGTTCTCCTTATGAGCAGCGTAGGCTGTGAGAAGCAGCAATCACTAGAAGTCAGTGAATTCAAAAATTTCAGGCTGCCTTATTACTTATTGTTCTTTCTGTCTCTGAAGCACGTCCCCAAAATGTTTTGGTAACATAAAGAGGTGAAATTGATGGGCTGTGACAAGAACTGTGGTGGGCTGGTCACACAGCCATCATTTTCTTTTACTGTCACTTTTTCCCCTGAGTTAAGTGATTTTGACCTTGGACAAATTGCTTAGACTCTTTGAGTATAA
>NW_008348875.1:426712-442520 GCF_000622305.1 Nannospalax galili | reverse complement strand
TGCAAGCATTCTGTTTTGAACTGACAGTAAGGTCGAAGTAAGTACAAGTGTAGAGGAAATGAGAAAAAAAAAAAAAAAAAAAGAAAGACAAAAATATACATACTCAACATACACATATACACAAGCATGATTTTTTTCATTTCAGTGACTCTTTAAACCACACAAGTTTTAGTATCATTAATATTTAGTGCTTTTCCACTATGGCAAAGACGTTAAGTTTCTGGGTGAAGGGGGGAAATTCTTAACTGTTTGAATACTATAAGCATTTTATACACATATGTATTATTCAATTCTGAATATCATAAAGTAACATGTCTCAAAAGCATAAATATTCTTTCTTGTCCTTTTAAAAAAAATTTATCCTAAGCACATAATTTTACTATAATAAAAGTCTTAAGATTTCAGAAAATGACTGAAATAATTCTATGTCATACAGTCAAAAAGATGGGCATATCTGTCAGAAGAGTTTCAAGTTTTCAATAAATGTGTTCGTAAGTTGTATAGTAATAATTATTTGTTGCATATTTAAAATAAACACTGCTCAAAAGCACTTATTAATTCTTACTTTTGCAGAATGTATTGTAATTCAATGTGACTTTCTGCAAAATTCAATTCGGAATGCATCAAGGGAGAATTGTTCCCTGGAACACCATCTTTGCTCCTTACCAATAAACAGATGTTATCATTGCTATGGTTTTTGGCTTTTAATCTCCTTTTCCAGTGAAATTTTGCAAGTCAACATAGTTTCAGATGAATTATCCACGATCATAATCTTAGCAAACTACAGTGCTATGTTGGGATCTCAAACGTCCTTTCTCTGCAGATGTTTTGCATGTTTAGACCCCAGTTTGGCACTGTTAAAAAGTGATGACATTTTAGGACATGGACATATTAGCAGGTATCAGGGTACTGGAGGTACACCCTTGGATATCACCCTCCCTCTTTGGCTTCCTAACTTCTTTGAAGAGAACAGTTGCCTCTATTCACCTCTCAAGGATGGATTTGTCACAGGCAAAAAAGGAATGGGGCAAGTAATAAATGAAGGCCTCCAAAAACTGTGAGCCAAAAGAAAGCTATCCGCTGTGCACATTGATTATTTCAGGTATTTTGTTTCAGTAACAAATCTAACCCATGTAACATTCCATAGAGACATCTGTGAATGTCAATATGCTCCAAAGAATCCAAAATAACAGGAAAAACAAGAAAGGAAGAATTACATGTAACTGAAATACTATTTTTCAATTGTACAAAATCAGAAGGTTAAAATGGAAACAATATTGACTCATGTTCTTGGTAGCTACTAAAGTCTAGGAAGGTGAATTGAGTTCTCAGGCTCTGTGTCTGTTTTCAGTGAAAGAGGACTGTAATATCTAGAATTTTCGTTGATGAACCAACATAAGTACATCTTTACAAGAAACATCATGAGTGAATTTCGGATACTTCCACAGGGATACCACCAAACCAGGTTTCTATTGTGTCATAACTGTAACTCTATCATCCAAATCTTAGAACAGGCCTCATTCTTCATAGAGTGAGACATTCTGTTTTCTAGCTCTGTCCCATCCAAGACTTTATGGCAGTTACCTGTGCAAACAATGAACGTGCCTAGATGTAACATGGGCAGTTAATCATAAGCCCACCAAATGCCTTCTTAGGTTTGAATGACTTTCCATGCAAATGCAGAACTTTCCAAACCTCTCAGATTTCTTAATATGCTTGTGATGATGAGGATAACTCTAGGTCCTGTGTGTGTGTCTGGTTAATGTACTTGAAAAAGGAAGCAATGTGGCAATAACAACAACAACAACATCAGAAACCAGAAAGATGATCAACTGCATTGCAATTGCTGAAGTATTTTTGTTCTAGAATTGACAAGTCTCTTGAAATTACTGTAACAAAATACGTGAGATAGTCAACTTGTACGTAAATATGATTTTTTTTTACTATATTTATACATCTCTTTATCCATGGTCACTGAAATACTGTCTACTGCTCTTGTGATAACACAGAAAATTATAGCAGAAATACTTGGTAGAACAAATCTGCTCACTTCATCATGACTGGGAACCAAAGAAATAAAGAGAAATGGTGGGTGTCCCCAAAAGAGATTTGAGGGAAAGCTTCTGAACACTTCTGAAGGGATACTTTCCATCCATTAGTCCATGTACCATCCACCTCTCACTTGAAAACCAAACTACAGCTACAAGTGATGGCACATGCCTTTAATCGCAACACTAAAGAAATAGAGGCAAGTGAGGTCCTGAGAGCTTGATATCAGCCTTGTCTGTAGAGAGAGACCCTATTTCAAAAATGGAAGAAAACCCAGATCACGACAGAGAACTCCATTAACAAAGCATTTCCTGGAGCTCTTTGTCAGATAGTCTGACAAAGGAGATAGGATTTCAGTACTCTGTGATTTCCTTAGCATCTGAGGTAAACTTTGTATGTGGAAAATTAATCAATCCTGATGTTCCAACACTGAAGAGGCAGTTGCATGAAGCTAGACCTTTAATGTTCAGTAGTATTTGCAGGCTACTGATCTACATGAATAGAAAAGTAACAGAGACTGATAGCCGTGATTAAAGCCTTTCTTTCTCATCAGGAGTCTTTAATGGCACTGTAAAATTAATTTTCATCAAGAGTACAGAAAGTTTTTCAAACAACAAAAATAATAAACATCTTTAGGCACCTGCGTTTTTTCCCCTGGCCCTATTTCATCTCCTTTTTATTTCTTACATTAGAGATGAGAATGCTCCCTTCAAAATGACTAAAATTAACTTTTCATTCCCTAGTGAGATGATTGTGTCTCAATGAGATCAGATCCCTTGCTTTGACATACTGTACCCTCTATATGCTGCTCAGTCTTATCAGTAGAACCAGAAAATGTGTAGGGATTATATCCTGCCCTTTGCATAAAGGTCCCTCTGCTTCCCTCAGTGAGCAAAAGAATTCAAATATATCACAATCCAAAAACAAACTCCGCCTTAACATAATCTGTTTAAATGTAACCAGTCCCGTGATACTTGCTTTTGAACAGGAGGGACTCAGTTCTAATCATTCTGTGTTAAGTACTAGAACTGTGTCTCACCCTTTCCCCCTCCCTGTTAAGGAGTGAAGAGCTATGACAAAAGAATGAGAAAAGTTGTAATTTTTTCTGAATATACACGACTTGATAAACACATCCCATACATGGTGTGAATAAAAGATTGCTTTCACTTGTTGTTTAGAGACTAAGTTTCAGTCTGTAGACTTATATTCCAGGCCGGACTCCAGTTGTCAACCATCCTCCTGCTTCAGCCTCATAAAAGCTGAGATTACAGATGTGATACATTAAACATTACTCAACAGATTATGTTTAAGTCTCTAAACTAATAAATATGGGGCACAATAAAAGGTGACTGGAATGCACATGTGTTTATTTAAAAAGATTTATGACTTCATCTTATTTTATGTTTATGTGTGCCTGGGTCTAGGTATGTGTACCATGTGCCTGCACAGAGGACAAAACAGGACATTGGGTTCTCTGAAACTGGAGCCTCAGGCAGTTATGAGCCTCCTGATGTGGGTGCTACAAAATGAACCTGAGTCCTCTCTACAGTAGGAAGTATTCTTAATCTCTGAGCCATCTGCCTGGTCCCCAAATGAGAAGTGAATATGGCTTCAAAGCCAGAAAGAATTTTAAATCAGTTTTCTTTTTCTGCCATTTGAGTCCTTAGGATCAAACTGTGGTCTCAGGCTTAGCAGCTAGTGCCAGGCTTGGCAGTCAGTGCCTTTACCCTCAGCCAATTCTTTAGCTCACAATAACATTCTTCACCTCACCAACACTATCCTTCCAGGTACGGGAAAGCAGATGTTTCCAAAATTATGACTTTATTGTAAAGTTATGTATGGAAAATCATATAAATAGGTACTTTCCATATAACATATATTCAGTTAATATTTAGTTTTTATTTTTCCTTGTTGCCTCCAGATGGTAACAAGTTTATGCAATTTATCATTAAGACAACCAAAGACTAAAATTTTCAATAAAATTAGATAACTGAGATAGCTCTTATAAATGGTCTATGTTTATTTCCTTACATGTTTTTCTAAATTTCAAAGCAATTTTCTCTGGGCCAGTGAGATGGCTGAGAGGATAAAAGTGCCTCATGCCATGTAAGCCTGATAAGCTGAGTCCCTGGGTTGTCGGGGAACCCTGCTGTTAGGGTTGAAGTTCTCCATGTCCGGATAGCCCTGAGGGGCTCTGCGCCAAATAGAAGGACTCCTCTTTTCAGCAGGGGTCCTCCTGCTCTCTTCCTGGCTCACCTGGAAAGTGCCACCAAGCAAGGGATGCCTGACCTTATCTAAAAACATGACCTTTGGCATAGTTACCTGGAGTAAAAACTACCCCCAGGTTTTTTCTATATGATAATCAGGCATTGCCTGATACTCTGGAAGATAGGAGTCCACTACCACATGTAAATAAAGCATACTACAAGCACCTATCAACTGAGGCTTTTGCTACTGCCTCCACACTATAAATTCTCTAGTTCTCCCACTGAATAAACGGAGTTGTTTTCACTGTGTCTGGAGCTGTATCACTGCTGTTTCACTGCGCCTGGGACCAGTCTCCCCAGAAGGGCTGGCTTCTGTCAGTGCTCACTGGCCGACCTGGCCCCGTTCGCCGCTTCTGCTCTCCCTGCCCTCGTGGGCCGGTGGCCAATGACCCGCAAAGAGAGGGAGAGACCCCCGCACTGGGTTCTATGATGAAAAGGGAGAACCAACGCCTGAAAGCTGTCCTCTGACATCCACATGTACACCTTGGCACCTGCACACCCACACTCAATCTCACACATCATATACACATACACAAATAATGAAAGGAATGGGAAATACATATCAAAGAAAAGAATACGAATGGGACTTAGGTTTATCTCCCTTCTGTCTTTTTGTGCTCCATCTCTCCAACCTTCAGCTATGCCTTTGTCTTCATGTTTCCCAGGCCTGTTTCTGCATCCTGTCAGTCAGTGCATGGCCCAATAGACAACAGGCAGTCCTGCAAGGCTGAAGAGAGTAATGGGGTTCAGAGCTACGGTTCAGAGGCAGTGTTGTCATTGAGATGCAGACCTTTTTAGGTTTGAAGTCTCTTCTAGAAATGCTATGACTGCCATTTTCTTATGGCAATGATTACTATCTGTTTCACATTTTAGCAGTTATGGAATACATGTTAAAGTTATGAATAACCTTAAAAAAAGGATTATTTTTCCTTTATTTGACTCTGTATCACATGCAATCAACTGCCTTCCTGGTCTCACACCTCCCTCACAGGAAGGAAGGATTGATAGCATAACTCAAGTGCTTTCTCTAAGGTTGTGAGCATAGGATACACTAGGAAGGATATGGGTGAAGACACCAGGGGATGCCTCATTGGGCACTGTGACAAGCACTGGGAATAAAGCCAGCTGTCTTCTAGAAACTGCCTGACAAACAAGAGAGATTGAATATAGCAAAGAATTTATAGTGCAAGATGTTTGGTGCTGTGTTTGAAATGTGGGATGTCAGCAAAGTTCCATCCATGATAGAGAACTGCCTTGATGTGTGATTAGGAGCTTTCCATTTTAAGAAAAGAAGTGGTATATAGCAAAAGGAAAAACCATTCATACGGAGGAATAAAACAGAAATAAATGGAAGATTTAGAGCAGTGGAATGAATCAGGAGTCACTGCAGTAGAGGATGGGAAAAAATGTGGAGGGGTGTGCCGCAGTGGGAAACAGAATCTGAGAGTGGAAAAGGTTCTCAGTGAAGAACAGTTTAGAGCCTAATGTGGAATGTGTATCTTTCTTATAGAAAGAAAATGAATATGTGAGCTACAAGAACATGTGGTGTAGCCTGGTGCCTAACTTTGACATCCGTGTGGAGGATTGATGATGTTATCAACAGAGATGTGGGATGTATGTTGGCAGCAGCCCAAATAGAGTAATGAAGGTCTAGTACAGACTCTCTTCAATTGGTAGAGATCTCTGATACTGATCCCCAGCCATAGAACATGTGGCAATGCCTGTAGATGCCTTTGCTTTTAACAACTGGGGAGTAGATGCAAGATTTGTTGAACAGAAACCAGAGATGCTGCTGAACATCTTTTCATGTGCAATACAGCCCCATACCACAAAAGCTGACATAGTACAAAGTGTTAGGACAGTATACTAGAAAAACCGTCGTCCACACATATGTTCTGCCTGTAAGATTCAGAACGATGCTGAATTTATGGAACAATTTTGAGGAAGTATCATGATTAATATAGAATGAAAGGTACATGCAAAATAAGACCTATAAAACTTTCTAAACACAATTACTCAGATGCTGTTAAATTAAAAAGACATTATTTTCCTAGTTGAGGATTCCATAATCTGTCACCCCATCACTAACTTTAAGAGGTAGCCTAGAATGTGTGTTGAATGAGATAAATGAAAGAGACAGCACTCATTTGTACTAGAGCTCTGCACCGAAGTCATCTGCCTTCCTCTGCGATGATCTAGCACGGTGTATTGAAAGTGGTCCTAGGGTTATATCCCTTTAAAAATGCTCTCTGAAAAGATGTGCAATATTTGGGGGGGGGTTACAAAGAGGTAATAGTTCGGTTGGAATAGGATAAAATCTGATCTATGGTAGTTTTGTGCATTTGTTTAGCTTTGGGGAAATGATGTTTCATAATTACAAAAAGTAAACAAAATGGCATCTCCTAAAATTAAGCTATGCACTTAACATGATATACTATTGTGCCCACCACAGTGGATTAATAGAAAACTAGACAGGAAATCATCATTTCTGGGTATGCCTCAGTGTCTATTTCTAGGGGAGAGTGGCATGTAAATAGATGGAGTAGGTCATGGCAGAATGAGGACAGAGACAGACAAAAGACAGAGTTAGACCAATTCTGGTTTCCTCAGTGGAGCTCCAGGCTCTCGTGGACTTTGTATGGCTCAGTTTAAGCCAGTAGCCTCCTTGGATTCTCAGATCTTTGCATTCACATTGAAATCAGACCACTGAGTTCCATGCATCTGAGCCTTTCAGACTCAGATTGGGCTACACTCTTTCTCTGGTTCTCTGAATTATCAAAGGGCTTTCCACGGAACTTCATCTCTGTAACTCCAAGAATTGATTCATGTAATAAATAACCTCTCAACTAACTATCTATATTGCATATTGTCACACTTAGTTTTGTATCTTTGGAGAGTCCTGAATCATACAGTTTGAGTTGATGATACAATAGGGAATTAATTACAGAACATTTTACATTTTAAGAATATAACCATGTTTTCACCATAGGATTGAATTTTCGATGACTGGGACATAGTGCATCTACAGCTATTCTGATGCTGCTACATATGCATATGAGTTACCATAAATGTACAATTTATTTTTTAACTTTGAAGATGAGGGGATTTAGAATGTGAAAAGATGAGATATGGTTATATGATTTATGTTGCTATGTAAGAGTTCTAAGTCGTGATGTACTTATGCTCTAACTCTGCATTTTGAAATTGTACAGAAACATAGCAGAAATTATTATTACTGATAGAAAATTTTGGTGTCTTAATGTAATTTTTCTAGAAAAAGAGCAAAGACATTCAGTAGAACTGGATCAACCCAAATTGTTTATTCAACTCTTCTTTTATAAGGATAAATTCAGAATAAAAGAATCACAATATGCCAATTGCTGTCCTCAAAAGATGAGAGGGCAAAGACTTATCATTTAAGACATTTATAATGAGGAAAACGACTTTAACATTACACACATTTTATAGCTCAGCAGAACAAATTTATTGGATGGAGTGCTTTCTTCAAAATAAGCCAATTAGTAACTGAAAAATGGGTCTTAGAATCAGATGTTCACCATTTGGGAGCATGCAGTGACTTCATAAACTTAGGTTACAATAATCACTAATTACAATTAACATCTCCCCAAAAATGAGGTTAAAACACTGAGTAACTTCTTCTCTACAAAAACCCAAACCTGGTATGAATGAAGTATGTTGGTTTACTTTTAGTAAATACGGAAGGCAGAGATGTATAAAATAACACTGAGTAACTTGAAAAGATAGTCACTGTATTGTATAGCTTTAGTTGTCAACCTGGTACACTTGGGAAGAGGGAACTTCAGTTGGGAAATTGCTCCCATTGGATGGGTCTATGATCATGTCTGTTGGGCATTTTCTTGATTGTTGACTGATGTGGGAGGGCCCAGCCCACTATGGGCAGTGCCAACCCTGGCCAGGTGGTCCTGCATTATACAAGAAAGCTCATTGACCACAGGGCAGGAGAGCAAGCCAGTGAGTAGCTATATACCAGGGTCTGTGTTCAGGTTCCTGCCCTGAGTTTCTGCTTCAGCTTCCCTCGATGATGGACTGCTTGTAAGTCAAATAAACCCTTTCCTTCCCAAGTTGGTTTTGGTCAGTGTTTTTATAACAGCAGTTGAAAGCAAATTAAGACAGTCATCAAAAATCTAGATTATGGGAAATAGGGAAACAACCCAGTTTTTTAAAATAATAAGTAGTGAGGAATGGAGGGAGAGGATGAAGGAGGCAGAGAGGGGAGAGAGGGATGAAGAGAGATATGTGGAAATTACTTAAACAGGTGGCTGTTTAAGGGAATGTATAAGGGTTGGTTTTATTGTTCTTTATACTTTTGTAAGTGTTTGAAACTATATAATGACACAATCCAATGCTTCTCAAGTATGGCTACTAGGATAGAGTAAGAACACAAATAATCAAAATTAGCCTTCTGAGACTAGGACAAGGATATGAAGAGTTCACTATAGCAAGACTTGCATCTGTAGCTAACACAGACAGAAAAGGCAGCATGAACTTGGCTGTAATCCCAGGTGATGGTGGAGAAGTTCTGAAAAGAACTCTGTCTAGTCTATGCACTCAGCAGACATAAAGCTAGGCTCATTCATTGCTTCTGTTATAGTAAATCTGATCATCATAGAAAATACTGTGGTTGTATACATATGCATCAAAGTGCACACATGGATATATATATATATTATATAATATTTGGTCCTATGTTCTCTCTCTCCATATATATATATATATATATGGAGAGAGAGAGAGAGAGAGAGAGAGAGAGAGAGAGAGAGAGAGAAACACATAGGACCAAAAATTGGTGATTAATTATAATTTTATGTGGTTCTCCTATGGCTTTTAAGTCTCCAAAGTCCTTCATCCCATGTTGATTTATTGATTGATTTGTGTATGTATGCATATGTGTGTCTGTTCACATATGTACAGGTAGGTGTGTGTGTGTGTGTGTGTGTGTGTGTATGTGTGGTGGGGTGTATGTAAACATGTGTGAAGACAAAAGAACAACCTGAGGTACAGTCCTTGAGGTGTTGTCTACCATTTCTCTATGATAAGATATTTCATTGGATTATAGCTCACAAAGTAGTCCAGGCTTAGCCAGCAAATCTCAGGTTTCTGTCTGTCTCTGCCTCTCCAGTGCTTGGATTACAAACACATGTCACTGTTCCTGGCATTTATCTTATGGCTTCTGGGCATGGAACTCAGGTCTTTGTGTTGGCAAGGTCAGCACTTTATAAACTGAGCTACCTGTTCAGAGTCTATATTTACTTTCAAAGCTTCTGTTATCTCTCCTATTTTCCACAGGCACCTCTACTGATACAACATTATACACTTAAACAATTGATAAGAGGGACTTAGAGGGCTGGATCCATTGTCAATGAGTGGGACATACAGGGAAGAACATGGACACACTGCACTAAAAATGAAAGTAAGATATGAATGGAATTCAGGAGCTTTCTTTCTTTCTCTCTTTCTCACTTTCTCTCTTTCTTTCTCTCTTTCTCTCTCTCTCTTTCTTTCTTTCTCTCTCTATCTCTCTCATTGAGAAATTTGCATGTTGGTACATTTGTGTCTATAAGTGAGCCTGCCTAAGCATACATGAGACCAGAGGTCAATTTCAGACATCTTCCTTGATTATCAACACTTCTTTTTTGAGACAGGGTCTCTCACTAGATCTAGAGCTAGATATTTTAGCTAGACTGCTGACCAGTGAGTCCCAGGGGAGACCTACCTATCTCTTCCTCCCAGTGCTGGGGTTATAGTATACACTGCTGGCTTTTTAATAAGGTTCTGGGGATATGAAAACACTTTACTCATCAAACCCCAGACTTCAGGAACTTTTAGTGGCTAACAGAACCTTGATTAAATCAGATCGTAAACACTTTTCTTTCCCTGATTTTTATTCAAGTGTCTAACACAATTTTATATATTATTAAACATGATCATGAAGGCAATCCCTAATGAGAAAAGAATTAGCAGAACTGTCTGACAGGCTTTTGCAGAAGGGGCATATGGGGAATGTGCTGTCACGGTTTTCAGCCCCAAAGGCATGTGAATAAGCCTGTGTCCATTCAGGAGTAAGCAGTAATACTTCTTGTTTTTAAAAAAGTATTGTATTTGGGAGCTGGGGATATGGCTCAGGGGTTAAGAGCACTGATTACTTTTGCAGAGGACCAGATTCAATTCCCAGCACCCACATGGCGGCTAACATCATTTTTATTTTATGTGTATGAATGTATTACCTGCATGTGAGTAAGTGCACTTGGGTCATGCAATACTTGCGGAGGTCAGAAGAGGGCATTGGATTTCCTCAGAACTAGAGTTAGCGATGTTTGTTAGCCACCATGTGGGTGCTGAGAATCAAATCTGGTTCCTCTACAAGAACATCCAGTTCTCTTAACCACTGAGCCATCTCTCCAGCCCCCAGCAGCAATACTTTTCATTCCCAACCTCCCAAACTCACCTCACCTCACTCCAGCTATGTCATATCATTGATATCTAAAGTCAAATTTCATCACAAATCCTTGGCTATTAAAAATGCTTCCATATTGACCTGAGAATATAGTTCAGTTTATTGGGGTGCTTGCCTCACAGGCATGAAATGTGGATTTGATTTTCAGTACTGTATAAACTCAGGTGTGATTGTGCATGCATTGATCTCAGCATTCAGGAAGTAGAGCCACAAGGATCAAAACTTTGAGGTCATTTTCAGCTACATATTTCAAGGCCAATATGGGCTACATGAGACCCTGTCTCAAGAAAAAAAAGAAAAGAAAAGAAAAGAAAAGAAATTTGGTACCATTTGTTACACCTCCCAGACACATAGTGATGTTTCCTTTTAACTTGGTTTACCCTCCTTATGGAATGGGAAAAGTGTGGTGACCATGTGAAAATTTTTATAAACAGGAGACTGGAGGTGTTCTAAAAAGTATACCAAGACAGGGTTACTTTCTGGGCATTGAATGTGACCATCTATGGTAAGGCTCCTTTCCTGAGTTGGACCTTCTTGACAGTCTCTGTCCCATCAGTGTCCAATGGGCTGTCACCTCTACTTTCAAATAACAGGATTCAGATCAACCCATTTGATAAAGAACCTCAAGAATAGAAATCAAAATATAATTTGTAAGTCAGTGAGGGAAACTGTTCATTCCACCATTCACCACCCCCCTTATTATTGTATTTTGAATATCTAGGAAAATTCATCCATTCAGCCTAAATCTGCAGAAAGTCAGTTGCATGTCTAAGCCTCAGTTTCTAAACTGAAAACAAGTATCATTGTCAACCAACATGATGTGACTATGACATAGTTTAAGACTTGATTGAAATAACTATGCATTTAGCAATAGAGCAGTAAGCGTGGCAACAGGAAATTGACATAAGCGGTTAATATTGCCAGTTGATTTGGCTTTCCTATTTTTTCAGCTTCCTCGTGCAGATCTCTCTGCAAGCCATAGACAAATATTTATCATGTAATGGTTTGCAGAGCCATTGCCTGCTTTGTCCTGAGAATGGGCTCGCAATTTATAGTTCTGAATCAGAAAGCATGCCCAAGGCATCCTAAACAAATAACAAGCTGTGCATTACATCCATTTATACTTTCCAAGCCCCTGGAGTATATTTAAACACATGCTGAATACTAGATACCTCAATAGAGATGTCTTAAATTACTTAAGAATAATTGAGCTATTCAGACAGCTCTAGATTGTTCCACATGGCACTGAAGCCTATGGTATAGCAGTCACCTCTTGTAATGGGACCTCATGAACTCAGGGACAAATGGTTTATAAAACCCTCAAAGGTTAAGGGTTGTCAATGCTTAAATGTGTCCATTGTGTTTCAGTAATTGCCACTTAGTGTTTGATTTAATGAGATCTTAGGAATAAAGACTGTTTCTATAGACTTGGATGCTATGCTAATTTTTACTATACCCTTCTCTTGTCTTTCCAAATTGCATTTAGAAAACTCTTTTTTCTATTATAGAAGGACTTTCACTCTCTCTGTGTTCTGCATACATTTCCCAGACTCTCAGTGGTCTCATTAAGGACAACTACTATAAATTGTAGGGTCCTTGGTTAACTAGCTTGTCCTGTTTCTATCTAAAGATGCAAATTCTATTGCATAGACCAACAAAATAGATGCCTGTCTTCCCTACATTTTAGGTTGTCCAATTTTCTTTCCAGAAGACTATTAGTAAGTGCAATTTGTTAGCTTTTCCGAATTATGTGGATTTTGGAGGGAACCTAGACATACATATTGAAAAATACCTTGGTCTATTCATTCAGATTTGAGTTAGAAAAAAAGTACGCATTCTTTCTCTAAAGTACTCATTGGTCTTAGAAAAGTTAGAGTTTCGAAGGAGCTATTCTCATTCCATTCAGTCCTTCAAGTTATACAAGCGTGTGCAGGGAGTCAGTGGAAAATAATCACTACGGATAGCCTATGGGAAGTGAAATTCCAAAACCTGAGCTAATTAGTCATCATTAGAGCGTTAACTATTTTTCTACTGCTAACTTGATCTTGGACAGATTCCTCAGACTGAAGGATCAGAGATCCAAATTCATTATCTTATTAATATTTACAGTGATTGTTAGGGTTCCAAACAGCAGCAGTTTCCCCCCTCCCCAACAGGGACCTCACCTTGACCTTTGGAGTCAAGGGAAACAAACTCTGCTGAGAAGCAGCCTGCCTTTCCTCTGACCTCCAAAGACAGGATAAGCAGATTCTACTTGATAACCAGAGACTTTAGAAGCTGTTTTTCTCTTATTTTAAGAGGGAAAAAGTAAACACTTCCAGACCCTAATCCTACCTGCTTTTCCTGCTTCCCCCTCCCTGATTTCTCCCCCAAACATTCGCCCCTTCCACACCCTAAAGCCCCCATATATAAAGTCCCAGATCACAGCCCATGGGCTGACATCTTTCCCTTCCCCAAGGGAAAGGTGCCCCATGTGAAATAAAGCTGTATCCTTCTGTGAATTCTATCTGTGCCTCAGTGCCTCATCCATCCGCTCGTGCTCTCCACCGCACGCTCTCTCCCAACTTTTACCTATCAGTGATACTTTCTTTTTTTCTGAACAGGCAATAGTTAAATATTAGATACTAGTTTCCCTAATTGTAAAACTACCTGGACTTGAGTGTGTATGTGCATATTACTGCGTGTTTGTACATGTGCATGTGTGTGTGTGCGTGAGCATGGGGGGGTGTATGTGTGCATGTGTGTGTGCTTAAGTTAACATATGTGCATATGTTATGTGTGCATATGTGTGTGTGTGCACGCATGTGTGTGTATGAAGTTGAATGAAGGCAAAGAAAAAAAAAACACACCAAATCCTTTGATCTTTAATCTCAAGTACATTTTAAATTTCTTAACATCAAATTAAATCTTCTTTACTTTCTTGCTCTAACTGGGATGAGCAGTCATAAGTGATAAAATCTACATGATGAAGTATGCTGCTTTCCAAGGAGATAGTGGACTATACAAAAATTAAGAGAGATAAGATGTGCAGACCACACGTTTGAAGATCATTAAAGCATCAGGGTTTTCTCAAAAAAAATCTCTAAATTACCATTTGAAACTTGATCAAATCACTTCAAACCCTTTAAAAAGCTATTTTGAGGAGAGTTGATAATTAACAATGTAGCCAATAGCTTCAATGGAGCAATTTGAACATTTAATAACCGACACACAGCTAAAGCCAGCTGATTAGCAAAAGAGAATATGTAAAAATGACAAAAATTAATATCTACCCAAATTTTATTTCTTTTGCATTCAGAAGTAACTTTCAGAATAATTTAAATAGGCAGCTCTCTGAGTATTATCACAAGAGAGTCTGAAAACCAACAATGCCCTCCAAAAAACTACTTATACCAAATTCTAAGATGGAAGTCCATAAAGCAGTATTTTGGATACTTCCCATACTTCCCAAAAATAGCCTATGACACTTATTAAAAGTCAAATAACTAAATAAATCCTAAGGAAATTTAGTGCAGTTATAAGTAAAAATATTTAGAATGCTAGCCAGTAGCTGGGGAGGCTGGGTGAAGAGATGAAGTGATAGAGATAGGTCAAGAAGTTATGAAAGAGATGTCACATAAAGGATAACCTTGATTAAGTGTATTTAGCAGACCTGGAAGTTAATAAGATCACAGTCTCCATTTCATATATAATTCACAACAGAAAAAGTATGAGTAGTTAATAGGTTTATGAAGGTTCAAAGGCCCACAGTGCTTTGCTTCCCATATGAAAAGGATTCATGGGTCCTTACATTGTTGAGTCCTCTCTCCATGCTCTGCTGTCCCAGAAGCTTGTATTACTCTCTGAGGAAGAATGGGAAAGAAGAGACTCTGCCTACATATTTCAATTTGTTAATTGACTGGTTTTACATAAACTGAAGATAGTCTTCAAGCTTCTCTAGTTCCATATATGACGTGAAACATCAAATTTATATAGAAACGGCACAACAAAAACAAAACAAAGACCAAAGAGATGTCTCTGTACCTAAAAGGATAATCAGACAGGCCCCAAGCATCAGGGTCTCTGAAACTATAGGAATTCCTTGGGGACATTAGGTGAACTGAACAGACATTAGTGAGGTCAGAAGGAGCAATACTGGTAATCTACAGGTACATCTCCCAGTTCTTCTGAACCAATGAGGACAGCATTTCTCAGCCATCACCTCTGCTCTCAAGAGCATGACACCCCATTTTTCCAGTGGAATTCCCCCAACAGAAGCCTAGCTCTTTCTGTATTTAATAAACTCCTTTGAGGTTTTCTGTTTCGGGCGTGGTGCGTTTTTGTGGCCTAATGGTTTAGAACCTGTTCTTCTTTGCCATTTGACACAGGGTCCTTAATGTTTCCCATCATAAATCATATTCCCAAGGGAACTTACAGCAACTTTTAGACTTTATTCTCTAGTTTCTTTTAAATTTTCATTTCCACAATACCGTTTGGTTGTCACAGGAATCTTTCCCCCAGATCACATACATTGTAAAGTGTTTTCAAGAGTACTTTATAATGAGAAGTCAGAATGGTTTAGTTGACAAAAGAAGCAGAATTCACCAGAAGTTCCCAAAATGTCTCTGTGGCTAAGGAGCTCAGTCTGCAGTGTTACTGGGAGTTTAAAAAGAAGGTCGAATATGTCAGAAAACTGTAAAATTTATATTTATTTGGATGATTAATTGCAGAAAAGTAAAACTAAAATCATGGAGTAAGGAGACCTAGGATCAACTTTAGGCATCTGTATTGATGTCTTAAAGATCTTGAACAAATTATTTAATCTCTTTGAGCCAAAGATTTTTCATTCAACACTTTAAAGTTTTATTGTCTGATTGAACTGCAGCTAAAGGTGCCTTGAGGTTCGATTAGCAGAGAGTAGCACATGATTTTAAATAATTAATATTAAAAAAAGACTCAGCTACAAAAATTAGCATTCTTTTTTTTTTTTTTTAAAGATTTTACTTATTTGGTATCA
>NW_008348875.1:425808-426564 GCF_000622305.1 Nannospalax galili | reverse complement strand
TGTCAGATGTGTCGCTGGTGAGGATTTTCCCCCATACTGTGGGTTTCCTGTTCACTTCCTTGATTGGCTCCTTTGATGTACAGAGGCTTTTTAGTTTAATGAGGTTCCATTTGTTAATTCTTGCCCTTGTTTCCTGAGCAATTGATGTCCGGTTTAGAAAAGAACAAATGATTCCAAATGTTGGAGAGGATGTGGGGGAAGGGGAACACTCATCCACTGCTGGTGGGGCTGCAAACTTGTTCAACCCCTATGGAAAGCAGTGTAGAGAACTGTTAAAAAACTACAAATGAACCTACTATTTGACCAGTTATACCACTCTTTGGCATATGCACAAAGAACTCATTTTATTGCAGAGACACTTGTGCATCCATGTTTGTTGCTGCTCTCTTCACAATAACTAAGAGATGGAAGCAACCTAAGTGTCCCTCAATTGACGAGTGGATAATGAAAATGTGGTTCATTTATACAATGGAGTTTAATTCAGCAGTAAAGAAAGATGAAACCATGAAATTTGAAGGTAAATGGATGGAACTAGAAGTTGTTATACAAAGTGAAATAACACAGACTCAGAAAAAAAAATCGGCATATGTTCTCCCTCATATGTGGATCCTAGAGCCAAATCCTGATAAATGAGTAAGTATCCAGACATAACCACAGGAACCAGGATAATTGAAAGGAAACAGGGAGGTAAAGGAAAAGAAAGAACCTGAAAGAGAAGAACAGTAGGAAACAGGCCTTAATAAGGGAGATATGGAT
>NW_008348875.1:423984-425712 GCF_000622305.1 Nannospalax galili | reverse complement strand
GATAAAAATCGGATTAGTTTAAGGGAAGGGGGGAAGGTTATACAAGGAACCTAGGAGATAAAGGGAAAGAAGGAGGTCAAGAGAGGTAGGACCATAGGAGAAGGGTATTATTAAGGGAGAAAGGGGGGAAATGTAGGCTCCTTAAGTGGGAAAACCATGGTGGAGGGGTGAGACAGTGTGAGAGATAAACAATGTCTAGCTAGTTTTGAAAACCAGAGGAACCATATTACTCCTACAACCTACTGACAAATTATACATAGCAGATCAAGAAATATATGCCTAGCTGAGGTTTGTCCGAGAACAATTGATCTTTGCTCACGATTTATCTACATGACACATAATAATTAAAAGCAGAAGACTGGTGGAATGAACCTTCTTGGATGTTTAACAGACTTACTTTGAGGCCTATAATAATTTGGTCAGAGGGACATAAAGGAAAGTTTTAGCACCTAGCCCTCCTAGGTCGACTAGTTCCAGGGGACTATGAGCATCTCTCAAAATGTCCTGTAATTGTGATGGGTCACCTATCCTCTTGATCAAGGCAGCCTAGGAGACCCCACCAGATGGACTTGAACCAGTGTCCAGTTTACAAAGAGGAGGGTCAACACAGAGGAAACATTTCCTCCATGCTTCCAAGCGAAGCTAACCATGGTTGAGCAGGACATTTGAATTCACATAGGTGGAACTGGTAAAAGAAAGGAGCCAGGGGCTTCTCCCAGGCCCATGTGACCCCTGAGGAATAGATCCTCAAATGACCTTAACAGTAAAAATAAATTGGTTTATCTGGGCCAACTCTATGGCCTTAAACACCCAAAAGGAAAGTATAACCAAAGATTAAAGAGATCGATATAATTTCTTAAGAGTCCATATGCATAGCTAATGGCTACACAACAAGCAACAATGCCAGACAGGTGGTACCTTCTTTTGAGTTGTTGGCCAGGGTGGCCAAAGGGATGGCCAGATAGTAACTCAGCATAGAACTGAGAAAATGCACAGCAGACCCCAATCTTATCTAAAGGAATATTGACAACTGATTGCTGCTACATGAGGAACAGGTGACCCTCCAAAAGCAAAGACCTCTAGATAGGCTGACTAGATTCATGAGAAGGACAAGTAATGGGAATGGCTAGGGGTGTCAACAACACAGCAGACAGTAACAGGGATTTCAGTGTATAAGGGCTCTAGTGGGGGCAGAGAGGCTATGGGAGGGTGCCATCTGGGAAGTGGGTGTACAGTTGAATAAGATGGTTTGGGATGTTCTGTGTGATACACACACACACACACACACACACAAACTCAACAAAATTTTAAAAATGTATTATATTTTAGGAGGAACCATAGAAATTTACGTCATGCTAATAAGTAGAGGTGATGAACATTACCATTGAAATATACCCAATGACTTTATAGATATAGACACAAAAGGTGTCAAGGATCCAAGTGCAACTGATTATGACTAGTAATAATCAGATACATACAGAGCAGAGATGCATGCCAACATCTGGGGGTTAGTAACAAAAACAGTGAGTCTTTCTGAAAGGAATAATATATTCTAAAATAAAATGTAGATCTTTTTTAAAGGTTCAAAACTCCTTCAATTTAATGCCTTACAGGGCTTATACTGAGTTTAATATTATGTAACTGTATTAATTCAACTGTGAACCTAGAATCTTACAGCCACTTGTGAAAGAGATGTACTCTTGCTCTGGAGTATGTTACTGAATATGT
>NW_008348875.1:415068-423461 GCF_000622305.1 Nannospalax galili | reverse complement strand
TATTTTACTTATTTTTTATTTATTATTTTTATTTTATGTGTATGCGTGTATTGCCTATATGTAGGTAAGTGCATGCATGTCGTGCAATGGCCGCAGAGGACAGAAGAGGCTGTTGCTGGGGTTACAGACAGTTGTTAGTTGCCATGTGGGTGCTGGGATTTGAACCCGGGTCTTCTGCAAGAACAGCCAGTGTTCTTAGCCGCTGAGCTATCTCTCCAGCCCTGATTTTACTTATTTTATGAGTATGTGTGAGTAAATGAGTGTGACCTTGCACACCCAGTGTGTGCTGGTGCCTGGGGATCTGTGGCTTTGAATTCCCTGAAATTGGAGTTACAGGTGTTTGTGAGTGACCTGATATGGGAGGTGGGAAATGAACGTTGCTTTTCAGCTGAGTCATGTCTCCAGTCCAAGATTCACTCTTCTCATCTCTGCGTGGAGTCTGGACCTTCACTGCCCCATCAATTCTCTGTGCTTCCTATCATGAGTAGACATGAAGGAGTGCTTAATGGACATAGGTATTATGTCTGTTGTACAATGTGAAGAATGCAAAGGATGAAGCATGGCTTTGACTGTTCCTCTTTGTTTTACTTTCAGAAGAATGTTGGAACAAATGATCACACAGTGGGTAGTCAAAAAAAGAATTTAAAAGTTATTCTCTTGCAAACCTGTTGACTAGTCGTTAAAACTCCAGTTGCTACCTAGGTGCCGCTCCTTCCAAAGACTCCAGGGTAGAACTCATTCTTTTTCCCTGTAGCTTGTCTGGTCATTAGCAATTCCTGGCATTCTTTTGTTTGGGGAGTTGTACCATATTATCATTTTGCTACCTTTTCTTTGTCTCTGTCTCTGTCTGACTCTCTCTCTCTCTCTCTCTCTCTCTCTCTCTCTCGTTTCTCTATTTCAGGGTTTGTGCATGCTAGACAAGTGCTCTGCCCCTAAGTTATGCTTCAGATCCCAATTCTCCACTGCTTATAACAATGCTGGGTATTGCTCTAGGACTCACTTCAGTCATGAGTAGTTTCCCCCAACTGCTGTATTTCATATATACGGAGGAGAGAGAGAGAGAGGGAGAGAACGAGAGAAAGAGAGAGAGAGATATATTAACATGGCCTATAGAGTCTAATTTGTATCCCCAATTGTCCTTCAGCATGGGTCCTGCCACTGGGCTACCTAAGAGTCCCATCCCTGTAAAACACTGTCTTTCCTCCTCCCAATAGCCATCAATTGCCTTAGGTTTGGTTGGGATTTCTTACCCACTTCCCCATAATAGGATTTTTTCTGGTTTGAGTTTGCATAGAACTTGGGGACCTAAATACCATCAAACCAGACTGTATCAAAAATAGTGAAAATTCAATAAATAATAAATTAAAAAAATAATGACTTCTTCTCAATATGTTTATATGACCAGACCCCCCTCATTGCACATACCATTGTATTTGCAAACTTTGAGTGTGCATGCTGCTTTGGTGGTGTTATCAGTGCCATGGTAAGAGCTGGGTATTCACAGGTTCTTGACTTCTCATCTAAAGAATTGCTGTATGTACCCAAAACCAGTTCAGGCTAAAATCAACCCTTCTATTCTTAGTTCCGGAAAACAGGGGGATATACTTGGATAGAAAATGTTTAAAATTGGTTGATACTGGTGTGGGGAAATCTATACTATTGTTTTGAGTTGGAATTATGTAAAGCCCAATATAGGTGGGATTCAAGAGGGCTCTGAGGTTTCTAGGATCATTGTTTGGAGGGATGGGTATGTATAGTATATGCAGGGGAAGGAACTAGGTGGCCAAGCACATTGTTACAAGAAAATGGGCATGTCCAAAACCAAAAAGGGGCCCAGGCCAACCTAGCTCCTATATTTGTGTGCCTCAGTCCTATCCATCACACCACGATCCGAATGAATTCTTTCTCCATTTTGTTAGATCTCCTTTAATTCTGATTTTACATCAGACAACACTTTGAAGTTCTTAGGAGAAAACACTTAAATGAGAAAGTATTCCAAATATTTTATGATGGAATCTTACAAATGAATTGGATCATGGAAAGGAACTATTACCTTGAAAAATGTAAGGAGTAGTGTTGAAGGCGTGCAATGAAAGACTTCGGGAGTTTCGAGAAGCAAGGCAAACCACACAGCCTTTGATAATTTGGCCCATAAAAACTAGAGAATATTTCCTAGTTACATTAACTTATTGGGATAAAGTTGTATGGTAAAAGCCATAACTGTGGACAGGGACGCTAAATCAAATCACCCAGAAATAGATCTCTTTCTTTTCTTAAATGTTTTTAAAGTTTTTTTTTAATTAAGTTATTATTTTAATTTTATGTGTATGAGTGCATTGCTTGTATGTATGTGAGTGCAACCGTGTCATGCAATGCCACGGAGGTCAGAGGGCTGCGGATTCCCCTGGAACTGGAGTTAAGGATGGTTCATAGCCGCCATGTGGGTGCTGGGAATCAAACCCAGCTCCTCTGCAAGAGCAGTCAGTGCTCTTAACCGCTAGGCCATCTCTCCAGCCCCAGATCTCTTTCTCAATACAACACTTTTGACTGTTATTATAGTTCAAATAGACGAAGATAATTATCTCAGCTTTCTTTTTAATCTATTTTTTTTATTCACCATTTTTTTTTTCTTATGTATAGAACTAAAGTCTTGGGTTCTGGGGGAAATGTAATGAAAATAAGATCACATGGCTATGTAGACATTTTTTAAAATACTTAATCTATTATTTTTATTTTATGTGTATGAGTGTGTTGTCTGCATGTATGTGAGTGCACCTGTGTCGCGCAATGCCGTGGAGGTCAGAAGAGGGCTTCGGATACCTCTGGAACTGGAGTTAAGGACGGCTTGTAGCCGCCATGTGGGTGCTGGGAACCAAACCCAGTTTTCTGCAAGAGCAGTCAGTGCTCTTAACCGTTGAGCCATCTCTCCAGTCCTGGCTGTGTAGACATTTAATCATCATATTTTTCTAAAAATTAGTAGCTGGGTAAGCACTTAAACTTGTTAAAGAACTGAGTCTGAGTTGGTCATATGCCTCTTTTCATTCCAACTCCTCAGGAAGTCAGAACTAAATCTTCATGTGCTAAGGCTGTATCTGTCTTAATGATAATATAATCCCAATGTCTATTGGCACATTGGAGTTCCCTTGTAAAGTACTATGGTTTTTCACTTTCTTTTTCTGGCACTTCAAACAGTGTGTAGCACATGTTTCTTAACCTTATTGTAAAATTTCTTATAACAAGTTTATGGCATTTATAATATAAAGAATTAGATTGAACCATTTGAAATTGATTCTCCTCAAGAATTTTTATTGACATCAAAGATAACTTCATAACAGTCAGCATGATACAAATAAATAAATAAATGAAAACAAGAAGATAATACTGTTCAGTGAAAAGCAATGTAAACAGCTTCTATCCTGGATCTTTTTTCTGATGGAGTTATTGGAGTATATGAAAATGCATTCACCATTAATTCATTCATTAAATAAATGTTTACTTAGAATGCCCGATGTCCAGAATACTAGAAGTGACAATGAAACGTCTAGAGGGTATTCGTTGCTGTGAATAAGTTGAAAATCAAGTAGTATGAAAGTCAAGGTAGTCCAAAATACTTTTTGCATTCAAATGCTATTTATTGAGCCCTTAAGATGTTCTGACACTGTGCCAGGTGCTGGGAGGTGACTATCTGGAAACATGGAAGATGATTTTTACCTCCCCTTCTTGAGGTTTAATCATCTTAATCATATAAAATCAAAATGTATCTTTAGTGACCAAAATTTTTAAGAAAAATAAGGGAAGTGTTAAAAGAATTTTTTCAGACATAATATTTCAACCATATTTTCAACAAATTGTAGGCTGAGTACAAACTGACTACATGAAGGTATGTGATTGTGTTATTGTTGATGGGCAGATTTCTATTTTGGAGAAGTAATTGCTCCAGGAATTGTGAGGACACTGTGGCTGACATGAGGGCATGAGATGAGGACAGACACGCCAGCAAACCCAGGAATGATGGGCCTAGGAGGCTCCTTAAGTATTCTCTTAAATTCTCTTTGGAAGCTTTTACATGTAAGTGGGGAAGTGTTTGAAAATCAAATTAGCACTTTAAAGGTCTCCTCTTTGTATCATGGAAGCAGGAATAGTTTTGAAGTAAAGTTAAAGTAGAGGCAGTAACTGTCGAGAAACTATTGAATGATATTCAGATAAAGGTTATGAGAGTGGAAACAGAACAAACATGGTCCATGTTTGTCTGAATACTCATAAGTGGTTGTTGAGCCCAGGGCAGTGGTGTATCTTTCAGAGGACTGTATAGCAGTGTGGGTTCGAACAAAATGTCACATAGGAATTTCAAAAGAAAGGGAACCTCTTTTTGAATTAGCGAATTCCTCCCATCTTGCTATTAGCTGAATCATCTAATGAGACTAGAAGATGAGTAGAATAGACAAGTGTCTAAGTCGCTTCCCCAATTCTGCTTTTTTTAAAGTATCTTGTCTTTCTGGGACTAAGTATTTTCATCTGAAGCAAGGGAACATAATGTGCTCTGCAATCCAGAGGAAGAATGCTTTAACATTGCAACACAGTGTAAAGGACAATGGCCAAAATAAAGTAAAATAGAGTAAAATATTAATTATTAGTATTTTTATATACTTGAAGTTGTCTGGTTATAAAATATGAGAGAAAATAAGTGTAATATTGCTCTTACACAGAGAAAAAATACAGTATTTTCTCTCATTCTATCTATGCCTTTGAAGTTTTAATTCTGAGACTTTTCTACAAAGCTTTGAACCTAGTAGATACTCAATAATTACTTGTCAACTGACCTGTTATTAAATGTTACTTTTAATCACATTACAGAATGAATTGAAATGAGGCTACAGTAGGGCAGACTGGATAACTAATGGGCCTCACAGTGTATTCTACTCTGCAGCTTCAGCATTTGAATTTGCAAGGTACAGAGCTTCATTGCTTTAGAGAAGCTGGTGGTCAGTAAGCTTCACTCTTTACAGTGAAAAAAGCAATCCACAAAACAAAAAAAGTCCCAGAGCACAATAATTTTGTTCATGGGCTCACCTTTCCTTTAAGCATCTCTGCCTGGTAAAACTTTGTGAGTTTCAGAGAAGAAATGAAGTCTATTGAATTGTACCTGTATTTTGTTTTTCAAAGAAAAGGAAGGACAGAGAGCACTTGGAAAATCATTTTAAGAAAACGTCAAATACAAGGGCAGATCTTTCAGAATCTGTCTTCACATAAAACATTTACTCTAACAACCCACGTGAAGTGTCCTTCAAAGTCTTCATATTAATGAACTTCAAAGTCTTACATATTAATGAACTTCTCTATGTGCTTTCTGTAGAACTTTATAAATCATATACCTACATATATAAATGTCAGTAACTGAATATATGTGTGCATATAATTCACAGATACATATGGAATGAAGAAGTAGCATATACCCATTTCCTCACTAGGAAAGTATGACATTTTGTTGTGAAAATTACTTTTTTAGGCGCTATTTGTTCAGTCAACAATCACTTAACCATCATTCCATATAATAATATGAGAATAAAGAAATGTGCATAGTATTCATGGAATAGGGTCAGAAACATTACAGAGTGGGTGATATTAAATTATAAAAACAAAGATGTTTGGTAGAATTCGTGTGCATGGAAACAGCAAAGGATTATGTTTACAAGTGTTTGAGTTATTTTATTAGCTAGACAAAAACCCAACACAGAACAGGGGAAATGGGCAGCAGGCCCCAACCCTCCCAATGGAAATATTAGCAAATGACTACTGTTGGGTGAGGGAGAACAGATCTTCTTCAAGGGAGAGACTCTAGGTAGGCTGGGTAGATGCCAGTGGATGAACTTGCACTAACGGACACTGGGTGCAAATGCTTGACCAGATAGGAATGAACACATACGATGGAATGCATGAAATCCGATGGCAGCATATGGGGTGGGAGGAGGGGTCTAAATTTGACTAAAATGCATTAAATGAAATGCCCCAAAACTCAAGAAAACATTAAGAATAGCTAGACTATGTTAATTGTATAACTATAGTAGTTAAAGAAAATTTTCTGTGGTTATCTTTACCTAAAAAGAAAGAATCACAGAGAAAGAAGATTAGAATTTTTTGGTCAGCTTCAGTGTGAGCCATTCTACACACAAATCTCATTATAAATCCAACCCTTAAGGCAGCCAATAAAAACAGACAACAGGTTTGGGTATTTCTCTGTCCAGATGGTATTCTGAGAGATTTGATTTTTCCATCCTGCAAATAAACAAATGTCTTGTCATAATTAATATCCCCACTTCTCACATGATAAAATCAAGTCATCACAATTTAAAGAAGTTTGATGGCTGGTAGGCTGTTACACGTATATTACATCTATCCCTTTCTAATCTCAAAGGCCGTGATGTTAGTGGCGAGATATTTGAAAAAAATGCACTCACAGCTATTGGTATCTAGAAAATACAACCTTCCAGATATCCACAAGTTGTCCAGAGTTTGGTCTAATAAAAGCAAGTATCTGAGCAGCTGACAAATTGCTCCAAGTTTTATTTCATTGTACTTGATGATTGTTTTGTTTTGTTGTTCTTTTGTTTTGTTTTTAAAGACAAGCACAAGATATGCTATTAGCCAAAGATGAAAAACACTGCTTTTCCCTTGAAAAACAGGTTAAGTTTGTCCAGAAAGAACATGCCACTTAAGTTGAGCTCATCAAAACAGTTATAGGAAAGACAGTATCAGAATCTGGAGACCCTTGTGCTGAAAAAAAAATCCCTGTAAATGGAAAGGACACTTCATGTCAGTTGTTAGAGTAAATGTTTTATGCACAGACAGATTCTGAAAGATATGCCCTTGTATTTGGGGTTTTCCAGGAAAATAGTGAAACAGGATATAGAGAAAATACTAATACATTCTTTTACTCTCAACAGCAAAGCTTCCTCATGCAACAGAGTATAATATACACAGAAGGCCACAACTGGCTAGGTTTTAGAGAAGAAGAGACTGTGGAGTCTGTGACCCTGGATAAGACTCCTACACTAAATTTCAGCCACCCACAGCTTGGGACCATAGCAGAAAGGGGGGCAGAAAGATTGTAAGAGCCAGAGTTGGTGCATGAACATAAGGAAACAGAGACATTCAGGCCTCTGGGAACTTACTCATGAACTCGCAATAATGGTGACAACATGCACAAGACCCATGATGATGCAATCCTGTGACCCTGGATAAGACTCCTACACTAAATTTCAGCCACCCACAGCTTGGGACCATAGCAGAAAGGGGGGCAGAAAGATTGTAAGAGCCAGAGTTGGTGCATGAACATAAGGAAACAGAGACATTCAGGCCTCTGGGAACTTACTCATGAACTCGCAATAATGGTGACAACATGCACAAGACCCATGATGATGCAATCAGACAAAAACCCAACACAGAACAGGGGAAATGGGCAGCAGGCCCCAACCCTCCCAATGGAAATATTAGCAAATGACTACTGTTGGGTGAGGGAGAACAGATCTTCTTCAAGGGAGAGACTCTAGGTAGGCTGGGTAGATGCCAGTGGATGAACTTGCACTAACGGACACTGGGTGCAAATGCTTGACCAGATAGGAATGAACACATACGATGGAATGCATGAAATCCGATGGCAGCATATGGGGTGGGAGGAGGGGTCTAAATTTGACTAAAATGCATTAAATGAAATGCCCCAAAACTCAAGAAAACATTAAGAAAAAATGTCTAGACACTCTTGGTGAATAAAGCCTGGCAAAACCAGACTTTTCAATAATTCTTAGCTCTCTTTTAAAGTAATTAAAAGCCCAAAACCTCAGTAAAAATTACTGAGTCATCTTGACAAAAATAAAATTGCCGTTCTTTAAACAAAAGAAAATTAGAGAATATCAAAAGATGAGGCCAGCAAGGTAAGAGATAAACAATTTGTGAGAATATTTGTTTTAACTCTGAGTTGAGAAACGATGGGTTTTGAATGGAAGCCTTATGTGATTTGATAGACATTTGAAGTGGACAAGAATTTGGTTTTTGTTTCATTCCCAACCAAAAATCCTTTGGAAAGAAACCTTGAAGTTCAAATGCAGTTTTTCATCCTTTATTTTATTTTATTGTTGCAGTTCTTGACATCTGAATAGCAAAACTCTCGTGTCTTAAACATGTTCAGGGAGTTCAAAGAGCTAATTTATTCTATACCACCTGTTATCCCAGTAATAAATAATTGAGTACCACACCTATTTTCCTGAAACTACAACAAATTATTTTTTTTTCAACTTCTTGACCTGTGCTTTCCTCATCCATACTACAGGATGTACATGTTTTCCCAGCTTATCTCACTGTGTTGTTTGAGTGTCAGCTGAGATAAAATATATATGAGC
>NW_008348875.1:366158-414880 GCF_000622305.1 Nannospalax galili | reverse complement strand
CCCCCTTCCCCTAAATCACAATGAAGTTCTGTTCATCCTTTTTTCCTTTCCCCCCTTCCCTTTCCCCCTTCCCTCCCATCCTTCCTCCTCTTCCTCCTCTTCCTCGTCCTCCTCCTCCTCCTCCTCCTCCTTCTCCTCCTTTCCTCCAATCTATTTGTTCTCTATACATACATTTGAAATTGCTGTTAGATCACACATTATGGAAATTTCCATCTTTTTGCTTTTCACCACTTTGTAAGTTAATCTGAGAGTCAAAATTTGGATTTCGAGAACTCAAAGTATTATATCAAAAACTAGATAAGAAATATCTAAACAATTACATAACTGAACTTGCCTAAAGCAAAGACAGTCAAAAATAAAGCTCTGGTATTGCAGGAGGGCTCACAGTTGCAAATTCATGGAATAAAGTCCATGGATCATGGGATCATGGTCACTCACACTAGTTTATTTTAAGGTTTGGAGCAAGGATTTGAATGGTAAGAGATATAAATTACATCCTGAGAGGTTGACCAGGCTCCAGCGGTTACACTTACAGAGAAGGACATCTGGGAACACGAATTTGATGTAATAGGCCTTAGCACATATGATAGAATACATGAACTCCTGTGGGAAGGTTATGAGGGGGTGCAGATAGGGGATGTGTCTAAATATGATTAAGATCTGTTGTATGAAATGCACAAAAATTCAATAAAAACATGTGTTGAAAAATGTAATAAAATGAAAAAATTCTTGGATATAATAGAATCATGCAAGGGCTTCTTAAAATGCATAAGAATATATTTAAGGGGGCTGGAGAGATGGCTTAGTGGTTAAGAGCACTGCCTGCTATTGCAGAGGATCTGGGTTCGGTTCCAGCACCCACCTGGCAGGTAACAACCCTCTATAATTCCAGTTCCAGGGGATCTGATGCCCTCTTCTGACCTCCACAGGCATTATATGACATGGGCACACTCATACAGACAATACATTCATACACATAAAATAAAAATAATAAATAAAATAATTCTTAAAGACTATAATTAAGGAGTCAAAAAGATGGCTCAGTTGTTAAGAGCATATACTATCCTTGTAGACTTAGAGAACATGGGAATTAAGTTTTCAGCATCAATATCAGTTGTCTCACAACTGCCTATAACTTCAGATAAATGGAATCAGAGAGAGAGAGAGAGAGAGAGAGAGAGAGAGAGACAGAGACAGAGAATATGAGGGATTCATACCAAGGTTTGCATATGGAGGTAAGAAAAACAAATTACTAAAGTCACTTCTCTTATGGAGACAAGGATCAAGTCAGGTTCTCATGTATGGCAACAAACACCTTTGCATACTGAGAACTCTCCTACTGGCTCATCTATTGCTGTTTTTCTGTAATCTTAATTACACTCATCAAGAACTGGGGTAACTATATATTTTTTTTTATGAGAAATAGGTGCTCCTTCTTTCCAATTTCCAATTCTCCACATGACATTCTTATTTTTCTCATGCTTTATTTTCTCTATCTTTGTCTCATCAAAGAGCAAGTCCTCTTTGGTTATAAGCAGCTGGGAATTGTCATCTGCCTGTCCCACTTCTACACAATGGCAACCAGAGGAGGCTGGTGAATGGCATTTGTTGCTGAGAAGATGTTATTGATGAGAAGCAATCAATGAGGAGAAAGGAGGCGAGCATTTCACTTCAGACAGACAAAGAGGAAAGAAAGGGAGGGAGAAAGAACATCCCGGGATAACTAAACTTTCCAAAACTGATCTATTTTCCTCAAATGTCTAAAGATGCTAGGATTTCTGACATGTTCAACTGAGTTTTCGTCAAGTTCATCACATCATTCTGAAAACGTCTAATCCTAAAATCTAGGTGATGTGAGACAAAGAAGGGATTCCTAGGTCTAGGGATAAAATGGTCAGAAGGCCAAGGAATAACATGCTATCTTTCTAGAATGTCTACAGAGACAAGAGAGTGCCTGAGACTGGATCTGGAGGTTCCTGGAGCTGGTTTCAATCCTTCTATCACATAATATTTCTATATGAATTCATGATGCAAGAAAGAAAACGCATCGGTGCTCATATATAGCTGTGATGCTTCTGGGAAGTTACAGGAATTATACCTCCAAAGTCAAATGTCTCCAAACCACCATTTAGCATCAGTCATACCCAGATATCTGAGAGTTGTCACAAGCCATTAGTGATCATATTTAAGTTAAGCTTGGGTGAAAGATAATGATTATCGGAGTATACCTGGAGAAGCCCTGTAATTTATAATGTCAGGACCAGAAATGGAAAGATAGACACTAAAATGCACAGAAAATGCACAGACATGAGTCAGCGAGGCCTGCCTGGGCTCAATTTCGTACTTCCTGGCTTATGAAAATAACTTCCTACACTGTTTGTCCTTCCTAGGCTTTGGCTTCCTGGTTTGCAAAAAAGATAAACTTAATATCTCAATAAGGGACTTCTTGTTAGAAACTGACAAGGAGGGAACAATGTCTACAAAGCAAATGCTCAGAAAAGTTATGTATCATTGTAAATTCTTAAAATAAATCATTCCTGAGCAATGCAATTAAATGCTGTGGGAATTGATTGGAATTTTTATTTAATTCATTACCAACAAATTAAAACCATAAACAAGTAAAAACCAGGCTAAACTTCACATTCAGATGTTATATTTCGTTTTATAATTAAAACACAGCTCAAGACTAATTATGTCACTGATTTTAACTCCAGTTTTTTTTGATGATGACAGTAAATTATTTTTCTGGCAAAGACTATGCAGTTTATAACAAGGTAGATGGCAGAAAGTTATTTATGGTGCCACCAATAAGTACGTGAGTTTAAGTCAGAAGTAATTGATTAGAGAACCATTTTAGGTCTATTATATAGAGCAAAGGAATCCAAATTATCATCCTCACAAGCTGCTACCAACTCATTTTCTCAAGTGTCTGTGTGCACTTCATGGTTCTGGTTTAGAAAATGATTATGCTTGCCTTTATTTACAAGGCATGATTAATATCTGAACTCTTTTAAAAGGAGTTGTCACTGAGGGTTTCGCAGTACAAGACAGTATACATCGGGGGGAAGTAAAGTAATCTCAAGCTTCAGATTGTACTACAACATAGTTGTCAACACAGTATCAAATACATCCATTAGCTGAAAAACCTGCTTTAAAAACATCATCCTGCTCATGCCCGTGGATGCATCTGCATATGCGGATGCGTTTGTGCTCACTGACATGTTTGCCTTGAGTTGGTGAACACAGATACCTTAATGTGGGCTGAAAATATTGCTTCTGAAAAAAGTTACATTTTGAATTTCTGTCTGCATCCTGCCGTATTTTATTCTCAATTGAAATGTTCACATGGAAGGAGAGATAATTATGTGATTCATTTATTAACTGCAGCTAAGGAACATGTGATTTAGCAGAGCGTCTGCATTCCTTCATCGGCCTTTGAATTTCTTCTAGTGAACTTACACATTTCAGACAGGAGATACTTACCAGGTTCTTAGATGCATCAACTACTGAAAAAAAGAATAAAGGGTAAAACAGGGATGCTCATTTCTGAACTTGCTTGTTCTCATCAAATCACTGCAGATAGAGCCCAAGAAGACACTTGAAACAGGAATGGAAACAAGTGAGCAGACCGTCTATTGGCTCCCATCCCTGTGTTCTCTCCACAAGACTAACAATTGCAACTAACATCATCATATGCTTGGGATCTCCAAAAATCTTAGGCTTTTATTTGCAGGGCATGATGGTAGACACCTTTAATACCAGTACTCTGGAGAAGAGGTCAACAAATCACTGTGAGTTTGAGGCCAGACTGGTCTACATAGGAAGATGCAGGCCAGGCCACCCAGAGACACATATTGACATATTGCTTCAAAGAAACAAAACAACAAAACAACAACAACAAATCAGAAAATATGTTTTAAAAAATACTGTTATTAGGGCCAAGAATCTGTGGCTTGACATGTCACAGGCCTTAGGGGTGAACAGAAATAGTATTAAGCTGACCCCTAATGAATTATTGGTACACTCATAGATTAGTATATCTCTCAACAATCTCTTGAAGAGTTTCTTCTTGCAGCAGATGTCAATTAATGTCAAGACCTTCAACTGATCAACCATCAGAGAATAAGAGACAATAGAATGCTCAGCTCTGTATCAGATGCCTACATCACACCCTCTCCCTCCAAGCAGGGATCATTGTAGAAGAAGCAGAAAGATTGTGAGATCCAGAGATGAGAGATGAAGACAAGAACACTGGTGTCCATGACAGCACATGTGAACCCATAGCTCTTATGACACATGCATAAGATGGGTGAAACCCAAGCTAGACAGGGCTGATAAAAGACAAATAACAATGAAGGACAAGAAGTCTAGGGGGCAATAAAGTGTGGGTAGAGGGGGATATGAATGTGATCAAAACATTGTATCACTTTCTCAAATCAATAAAAATATTTTTTTAAATGCTAAGTCTAAAGGATATGCAATATAATACTAGAAATATACTGCATTTTATTAGTCTTGAATAGACCATTATAGTTCAATCAGTTCTAAACACTCTCTTCTTTCCATGTTTGAAGTTTAATTTTACATATTTTTATGAACTTTTGTGATTTCGTAGAGTAGTTCTTAATCAAATTTAGATTCCCCCCATCCATGCCTCCCCCATCCCCCCCCATCCTCATGTTTTCCTCAATATTTTTAAATCCTATTTATTCAGGCATTTGTACTCAAATGTCCTTCAGTGTAAATCTGTCCACCAGAGTCTGGTCAGTCCTTGTAATGGTCATATGTAAGTCATACTCTCCCTCACCCAGCAGCAATCAGTCTCCAATGGTCTAGTGCTGGCCCATTACATATTTCTCTCCTCCCCATGGGCCCTTGTTTAATTGAGTTGACATGGGTCCTGTGCTCAATGCCACCATTGCCACAAGTTCACATAAAAATATTTTTGATAGAACCCCACAAATGAAAATATTATTTTAAAATAAAAGCAACTGTCCTTCATAACTCAGAAATTTCCTTGGACCAGATCTTAAGTTTACTGCCTAATACACATGGAGATCACTTAGCCCAACTGGTGATATATTAATAATGCATATGTTTCTTGAGTTCTGTCAGGAAGAAACATCATAGTCATTCACCATTAAACTATTGTGAATATGACACTTGCAGCCAACTTCTGTCAGTTCCAAAAATATGCTTTGTGAAGTGCTTTGGTTACCTATTACTTTGTAACAAACTGCTCCTTAACTAAGTGCCCCTCCCCCATATAAGTTCAGATATTTGCTCATGATTCTGGGAGCTAGCAGTGTTTGGGGCACAGCTGCATGGGCCTTCTTTCCCTCGTGTCAGCAAAGGCACAGCAATGGGTGGAAGGTCCACAGTATCCTCATTACATACCTCAGAGGCATGGCTGATGCCTGAATGTAGGTTCAGTTTAAACCCACCTTGTCCTTCACATGGGCTTCTCTGAAAGACTGCACATTTTCTCTCATTACAGTATCTGGGTTTAAGAAGAGAACATTCTGGGACTGGAGAGATGGCTTAGCAGTTAAGAACACTGGCTGTTCTTTCAGAAGACCGGGGTTTGAATCCCAGCACCCACATGGCAGCTAACAACTGACCTAACTCCAGTTCCAGGGCATTGACAGCCTCTTCTGTCCTCCACGGGCATTGCACGACACAGGAGCACTTGCCTATATGCAGGTAATACATACATACACATAAAAATAATAAAATTTAAAATATATGTGTATAAAAAAGGGGACATTGGATGAAAGAGGAGAGTAGACATTTTAGTAGACAAGAGAGCATCAGAGAGCTCATGACACCTAATGCAAAGATATTCAAGTTCCTCAGCTCAGCAAAATATGTATTACTTGTCTTATTTTTTTGAAAGATCCTTGAACTATGCTTGGTGGTGCACAGCACTTGGGTGTCACAGGCAAGCAGATCTCTATGAGATCAAGGCCAGCCTGGTCTACATAGTGAGCTCCAGGTCAGTAGAATTATAGGGAGACGGTGTGTCATAAAAGAACCCCCCTGCCAAAAAATCCTTTTTCCCTTTGAGGCAGATTTTAAAATGAGCTTGTAGACACAAACCTTCACATGCTGCCATTGCTTTGTAATGCGGAGGTGGTAAACAGCACAGCTAAAAGAATGTGGTTTGGGGTGGGAAAGTGTCTGGCCATGGCCATGTTTATGGCATAATGCCTAAAAAAGAGAAAAGGAATCTCTTTGATCACGCCTGGTGATCAGTTCTTGTGCACCTGACCCGGGTACAATCAGATAAGTATTTTTCTTCAGTACAGGTTTGACAAGTCAGGATGCTGGTATACATGCTTGTGTTGATTCTGCTATTCAACAGCATGACTAAAGCCAGCAGAATCTGAGACACACTTTAAAAATTCCCAACTCCCCTTCCTTCTCTTTGACCAAAATTGTGTTCATTCCATCTGTCTGATTTTTAAATACCAAAGGTATCCCTGGAAGGTTATGAAGTCTGTTATTATTTCTATTTAACATGTGGGAAAATTCAGTGGTGTTAAGTGATTTGCTCATATTTGACACACAGAAACAGAATTTAGTTGAAGCTCTCACCTCCTCTGTCTTTATGAAGTGAGCCCCTCACCCATCTCTGAGATATACTGCCAAGGCTATTATGTATAATTACCTAAATTCCCAATTGAACAGATCCTTACTTTTAATTAATTGATGATGCCAAGTTCAAGAGATGTTAATGATCTTAATTATGAACCACACACTAATATTTCTTAAGTCAAAGGTAAGGGGAGCTTGGTCTTGATAATAATTACAATAAAGTTCAGCAAGGCTAGAAATACTAACTTAACAAAAACAAAAACTGTAAACTGTATCTAGTTACCCCATTTTGTATTCTCTCTGCACTGCTGGTGTGAGGAGAGGATGTTAGGAGTTGCATGCACATGCTGGTGATCTGGGACTCAAGCCCTGTGTAAAGGACACTTTATATTCACTGAATTGTCATGTGATCATATGAGCATAGTGTTGCCAGATCTTTTGATATTTCAAGAAAAGCCAGGAACCAAAATTTTTCCATGCAGTCTCCACATATTTCAAATGTTAGCAGTAATTCCAGTTTAAAATGATGGTGGATAACTTCTCTAAAAGCAAAAAAGTAAGCCAAATAAGA
Organism: Nannospalax galili; assembly: GCF_000622305.1. Taxonomy (NCBI): domain Eukaryota; kingdom Metazoa; phylum Chordata; class Mammalia; order Rodentia; family Spalacidae; genus Nannospalax; species Nannospalax galili. The sequence goes on along the minus strand of NW_008348875.1, from coordinate 407,712 downwards.
AATGCACACATACATTTGCAAGAAAATCTGGTGTGCTACACATCAGCTTTGAGTTCCACACATAGTTTTGTCTCTTTTACTCCACTACAGACAAGATATTAGAACCATTGCTTTTTGTTCCCACTTACTGTTTTGTAACTCTCAAAGCAAAACAGATACAGACACATTATATATGAAGCACATCTATAACATTCGTATAAACACAAATTCTAGGTTGGTGTTTATGGCACTATAGATGCTGCAGTGTGGTAGATTTCAGAAGTGACCACAAACTTGGTTCCCCCCTTCACACTTCTTCAACTGTTTGCTTCTATTTCCATCATAAGGTAAATGGAATTCCTCTTCCATTTACTCTGAACTTGACTATATGACTTGTTTGATTATTGAGGAGGCAGTGCCTATGGCAGAAACATGGTCCAGAAATGTGTATGAATATTAGGCTTTCTTCTCTGACTGTTTTATGGCTCTTCCTTGCCATCACATGCAAAAGCTGAACTGATTTGTTAGAGGAAGACAGATCACATCCAACAGAGCTACATTATACTCAGCTGTGTGTTATTGGAAGCTAACTCTTCCAGCACAGGCACACAACTCACCACAGAATCATGAGAAACGTATGTTGCTTGAAGCTCCTCTGATTCATAAACGTAAGGAAAGATACTAAGCTCTCATGGCAAGTACTTTGGCATCTTGTAGTTGAAGTACATAAATTTATTGAGTCTCTGTAAGTTGTAATTTCTCCAGTAATTTTCTACATAATATAAGTGTATTATACTCTATATAATGTGTGTGTGTGTATCTCTGTATCAATATTTCCATCTGTGTATCCTGGCACTTAAGCATTTATCTATCAATCATATATCATCATATATTTCATCTATTTATTATCTATTTAACTATTATATATTACATATTTAACATTTATTTAGCTTCTATTATTTATCTATCCATGGATTATTTATTGATATATTTCCACCTCTCATCAATTAATCTCTCACAAATCTATCGTCTATCTGTGTCATCTATCTTGGTCATCTGTCTATCATTTATCTATTATCTATCTATGTGTCTCATCTCTCTTTATCTTCTATCACTATCATCCACTTATCTATCAATCATCTATGATCTACCATCTCTTTTCTCTATATATCATCCATCATATCTATAATACATATCAATAACATTTCTATCATTTATCTATTTTCTATCCAGTACCTACTTATCACAAGTTACCTGTATCTCCCATCCATCTTAAATTTAACATAGCTTTTGGTGTACAGTATCATACATGGTATTCAAAATAAGATATCAGATCTTTTCTCCTCTGCTAATTTCAAAATGCCCTATAGATAATGGTACTATTATAAGAATATTTTCTCGTTCCATGATATTTTCACAGATATTTACTTATTATATAAACATACCTTGCTTATTAAAGGATTATTTAAATATATAGATAAATTCTGAACTAAAGCTCATAGATTCAAAGCAGCTTTTTCAGGAGGCCAAGCCGATGTTTATGGAGATGGATTAAATTAATCTGGTGACATCCAAACCTTCAAGAATAGTATTTTTCCTCTATCCCCCAAAGATAAACAGTGACATAATTTTTTTAATAGAAAGTTACTTGATGTTTAGATCTTCAATAAAAACATTGCAATTTTGAGAGACTAGTTACACATGACAATATATCGAGCCAGAGTTGGCCTAAGGGTATGTTTGCCCAGATGTTCTATGAACACATGTGAAAGACAATGTGAGGATCTAAAGAACTGAACCCACTAACGATCATCCTGTGGAATGGCTTTATGCCTACTGTTTTCTTCATCTTTCCAGTATACTGTAGATAAAACTGTGTAAAGACACCTCTAACACACAGACACACAGGGGGGTTGGGGTGGAACCATTTGAGTTTGGAAAATAGATTTTCCTTTTCCCCATTTTTAATTTATACCTGATTATACACCAAACAGGATGCTGTTTGAGCCTCGATCCTGCATGGAGTTTAAACCCTTCACCCTCCATATTCTGTTTCCATGTAATGTTCCATGTCAACTTTCTCACTTGTAATACCATTATCCTAAATATATCCTGTTAATTTTTTTCATCCTTTTCCTAGATGCTTTCATACCACTCTCTAAATATGGAGAATAACTCAATTTATCTTAATAAATTTTCTTTTCCTCTTGCTGTGTAAAACAAAAAATCGGCCCAGAGGAAAACACGAATAAAATCTTAAGTGTGTTTTATATTTTGCAGAAATCTCGAGCCAAGCTAATTGACAACTCTACACAATGCCTTAAATTACGACTCAGATACTCATCCTTTCTCCTGTGATGCTGTCTCTATGGTCTATGGAACCAAGTTTTAATTTTTAAAATGACTATTTGTTGTATGATATCTTACTATTGTGCTTTGTGTTTTGTTTTTTTTTTTAATCAATGTGCTTTGAGCTGATGAAGCATCTCGTTTCTTTTTCTTCATCCTCCCTCTTCAGTACATGTGAGAGTTTCTTATTATCATCAACATCTGGTCTGTGATGCCTAAAATTTATCTAAAAACTTGCTTAAAACAATACACGTGCTCCAAAACACAGCTGTCTTTAGATTTCTTTTGATCCCACCGTAAAAGAAGCTACATGTCATTTTTCTGATTTTAGGCTTTTCAAAGTGAGGGAACTAATAGAGCTTGAGCTTCTCACCACCGTCGCTTTCATCTTTCTTCCTAAGGGCACAGCATGTGCAAGAACTGTGGGCAGAAAGGCATTCTTCCATGCATTAATGATTATGTTACAGTTTTGTGGAAAAATAACTTGGACAAACTGAGGCCCCCGTTTGCCTCCTTGGCCATCCTTCTAAAGGACACCCAACTCTGAGTCTGTTTTACATTTGCTTTTGTTTCTGGCTTTTATTTTGGGGAGGAGAAAAATGCATTATGTGAATTTATTATGTGATCAGACTAATTTCAGCCTCAATTTACTGGCAGACGAAGGGCCTATGTTTCTGAACTCATCAACTGTTGCCATAAATATACTTCCCAAAGACTTTCACTTTTTTTAACTTGGTAATCAGCATATAATAGTGTACTGGTTTGCCTTATTTATGCAGAATAGAGAAAAAGCACAAAGTTAGAATCAGTAAACTTCATGTGGAGGAAATTAAAATTACACAAGCAAATTAAGACCTGTCAAACCTCACTAACCTAGCACAGAGACAAGAAGAAAATGTCAGTAGTGTTCACATTTTGTTTAAAAGATAGTTTTGCTTACTTCACATATATTTTCCATAGATATATATTTTAAAATCAAAACATTCCACTTTCAAGATTAACCACAGGTGATACGTTTATGGCAAATGTCTTATTTAAAAATGTTTTCTTTTTTAAAAAAAATTTAGATTATAACAGATGACTCATTTCTGTAAAGCACTTAAAAGAATAAGAAAGCATATATTTTAAATTAATAGAGCTTCTATATTTTATTTTATAACTTTTTTTAGATGGAGTCTTCCTGTAGCCCAAAATGACCTGGAATTCCCTATGTAGACCAGGCTGGCTTCCCTCTCACAGAGATTTGCTTGCCTTTGCTTAGAGTGCTGTGATTAAAGGTATGTGCCACCAACCCAGCTTTATTTAATATTTTTACCTCACTAAGTAGAATAATTCTATTTTAAATAAATGTACTATTTGCATATTTTAGAGAGTGGTTTAAAAGATTTAGCTTATTGATGGTTGAGTCAACTTTCTACATCTTGACTTATAGGAAATAAAAAGGGTCCTTTCTAGATACTTGAAAAATATTTTATTTGCTTTGTTATGCTCATGCACCAACCCTGGCTCTTACCATTTTTTTCTGCCACCTCTTCCACAATGATCCCTGAGCCATGGATTGGAGAGGTTCAATACAGGAGTCTTATCCAGGGACTCACACTCTGACAACTCTTGTTCTCTAAAACTAAGCCACTTGTGGCCATCTGTGTGCATTGCACTTTGCTGTATGAGGAATCTTCTGAGGTGAGAGTTGGGGAATCTATTAGTAGTTTCTCCACCCCCTGTTCCACTATGTCCCTTGAGCCTTAGGTATAGAGGTTCCACTGTAGATGTGTCATTTAGGGGTGTGCATGTCTCAGGCGTATATTCTCTGTGTGTTACCAGTTGTGGAACTCTGTAGTAGCCTCCATCTCTATCAAAAAAGAAGCTTCTTTGATGAGTGGTGTACATTTGTTCATATGAAATTGAAACAATGGAGTCAGCATTATCAAGACTCATGTCGACTCAATTAGACAAAAACCTAGCATAGAAACAGGGAAATGGGCAGCAGGCCCCAAATCTAGCCAGAAAACTATTGGCAACTGATTACTGATGGGTGGGGGAGAGTAGATCTTCTTTAAGGGAGTGACTCTAGATAGGCTGACTAGACTCCAGTGGATAAACTTGTATGGAGGGACATCTGGGTACAAATGCTTGACTAGATAGGACCTAACATATATGAAAGAATACATGAAATCCAGTGTGTTTGGGGCCATGGAGGGGCTCAGTTGGAGGAGGGGTTTTAAATTTGATTAAGAGGTATTATATAAAATGTATAAATCTCAATAAAAATATTAAGAATATATTTTATTTGTTACTCTTATTTTATGTGTATGAGTATATTGTCTGCATGTATATGAGTGCATCTGTGTTGTGCAATACTCCCAGAGGTGAGAAGAGGGCATAGGATCCCCTGGAACTGGAGTTACAGATGGTTGTCAGCCATCATCTGGGTGCTGGTAACAAAGTACTGGTCTTTTGCAAGAGCAGTCAGTGCTCTTAACCATTGAGTCATCTCTCTAGCTTCTAGATTTTATTACAAAATATATATTTTCCTTATCACAACAATGGGAGCAAAAATGAAAATAAAATTTATAAATATGAATTTTTTGTTTTCTGTTCCCAATGTTTTTCTTCCACATCCTTATTTTATGTGCAGGACAGAACCATGAGTCATTGTTTTATAAATTTAATGATAAACATTTGAAAATTCATTTAAGAATGGCAAATGAAAAAATTTACTGTCAGTGAATTTTGAATTTATAATTCCAAATGATGTTAGAGAATTATCAAATTTCTCACTGTGGAAAGGTTTCCAGTATAATTATCTTTATTTTTCTCTTCCTGCCAAAAGTTTAAAATCATACTACATATGATTAAGTAAACTTAGCTTTGAAGGACTCCTCACAGCCTCCCATGCTTGAATTTTGAGGTGCGGGAGATGACTGACTGGTCATTCTCCCAATGAGGGTTGGGACAATGCACAAGCTGGAGTGAAGGGTGTGGCTGTGTGGCCACGTGGACCAGTGAATGCTTTGGACCAAGTGCAGAAGGGGGTTTGCTTGCATTGAGGGGAAGAAGAGCAACAGAAGAGGAGAGGATAAACATCATGGAGAGGAGCCCCATGAGCACGTATAAAATGTATTGTTCATATTTCCTAACTAGAACAATGCTGCTTTCAAGTATATGTAGCAAAGTAGAAATTTTGTAGCCTAAGTAGACACTTTTGAAGATTTTCCTAAAGTAGGTAAGGGCAGACATAAATACTCCATGTCATGTTCTGAAACTTTGAAGTAGATGCAAAGATGTAGGAAAAGGTATTTGTCTGTGTACTCTATAAAGGTACCTCTATAGAGGTAAAGGTTGGTTTGTTTGGGATGTAGTGATTGATAGTCCCTAGGATCTGTAATTTACAAAAATGAACCTATTTGTTCATAGGTGACAAGGTTACATAGTTAACAATGCTTCTAAAGCCTCTCCATTTAGTGACAACGTCACAGTTGTGACCCAACCCATGAGCAACAGTTAACTCCAGGAATCAGCCTTCTCCTGAAAGATCATGAACATTTTCACTCAATTTCCCTATAGGAGTTCTATTTATGAAAGCAAACAATTATATAGAACCCAGTTCTCCATTTGATATTATACTTCCACATTGAGTGGTGAAATCTTCTTCTAATGGTCGATATATTTATCAGTAATTTTGTTTATTAGTGATTATTTAGAAAATACACATTATAGAGCAAAAACCTAAAAAATTAATTCATTCCAGTAATATGTATTTGGTGTAGTGGTGGTAGCTCAGTGGGTAAAGCACTTGCAGTACAAGCATGAAGCCCTGAGTTTAGATGCCCAGAATCCACATAAAAGCTGGGGACTGGGATGTGTATCTTTATTTAATCTCAGTGTGTCTATAGCAAGATGGGAAGTAAGAAAGGAGAGTCTTGGAAGTTCAAGAACCAGCCAGTCAACAATACAGAAGAGTTCCTGTTTCAGACAAGGTAAAAGGTAAAGACCCACATCTAACTATGTTCTCTGATCTCTACAATGCACTGTGTTGTGTGTACACCTGAACGCACACAAGCAAATACACACCATAAACATACATATAGAGAGACAGAGAGAGAGATAGAGACAAAGACAGAGACACAGAGAGAGACAGAGAAACAGCTATGTGGTAATAAGGAAAAGAAGAATATCAGTAGGAGTTCTTAAAATCTCAGACAACCAAGCTGAAATTCACTGTGATAAATACAATATATCAACAGCTGTCACTGTGGGACTGTTTTGGAGTGACATTTAATGGAAATTTGAGATGACGTAAATCAGATAGGGTTTCTTTCTTTTTTAATTCTAAAACATAAGTAATAATAACACTAATAATAAGCATAGATGAGGAGATGACCATGTAAGGTAGAGTAACTGAGCCAAGTGGCTATAAAAACATTACACTGGTTTTAGTATTGCTATATTATAAATGGTGAGATGCCTCAATCATGAACTTTGATTCTATTGCCACCTGAAGAAGTTTAGCATTTTGAAATTGGGAAGGCATTAACATGCTTTCAGAAAGATATTATGTTCTTATAACTCCATTGGGAATACAAATCAGGAGACAGGAGAGCAAGTATTTATGACCCAGAAGACTAATAAGGCCTGAAGCAAAACCAAATCAGGATGATGGGGAAACTGGACAAGAGAGAATATTTGGAGATGTATCTGGACATAAAAGATATCTTAGGGCATGTTTTGATCTTGTAACAGAACAGCTGACACTGGATAATTTATAAAGATAGGAGATTTATTCTGGCTCATGATTTTGAAGTTCAAGAGCATGGCAGTGACATTTACTCTTTCTATGGAAGGCCTCATGCTGAGAAGGAGAGTCAGGCACATTTTAAGAAAAGGTCAAAGAAAGCTAAACTTCTACAATAGCTAGTCCCTTCCTGGGAGAGAAACATCAACCCATTCCCTAGGGAAGATTCCTCATGACCCCCAAAACCTTTGATGCCTCTGTCAGCCTCGAATCCACTCACTCACACTGGGAAACAAGTTTTGTCTCAAGTTTTAGTGGTGATAAGCAGAATTCTAACCATGCAGACACATGGCTATGTCTGCTAGTACACCAGTCATTGATCAACAAATAGCAGCATGGTGCTTTCTAATTTATTAAGATCAGAGCTCAGGAGCCAATATCAATTTGACTGTCTTAATCTTAAATGAACTTTTAGTTGTCATTAACGCACATTTGTAAATCTGCCTCAGAGAGTACTTAATATTTATAAATCTTTCCTTTTAAGGCATTCAGTTGTGTTACTAAGTCCTCAGGCTAAGAGATGCTTTCCTTCATCACACACTGTGAGGGCAATATCACCCAGTAGAATCTAATTTCTTTACAGCTGAGACCAAAACAGGAATTATCCAACATACTGCCACACTTATAAATGGCAAAATTCATCTTTTAAGTTCATAATGGCTATAGGTAGCCCAGAATAAGTTATTAACAATGATTTCGACATTCTTGGTGTGAAACACAGGCGCCATCTTGGTAGACAGTTTCCAGCCTGTGCTGTGGCTGTTTGACTTTCAGTAAAGGTCTTTCAGTAAGTGATCTTATGGCTGAGGACTTTTACAGATTAGAAAGCAGACCAGCTGGAGGTCATGCTAAATTAAACTTTGCTTAGCATCAAGGACAGCAGCATAGACACCATCAATAGAGGAAACAGGTTTCTATACAGAAAGAGATTAGTAACTTCTCATCCAGCAAATGTGAAAAGGGTTTTTTTGTTGTATTTCCTTCTATGGTGTGGGGAGGAGGGAATTTCATTTTATGGAGTCTAAGAGAGTATTAAACGTGTCCCCCTTCCCGCTTGTCTTTCCACTTCATGTGAAATTATGAACGCATAGATATTTTTTGGTGTACAAACACATTTTAATTATGTAAAACAGAATAGGCTTTCTATGAATAAAACACATGATATGTAAGTGAAGGTGTGAGCTCATTATTGCTAATTTTCATGTCTGAATATGAAGGAAAAGACCACACACATTTACTTCATTAAGGACAATTTCTTTTAACATTCTTACTGATTTTTTTGCTCATTTCACATAATAGATCTTTATCAAATTTAGACCCCCTCCCAAATCTGCACCCTCACATTGAATCCCCCACAACTGGATTTCATACATTCTGTCACATCTGTTAAGTCCTATCTAGTCAAGCATTATGAACAAATTTTAAAAGAAATCCTATCAGATTAAAGGTATAAATAAAGGCATAACATTATTCCTTAAATTAATGGGGCTGGATCGAGGGCTCAGCAGCTAAGAGCACTGACTGCTCTTGCAGAGGATCCCCGGTTGGATTCCCTGCACCCACATTGTGGCTAACAATCGTCTGCAACTCCAGTTCCAGGGGATCCGATGCCCTTTATTGACCTACGTCTCCATTTCATGACCCTGGTGCACCCACCTACCTGCAAGCAACACACTCATAAACATAAATTTTTTAAAAGTAAATTAAAACAACAAGAAAGAAATTAAGTGAACATGAGTTTATTATAATCATGTAGTCATTTATACAAATGTGTTAAATACATTATACATATATGAACATATATACATGCCTATATGAACTGACATTTCTACATAAACTTAAATCTATGAATTGTAACTGAATGTACAGCTGAACGAAATTGAGTTGGGCTAAGGATTTGACTTCAAGGGCAGAGAGGAATACGGCGTGCTTTTCCTACTCTCATAAGCGATAGTTTCCATGCAAGGAGAAGAGAATGAAAGCAGATGCCCATGGAGCTGGTAGGATGTAGCGTCCTTGTCTAGAAAAATGAGAGAAGTCAGAAACAAGGCAGGTGAAAAAGAGGGGTTGAGGAAGTGGTGGGGATGGCAGCAGAACACAGGAGACAGGACAGGAAAATGGAAGGTTGCTGGAGGAGGAAATGGCACAGAGGGAAGGAAGGTGGAGCAGGAAGGGGAAGCGGGAGAACTACTGAATGTGGACATTTTTCTCTTCACTATTTCCTGTCTTTGCAGTGCATAAAATATTATAAATACATTTTCGTTGGAAGGATTTTACAATATGGACAAATGCTTTTACCTAACCTGCAACCAAAAAATCACAGTCTGTAATGTAAACTAGCTCACTGGATCATAGGCTGCTCTTGTGACTTCAACATAATCCCTCAGGATCCTTCCTTGTCTTCCACCCAAGGTAATATATATATACATAACTATAAATGGCATGCTTTTTACATTACAAACAATGAGAGAGGTTGAGAACCATCTGTTTGTAGTTGTGTGTGTGGTACTGTAGGTCTAAGCATCAAAGAGCAAGGTTATCTGGTAGATAAGGGTGGGACTGACTTCTACTTCCCCATTTCATGCTGCTTAATCAGACTGAGCAAAGCACTTGGTAAAAAATACAACTCAGAGAGAATTATGAAGGAACAGATTCTCAGCATTTTGGTCTGCTCTTGGCTCTTGGACTTAAAAAAGATGCTGAGTTACACTGTCTTTTTTATTGCATAACTGTAATTGATTTAGAAATGCCACAAATTTTAAAAGAGGTTAACACAGTAAATTTTATATACATGTATGTACCACAATTATAAATTCTAAAATTAGAATCAGTGTAGCTTTTAAAGCATAGAAAAATAAGCAGATGTCCCCTCATATTTAAAACAGCACAAATTTGTATGACTTCATAGTTCACCATTCAACAAAAATCATAAGTAACACAATACAATTATATTGCTGAAATGAAACCATAAAAAATTTTGCCCTAATGGTAACTCGACTTTTTACTGTAAGCCTCAGTCAATGAGGTAAATGACTTACACCACTGCTCTTTATTCATAATTTTGGCTTTCCTCAGAAACAGTTTTTTAAAGTAGTTTATACAATCCTGTTATCGTTCATTGAATTATGTATAACTAAACAATAAGCACATAGGTATTGGTGTTTATAATCAAGTATGTTTTCAATACATGTTGTTTTGGTGGCTGATTGGATGGATGCATGGATAGATGAATGAATGACTGATGGGTAGAATAAATAGATGAAGAGATTGATGGACTTTTTTGGTGGGCACATGAATGACTGGGTATATGCATGGATGGATGAATGTACAGATGGAAGAATGGGAGGGAGAAGGTATGCATGGGTGGGTGGACAGCTAGAGAAATGACTGACCATTTTCTACTAAGAACATCACATGTTTTTTCCCTCCCATCAGTTCAGTGTGAAATGATTTGTCTGGAAGCTCAGAGAAAGAGAGTGCCTTTATGTAACAAAAGGGCAAAATCAATCACAATAACATTTGGGTCTCTGTGAAATCAATTTGGTAGAAATCATTTGACTACCAGTCTGCATTTCCTCTGAATTGCTAAGTACCACCCACTCTACTGATTTAGAACAGCTTCCTATACATGAAATCGGGATATGCAAATTAAAATATCAATGACTAAAGTGACATATGGCTTAATCTTTGCTTTAAATGAAATCTTATCAGGCGTGAAAATGTTTAGTTGGAGATAGAATTCATCCTGACAGCATGAACTTTAAATGTTTTTCTCTCTGTCTTTTCCTAACAGCAGTTATTGGTTTATCATTAGTTTAATCAGAGGCGGACTAAAATATGTTTGTTTTTCACCTTTCTTGCAGATTCACCTGCTAAAGCAAGAAGAGCATATTGGAAACATAACATATAGTGACACTCAGAGACTGATGGCTAATTCTGTCCACCTGTTACCAGGTGCATTCATCTAGTCAGCTTCTCAAGCAGTTTGAAAAGACCTCTCCAGGTAGTGAAAAGATAATATGAATTTTTTTAACGGGTATATATGCCACGTGTCTGTTTACTACCTAGAAGAGATAGTCTATCTTTTGACATTTTCTATCACTAACTTTACAATGACAACCCCTCTTTTCTAATTTCTTTTTATCTAAATCCTGAAAATATAATTTCAAAGGGCAGCAGAGTGACTATCATCTTCTCATTTTATGGCTTACACAGCTTTGCTTATACGTACTCTTCAGGGCTGTGATTGCTTTGCCAAGGATTTTCATTACACCTTCATCACTCTCACCTCTGCAGTATTTTCAGTAGAGAAAAGACATGTCTTATCTAGTATTTTTGTTTGCTAATAGTTGATAGAAGAGAGTAAATTTATTGAATATCACTATATAGTCCTTTGCTTACATGTGCTGTTCATGCCTGACCCTGAAGATGTCGATGTCATTCCAGATCTTAGATAGTCCATGTCCCCAGATGAAACTCTCCAGGTGAGAGTGGCATGTCAAGTGCTAGGCCATCTTAGTTGTGGCTGATATCACTTAACTAACCATGGTATCTATGCCCCCTGACATACAAGAATTGATCTGTAGCTCCTCAAATATACATGATGGATTATAGATGTATTATCATTTATTATTTTTTAGAAATTTACATTTTTTCCTACAAATAGTAGGAAGGGACAGTGAGGTACATAATTATTGGATTAAGGAGTACTGAGGACATGCAGAATAACATCATGATCATGTATGAGAAGGAGAACAACTGAAGGTGGACAATGAACCAAGAAGCTTCCATTACAAACCTCGTTTATAATACATATATACCAAATATTTTCTAATGGCGAATCTAGAGTAAAAATATAATGGTACTTTAAAGATTTTCCTTACTTGTTGCATATTGTAACTTAGATTGAGTTGAATAAGTTTGAAAAAATTTAATCTGTTACTTTACATGTACTCATTTTAATAGAGAGAATAATTGAGAAAGAGAGCAACTAGATTATTCTATGTAGCCAAGGCTAGTCTAGAACTCAATAAGTATTCATAGCAGACATTGAATTTACAATTGTCCATTCTCAGCCTCCTGGGTGCTGATATTATAGGTGTCAGCCACTAGGTTTAGGCAGTGGTCTATTTTTAAATAAAAGAATTGTTAATAGAACAGCTTTAATAGTATATCTTTGTTTTAACATAAAAGTTAAGCTCATTTTAGCCTTCTATAATTAAACAAAGCAAATAGAAAATCTAAACATTCCTGTAATCTGTATTTCAAAATTACACACTATTACAATTTTAATGGGCTTTCTTTGAACATTTCTAAAAGAGGTTATTTGTTTTTACAAATCTCTGACCATGGCAAAATTATATTTATTCTTAATTTTCAATAATGATTATATTATAAACTGTTATTCACATTTCAATAAATAAAATATTTGTAGTGGTTTCAGAATTCCACACATTGTATTTTGATCACTTTCAGACTGTTTCCTCCTCTCTAATCCCACTGCCTCCTCTCAACTTAATGTCCTCCATTTTTGTATGTCCTTTGCTTTTTAAAATAATTGTCTTAAGGCTTCTTGAATCCAATTACTGCCTCCCAAGTGCTCCTGAGTGTGGATTCATCCCCTGAAATCTGGTCGACCTACTAGGCATGACACCAGTAAAGAAAACTGTCTTTCTTTCTCCATTCTTGATAGAAGTTCAATCTATTTTCAAGAGCTGACCTCATTTCAAGGTAAACAACTGACTTTAGTAGAGAAAATAAAGAGCTTTCATGAGTTAAAGTCAAACGTTAGCATCAAATTTCACAGTTTAATTGGAAATGTTCAAATTTTAATAGACAAATCAGAAGATCCCAGCACAGAGCATCTGCTTTAACATCAGTCTTTCACTAGTTGAGCCTGGAAGTGAATAAGGTAAGTTCAGCATAAGAACACTAGTAACTCTCAGATGTATGAGAGGATGAAATCATATCTTCCCTCCTTTGTGCTTAGAAATTGATTATAACTGGATTATTTGAAATACTACTGATTAATTTATTTTCTCTTCTATTTTTTATGGTTTTCTGAGACAATTCTTGCTGGATAGGCAAAGCTAGCCTTGAACTCACAATGTTCTTCCTTTTGACATGCAAGTTCTGAAATCACAGGTGTGTAACACCATGCTCAGAGGTCTTCGGTTGATTTTTATGTTCACTTGTAGATGTAAGGCAGTGGAAATAGTAAGAATCTGAAGAATATTACTTATAAGGGCATCAATAAATTTTAAGCATAGTTTAATAAGATAAGTTTGAAAATATAATCTATAGACTTTAAAAATAATTTTTTAGAAAAATGGTGTATGCATAGATTGTACTATATTTTAGCATTAAAATTTAGTACATTTTGAGATCCTTCAATCTTTAACTCCATTAATAGAGAATATCACATAAATGCACACATGAACTATGAACCCAGAAAGCAAAGGAGAATAAAATGAACTAAATTCATGCAACCATCTTCAAAGTTATATGTAATCAAATAAATAAAAGCTAACCCACATAGAATATAATATTTCACCAATAAGTAATAATGGAAAATATTGTGACCTGGGGTTATGAAAACAATTATGTTCGTAAGCTATTGGGATACAATTATATGAAATCATTCACCTTATAAGAAATTTTCTTAAGAAAATTGCTAAAAACCTGGTATTTACAAGTTCTGTAATGTGGAATGCTATGGCTTGGAAGTTCCCCACAGTCCCATGTGTTCAAAACCTGGTTTCTATGACTGAATGTTAGAAGAGGAATTCCTGTTCCTCAACCACTTCCTATCGTGACTTTTTGCCACTATGAGACAGGCATTTTCTCCAGCACATATTCCCATCATATAAACTGCAATCCACAGGCTTAAAGCAATCTGGTCAATTGGTCATGGACTGGTCATTCTGAATCTGTGAGTTACCATAAACAGTTTTCTTCAGAAGCTGTTTATCTCTGATATTTTTATAGTAATAGAGAGAATGGAGCATCTCTTTTCTTCTCCCCTGACAAAATGAGCTGAAGAGAGTTCTGTGTCTAGGGCAGGTAGGATGAATTTGTTTGGTTTGTAAAACAATGGCCATATATAGAACAAAGTCTGGCATGAATAAAGCTTAAGGTAAATGTTTCATAGAAAGTCTCTGCATGACTCTCTACACTAGATTATCCTTGATATTATCACTCTAAAACTACAGAATCAACTTTGCAACTCAATGAACAGTAGCAATATTTTTGATCAAGAGAAAATTAATTCTTTTTCTGAGTTATGAATCACTTTATTTCTTACCATTGTGCCAACCATTAAAAAAAGTGTTTCCTGATACTTGCTAAATACAATTGGTGAAACAATCAATTTGCAATATCGGAATTTAAGTAAATGTTGAATTTAAGTAAATATTATATGTGACATATTTCCTGTGGTTACTTAATGTGAGTTTTATTGTTCAATCGAATTCACACAAAGACAAGAGTGGGCATACAAAAGTTGCACTTTTAGGAATCCCTGGTCCTTTCCTTTCTTTGTCCCTCACATTGGAGTATTCACCAGACAGAATGGATTCAAACAGTGAAGAATTAAATTTAAGATCTAAAATAGATATATCTATGTAGTTAACTATCAAGTAGTAAAATTAAGCAGTAACCAATAATCTGACAGGCAAAATCCATGGCACAGTATTTCCTGAAGGCCCATGGCAGCATCTCTTCTACCTGATAGCCAACTCCATTCCTCATGTCTCCTTGGCACCATTTAGACTCTTCTGTGGAAACTCTGTTTCAAAAGACCTATTTCTCTCTTTTTAAAGTTACATGTTTTACTGTACTTTGTTTGTCTGTAACTATATTATGTGGGCACCCACATGTCATAGAGCATGCCTAAAGCTCAAAGTAAACTTTAAGGAATTGGTTCTCTCCTTCCACCATAATGGGCCCTGACTCAGGTCATCAGGCTTGGCAGTAAGTTACTTTTCCCCCTGGTCCATTTCATTGGCCCATATAGAGTTCTCTTTTGTAAGCAGTTTGTGCTTTAAAATTGCCATCCTGAGGATCTTGTGATAAACTTGGGAAGTATAAGTGAGCCAGAAGGCATTATTTTCTGTAGGCAAATGTAAATCCTACAGCTCCTTGTCTGGTTTCTGGGGATATTATTGGGAACATACTACAGGATAGAACCTCAGTGGGGCTTGGACAGTCCTGCCTTTATCCTGACTGCTTATAGCAAGTCCCTGATAGACTTTGTTTGTGGTTGTTGTTGTTTTGCTTTGTGAAAGACCACATGCAATTAAAATTGTTTTAAAAATGGACAAAACTTTTAAAATAAACATGGTGTATCAATTTCATAATTTATTTTTAAGATAAAAAAATCCAGAATGCAGAGATGTTCCTTTGAAAACTAGTATTATTCAGTTGAGCTAAGGGTCACTTTCACAGCATACAGGAGGATGAAGCTGGAGGGTTATGGGAAGTTTAAGGCCAGACTGGGCTTCAGATTGAGTTACAGACCTATCGTGGATACAGAGACCTATCTCAAATAAATAATAAACCAACGAACCAACCAACCAACCAACCAACAAACAAACAAATAAATAAAAATTAAAACTAGGGCCAAGAGAGATGGTTCAGAGGCTAAGAGTACTGGCTGCTCTTGCAGAGGACCTGGGTTTGATTTCCAGCACCCATATGGTGGATAACAACCATTTGTAACTCCAGTTCCAAGGTATCTGACATATTCTTCTGATTTCCATGGGCACTACACAACACGGGTGCAGTTACATACTGGAAAGCTGTACACTCAAACACATAAAATAAAAATAAGTAGCTGGGCGTGGTGGCATACACTTTTAATCCCAGCACTTGGGAGGCAGAGGCAGGCAGATCTTGTGAGTTCAAGGCCAGCCTGGTCTACATAGTGAGTTCCAGGACAGCTGGGGCTACAAAGAGACCCTGTCTCAAAAAGACAAAAAATAGAAAAATAAAAAATAAATATTTTTAAATTTAAAAAAAAGAATGAAAACTAAAAGCCTGGGTAAGAATAGGCACTTCCTATGTTGAAGTATTATATTTTTAAGAATGATTTGTCACAGGCTGGTAAGATGACTTAGCAAGCAAAGGCATTTGTCAGCAAGCCTGAAGGTCTGAGTTGCATCCCCATGGCCCACACTGTAGAAGGATAAATCTGACTCCCAACGTTTGTCCTCTGATTGCCGCATGAATGCTGTGGTACACATTAAATAAATAAATAAATAAATAAATAAATAAATAAATAAATAAATAAATAGGTAAATAGTGTTTAAGAAATTTAAAAGAGCAAACATAAGCGCTATATTCACCATAAATTTTCCTCTTCATAAATAAACGTTAATTGTGTAAATGTGCCCAAAGAGTTGCTAGAACTCTGTCAAAACCCATATTACATATGCCTATGCATTTTGGTGGTGACATTATAATCAGTTTATGCTATGCTTGTCTTCTCCTTTTTTCTGGGATGAACATGCATTTATTGGGTAATTCAAATGTTATTAGCTATGGGAAAGAAGCTTATGTAGATTTGTGTTTGCTGGAATCTTTTGTCTGCCATTTGAAATTTTAAATAGTTGTAACAACTGAATGCTTTATTTGTGTGTGTGTGTGTGTGTGTGTAAGCCAAAATGCACTTGATGGAAGTATGTGTTTCTTATCCTGTTATCACATCATTCTATATTTTAATGTTTCAATACTAAAGGAAACAAAATTAAGAAAATCACGTACATGTGATCCAATGTCTAGAAGGTCTAGAAGGTCTTAAGCCACTGGGATGCATATTTCTGTTCAGGTGAAAATTCCAGTTGTTAACTAATATATCCAGTCAGAATCCAATTTATAAATGATATCTTGATTCTTCAAGTACCATCATAGGTATTACTTCTTGGGCCTTAGACAGGTAAATACTTCATGTATACATCAGAGGTACTGAATATAAAAATTTCCATTTTAGAATTTCTTCTGATAATCTGCAGGAAAATCCACCAGCCATACATGGGTCTTATGTGTTAAGTCTGCCAAAATATCACCTTACTGGGGCTTGTCTTGATCATGTCTATCACTCCTGAGAAAACACAAGAACCTTCTTCCTCCTCCTCCTCCTCTTCCTCTTCTTCTTCCTCTTCCTCCTCCTCCATCTTCATCTTTGTCTTCTTCTCTCTCTCTTTTAAATTAATGCTATAACATTTACCATTGTCTGGTCTTATAACTTACATTGATTAGCTACTGTACATGTGTACATTTGCTAAATTTCTGCTTTCTCTGAGTGTAGGGAAATTTTTGAGCAGGTTTATCTCATTTTGAAAAATGTTGATTCGGGGCTGGATCAGTGGTTAAGAGTACTGAATGTTCTTGCAGAAGACCCAGGTTGTATCCCAGTACCCACATGGTAGCTAACAACTACCCATAACTCCAGTTCCAGGGGATGCAACAGCCTCTTCTGACTTCCATGGGCATTGCACGACACAAGTGCACTTACCTACAAGCAGGCAATACATGCATACATATAAAGTAAAAATAATAAATAAAATATTTTTTAAAAAAGAAGAAAAAGAAAAATGTTAAGTTTCATAACTGAGAAATGTACTTGGGTCAAAGTCGCAATAAGGCCATATAGCATCAACAATAGCATCATTGTCCTAATAAAATCAATATTTGTTTGAGACATATTTCTTGTAGTGCTACTACATTCTGTATACATGCAAGGCACGGATTAGTCCAATATTCCACCCTCATGAAAACTTTCATTTTACTCAGAGCCAGAAAGTGACATGTAAAGTTGATATTTGGTACAGATTATGTGAAATTTGAAATTTGTCTCCTGGAGGTCAATGGGGTGAAGGCTTGGTCCCCAGGGTGGTACTACTGGGAGGTTCAGTGAGAAGAGCTCAGGTCACTGGAGGCATTTCCTTGAAGAGGACAATGAGACCCTAGTGTCCTCCTCTCCCTATCTCTCTGGACTTATCTGCCATGAGTCAAGTTGATTGTCCTACCATCCACATGTTGTCATGATGTGCTATCTTGTTATAGATACAAAATCAACAACATCATTGATCAATGGCTGGAACTTCCAAAACTATGAATCAAAATAATATTTTGAGTAACTGGGGAAATGACTTGATGGGTAAGGGTGCTTGCTTTGCAAACATGAAGACTTGAGTTCCAATCCCTGGCATCCACAAAAAATACCAGGCAAGGCTGTACATGACTATAAACCAGCACTGGGAAACAGAGGAAGGAGGGCATGGAGAGCTAGCTGGCTAGCCAATCTACTTGGACTGGAGAACTTCTATTTCTGTCAGACATCATGTCTTAAGGTAGTAAGGCAGTGAATCCCAGCAGAATTTGTCTGGCCTTCTTTTCTGGCTTCCTGTATACACACATGGTGACATGTACTCAAATACCCTCACACATGCAACATACACATTGGCACACACACACGCACACACACACAGACACAAATAAAAATAAAAATGAATATCTTCATAGTTTGATTGCCTCATATATTACAGTGATGGAAAGGTGATACAATACAGTAGTTGGGGGGTGCTGAGGGGGTTCCTAATTGCATTATTAGCAGAGACTTCCCTGGGAAGATAGATTAATGCATACATATCAGTTCTATACTATGTACAAGGATTCCTGTGTCAGCACTCTTTCATGCTTGAAGTTTGTCTCATCCTGAGCTTTCCAAAACCATTGGGGACATTCCTAAGTATTATCAGTGGATGAATGAACAAAGAAAGTATGCCAATGTGACTATTGTGCCATCAGAAAAAGAAATCCTGGTATTCCTCAACAACATGAACACCCCTGAAGGACACTGTGCTAAGTAAATTTAAATCAAGCATAGGGGACATATAATCTCGTTTATATGTGAAATCAAAAAATTTGATTGTATAGTCTGGAGAATGGAATAGTTGGCACAAAAGGTTAGGGTAATTAATTACAGGAAGAGCAGGACGTTCATGTGTTTTTGGTCACAGAATATAAAATGTCAATCGTATGGAAGGAATAAACTTAAGAAGTCTATTGGAAATATCTCAGTAGGGCAAATAATATTACATAGCATTCTTAAAATGCTAATGGACTAGACATTGTATTCTCACCAGAAAATTATTTTGTGAATAATGCATAGACTAATTATATTTAGTCATCCATAGTGTATATTAAAACATCATGTTGTACAAGCTAAATACATAAAATTTTATGTCAGTTTAAATAACAATGATAATGACTATCAGAAAATTTGTTGGAGGAGGAATGAACAAAAGAAACAGTTGGAATATATTCTTTTTCTGTAGGAATGTAGACTGGAAAGTTGGCCTCAGTGGTGAGCTGGAGGGGATGGTGGATATCAGATGAAGGGACATTGAGATGGTGGGTTTCGTTTCTGATGATCAGAATCCATGATCCCCAGAAGGGACTGGTGCACTGGAAAATCATGAAGTGTCACGGGAATGAACATTGCAGAGAGACATAAGATTGAAATTGTATTCAGAGGAAGGAAGAGGCATGGGCAGACACACAGGTGTGCCTGTGGCAGAGGGGAAGGCAACCACTGACTGTCCTTCCCCATTTGTGTTTATGATGCCAGCACAGTTGTTAGAGCCAGGAGCTCTGGGGTGGTGGGAGCCGTGAGAAAAATTTGCTAAATCAAATTCTCATCAAAGACACTTTTGAGGAAACAAATTTTCGTGGGAAGTTTCATTAGTTTACATTCTGAAAAGGGATGGGAACTAAAGACTGGGAGTTTCCAACTCTTAATGCCAGAAACAGAGCTTCCAAATTTCCTTACATTTTCTACACAAGTTGTCTTTTTCTTCTTCTTAGAGTTGCTGTAAGATGTGGATGAAAAGTTATCAAGAAAAGTTAGCAACTGAAGTAATTAGTTGCTCTACTTTGAGACTCATCAACTGTCACCTATATACATCAGCATTCTTCCATCACACACTTCCTTGGCGGCATTCCACTAGTTAAAATATATTTAGCAGGGCCTTTTCTCTTCCCCTTTTTCTTCCTTCCCCCTCCTCTTCCTTCTCCTCCTCCTCTTTGTCCTCTTCCTCCTCCTCCTCTTCCTCCTCCCATTCCTCCTCCTCCTTTTTCCCTTCCTCCTCCTCCTCCTCCTCTTCCTCCTCCTCTTCTTCATCCTCTTCCTGCTCCTCCTCCTCCTCAGGTTCCCCTTTCTCCTCTTCTCTTTCACATCTTCTTTCTATTCCTCCTTTATGGTGGCTTGAATGAGAACAATCTCCCAAAGGCTTAGGTACTTGAGTAGTATTTCAGTAACTGGTCCCTGGTTGCTGACTGGTGGCACTGTTTGGGATGTTTAGAGGTTTAGTGTTGCTGGAATGCCACTGGGGCCAGCTGCGGTGTTCATCACCTCAGTCCACTTCCACTTTACTCCGTCTGCTTCTTGTTTGTGATTGACGATGTGATCTCTGAGTTTCCTGCTTTGACTGCTTGTTGCCATGACTCTCTCACCATTATGGACTCTCTGTCTAGAACCCTAAGCAAAGTAAACTCATTCTTGCACTAGTCACTTTTGGGTATAGTATTTTCTCACAGAAGCAGAAAACTAACGGTGCATCCTCCCTGCTCTCTTTTTTCCTACGCCCCTTCCTTCTTGGTGGCAGGACTCTAGACAAGACATAGATATTCAAATGTCCTTCCCTTTAGAGATAAACTAGGAGAACTTTATAACAAAATATAATAAAGTCTTCCTCTGACTAGTGATTCAGAGACTTCATATAAAATGGGGAATTTCATAGCGTAAACAGAAGCAGCGTGTCCTCTGGATTCGTGCTTGCCTGCTGACTGCCTGGAAGTCAGGGCCCGGGCTGTTGGGTCCCTAGTCTATCAGAAACACTCTCTGTAACCTTGTCCAAGTTTCATTACCTCTTAGCATTTAACGTGTGACATGGGTGTAATCAAGCCTTCCTGACAGGAATGTTGTAAGGGTTAATTAATTGGTGTTTGTTAAATGTACTGAGAATGTCAGATTAAAGCATTAGGGAAGTGTCAAGTTTTGTTATTATGGTATTATTTTTCTTTGTTTGGTAGGAAATGCCATTTCTGTGTAATTTGCTTTAACAGTAAAATAAGCCATTTTAATCAGTGCACAATCAAGCCCTTATTCATGGAGGACAAGGGTGTATACAGTTAGCAAGAGGACTAGTGTTAGCTGACACATGGGCAGGAATCTGAAAATTAGGCACTAGATACAAAGAAAGCCTAGAAAAAGAGACTTGGGGAGATCAGTTTCTGAATGCCCAGGGCTCTCATGTTACAGATTCAGTATAGACCACTAATAACAGAGGAAAAAGAAAATATGTAACCTTAGTAACCAAAACCCACCTTCAAAAATTATCCATGTCACTAAGAGATTTTTCAAGAGTTTATCCATAAGGCCCAGAAACTGCAAGAAATATTTAATTAGAATCCAAAGGGGACATTAGGTGTGTGGGGTTATTAAGTACTTAAACAGCCCAGAATCATGTGAGTTTGCATGTTATTTTATTTGTATAAATACACATTAAATATAATTTAGGCTTTGCTATTATGCTAATAGCTGGTTACTATTGAGTTTTTCCAAAGAAAATATTTACTGTTTATGGTTAAATATCATTTAGCAACTTATAAAAATTATTTTAAGATCTTATTTTTCTACTACATACATTAAAATAAAAATAAGCCAATAAGTGTATTTATTAAAAATATTAATCATTCAGCACAAATATCTAAAATGGGGAATTAACTTAAAATATATGATATTTAATTAATTCCAGAGATCTGCATTTTAAATAATTTCTAATGCATAATAACTGTGAGGAGTTTTATACAAAGATATTTCATGTTTTTTGTGATATTTAAGAATCATATCCAGTTATTTCATATTCTAGAACTTTTCTAACTTCTGGACTGACTTCAGAGAAGAAGCTGATCTTAATTTAGTACAGAAACATCTACAACCTCCATTTTGGAATGGAGAAGGAATATATTTTCCATTTTGCCGATTTGCACTGGTATGATAAAGGAGTCACCCTCACGGCTCCTTTGGACAGCTTCACTGGCGCCCCAGAAGTTCTCTGCTTGCTCTTTCATAATTTTGCAGTTCATTTGCATAAGAACCACAATTCATCTCTTTAAATGTCTGATTATGTCACAGCTCATTTAAAATACACCAGTCAATAATCACTGCCTCCTGTGCTCAGAGCAAAATCCATCCAGTTTCTAGATGGGGCATCCAAGTGCATTTCTTCCCTCATTTTTTTTTGTCACACAGCACATATTTGGCATTTATTAGCCATTAAACAACATTAATATGGTCACTATTGATCCATTCCTCTCTTCTCGCAGCAAAGGCATCAGAGACATTGGAAACAATACAGAGTATCCTGGACACTGCTCTGGGTTTGCTCTTCCCTGTGGGGCTTGTATTTTCTGTCCCTTTTGTGTGGCTTCCTACTTCATTCAAATTTGTTCTCAAAAGTTACTTGAATCGGCTTCCCTCAACATGCAACACATGATGGCAACACTTACAACATCATGTAACCTCACAGTAACACAATTTATCCCCTGCTATATGTACATTAATCTCTCTTGGTGAACAGATAGATTTTTATTTACTTCTTCAGTGCATAAAAGAAGGTGTGGTACTAAGTTTCTTAACATATTTGTCCAGGGACACACATTCTGTATTCACTTATTTTGGCAAGTTGTGGCTTTCTGTGATAATCGTCTATTGGGTGAGAAAGCTTTGCTGGTTAAAGGAAAAGTTTAGTTGCATTTTTAAGAGTAAAGAATGGAGATGTTGTCAGTTTAACAAAAGTGCAAGGAAGAGTTTTATATAAATATCTATATGTATCCTCATACAGAAAATATATGAACATGCACACATATAAACACACTATGTACATAGGAAATACTGTGAATTAACAGATTCATAAAGTACATTTCATAAACCTGGAGTTTGGAAATCTCATAAAACTGACCACAGGCCCCTATAGTAGGTTATCTATGACCCATTTAATAGCCCTATACCTATGGACACATTGGCAGCAATAAGTGGACTCAGTAGGTTTACAAAGAAAAATGCAAGTACCAGAGCTGGAGAGATGGTTCAGCAGTGAAGAGCACTGGCGGCTGTTGCAGAAGACCTGGGTTCAGTTCCCAACACCCACATGGTGGTGGACAACTATCGGTAACTCCAGTTCCAGGGGAATTCGATGACCTCTTCTGACTTCCACAAACACTGCACAACACAGGTGAACTTACATACAACCAGGCAGTGCATTCATGCATATAAAATTAAAATATATATATATTTAAAAATCAAAGAACAGTGCATGAAGTTGGGAGGGAAATATGGTTTCAGGGGGTAGGTGAGAGATTGTAGAGGGAAGGAATGAAGGTCAATTTGATCAAAGCACATTTTATGCATATATGAAATTCTCAATCAAAAATTAATAAAAGGTTTAAAAGAAAAGTGTCCATAGAATTTGAAGTGTAGAGTGCAGATGAAAGAATGACCAGCCCCTGAGGTAGAGCATGGACATTTTCAAGCAACAGAGAAGTTGGGTTTGCATTGCAATTGCTATATTGGCTTATGGCCTGCTTTACTTTCCTATGTTGACTGTATGAATAACACATCACAAAATTACAATTCAGCACACCATGGAAGTATGACTCACAGTGTAGACAGATACTATTGGTGACGTTAGGCTATAATACCAAGTATGTGCCATGATGCAGGACTTTGAATATCTCCTACATTAGGTAAAGAAGCTAAGGAAACCCTTCTTTTGTAATTTGGGAATTCTACAATATTCCCTTTTGACTAGCCCTGCTTGTGACTTTGATTCTAATGGAGAACAGTGAATAGTGCTGAAGGCAGGATTTACAGGAATTAGGATTCTCGTGAATTTCTGTTGTGAAACATACGTCTTATTTATTTAACAAAAGCAATAATTTCTTGGCGTGTTCCAAATCAGATTACCATGAATTTAATTTTCTCAAATTAAAATAACTCATTTTGATGTGACTTAGCAGTTCTTGACAACAACTCAACATTTTATTAACAGGCATCTGTTTGGAAATTCTGTAGCGCCAAAGCTTATGTTATATTTGACAGCAATTTTTTGTGTGAGGGTCCTAAATCATCCCTAAAGCACTAAGTGAGCTCTTGGACTCAAGACGCTCACAGGAAAAGGGAAGCTCTTATCTTTTGGGGTGAACTCTTGACTTCTTCAATCTTACATTTTTGTCAATGTAAAAAAAAAAGGCCAGGAATGGGTAGGGGTTAATCCTACTTCTTAACCCAGATACATAGAGGCTTATTTTGCAATACTATGAAATTTGACTAACTTGATAGTATTTTATGGTTTCTGATAAAATAAAAGAAATAAAGAAATAAAGAAAAACTCTTATCACTTCTATGAAAATTTGAAATCCCAGTTATCTTTAGAAATCAATTTGAAATGCTCCCTTTTCTGTTGATCCTTTGCACATCAATATCTTCCTTATTTTCCTTCCAAATACATGAGAACACATGGTATAATACATGGCATATATATATGCCTTTCTGTCTTGCTAACAAAGCAGTTATTTAGTTATGCGTAGATTTCAAATCCTACTTACCCTTTATCTGCAGCTTCTAACTTTACATGTAGCCTGCAGTAGTACTTTAATGTGTTCACTAAAGTTTTACATGAACAAACATTTTAACTGGTTGTCTCTTACTCATCTATCTTCAGTGTATATCTGCTCCAATTACTTCATATGTCAGCTAGCAATTAAACATACCTTTTGGAACCATGAGGAATGTGTTATAATATGACATCATCATTGTTGTCATCAGTAATATATGTATTAAACACCTTCTCTAACACTGGGACCACATATAGTGGTGAAATTATGAGTAAAACTGATTTGTACCATCAAAACCACTTTAAATCTGATGTGAGAGCTAG
Source organism: Nannospalax galili (assembly GCF_000622305.1). Taxonomy (NCBI): domain Eukaryota; kingdom Metazoa; phylum Chordata; class Mammalia; order Rodentia; family Spalacidae; genus Nannospalax; species Nannospalax galili. The sequence goes on along the minus strand of NW_008348875.1, from coordinate 382,587 downwards.
GAAATATAAATGCTGTTTAGCTGAATCCTTTGGTTCATTCTTCAGCAGAACAGTCAAGTAAATTTACTCAAACAAGTAATATATTTTCATTATAAGAGCAGGCAATTGAACTCAGTGTTTCACCATTGACTTGACTATTAACTCATGTAAATCATTTTGTCTCTCTCTGGATTATTATTTGTAAATTATCAGCTTATGATGGATGATGTCTATAAGAGGAAGAAAAACAGGCCCCAAATTATCCACATGTTAACCTACAGACCCGGTGAATAATGCCTCATGTGGAAAAAGGGATTTTGCAGATGTAATTTTTGCTCCAGATCTTCAGTTGGAAATGCTATCTTGGATTATCCAGGAGAGTTAAACTAAGCACAAGATTCTTCCAGAGCAAATAGCCTTCCCTGGTGATGGTGAAAAAGATGATGTGACCATGAAGCACCATCAAGAGATTCTGGCCAAAGGACAAGGCAATCTATAGGAGCAGGAGACTGTAAGACATTGCATTCTGTGCCTAACCTTATGAAGGAATACCACCCTGCCAACTCATTAATTTTAGTCTAACGTGACCTGAACAGACTCTTCAACTAGAGAGATTTAAAGTGATAAACTGACACAATTGTAAGCAGTAAAGTTCCCAATAATTTTTTGCAGAAGCAGTATAAAATTACCATAATATCTTAGTGCCTTTAGGCTTGATCATTCCCTAACTTTACATTTCATATTTAAATCCTGATTATCACATCTAGAGGCGGTTTTAAAGTGGAATATGTCATACCAGAGGCTTCTGTTATCTAGATTTACGTGCTGGATACAATTCAGTAAAGCTTCTCAATTCACTGCCTGAACAAAGGATTTTGTAGCTAAGGCCTGTCCTCCTTTCACACAATAGAAATCAAAGCCTGCAAAGCCTGTGTCGTTTACTTTAGTCAAAATCTGAATGATGCATTGCATAAGTAACAACATAATAGAACCCTCATATTGTAATCTGGATAGATGTCGGCTATGCTTTGGAAATCAAATACTATTCCCTTTGACGTTTTGACAAGTAATTTCGACAACAATATACATTTGGCTAACTCATGAATGCAACACTTCTCATCCTCCGGATTGTGCCGGGTCTGCACTCTGCTAAGAATGACAACAATTATAGAACTGACTTGCATCTGCCAAGTGAACAGATGGTCTTGTGGTTTAGAGGAACAATAGTGAAGAAATCAAAAGTGAAGGGGTGTGGTGGGGGAGATGGTAGGGTGGGATAAAAACCAGCAATCCAAAACAGCACAAGTGAAATGAAGTAAGAATGCAGACAGAACACCCTACAATTTGTCATGGAAAGGTACAAAAAATGAGGAGAAAATTTCTGCTTATTTTACTCTTTCCATAGATTAATAATGAATCTAATTCCCATTCCCTGGAGACTTACAAGCAATAGAATTATGATACTGACATCCTCCTTTGTGGAAATAGCTATTTTAAAGCATTGTCAATGGGAACTTGATGAGAGATGACACTTTTGCCTTAAGTCATCCACATATTTCTATTTTAAAGAATGTTTATCTATGTAAGAAATAGAACAAAAATTGCAAGAACTAAATGCTCACTTCCATAAGCTTCACCATTTATACAAATTCTTTTGTGGAGATAATAATTATCCTCTTTATCTTTTCTGAGTAGTTTTAGCTTCATTGAGTCAAATGCATGTCAAAGATTGAAATGTGGGTACCTCCTGGCAAATACCTTTATTATATAGGTTTTATATATGTGTGTGTGCTTGGGTGTGCATATGTACATTAGTTATTCTGAAATTTTTGGCCTACTTTCCTACTATGAGGAGTGTGAATGACATTTGATTTTGTATCTTGGAGTTTTAAAACATTGAAACCTGCCAAACATTAAGAACCCCAAGCTTATGTTCATATCAGCATATCTGAAAAATATACTTCACTTAACCAGTGAATTCAGTATTTCCATTCTGCAGGATGATATCCATCTGTATAAAGGGATGCAGTTTCAATACAAGCTACAACGTGGATGAGCCTTGAGAATGATAAGTAAACAAAGCCATATGAAAAGACTGCAGTATGCTTCCTGCTTGGGAAATGTCCTAAAACAGGCAGGTCAGCAGAGACAGAATGTAGACCGGCTGATGTCAAGGGCTGTGAGAGGCAAAAATTGGGACAAACTACAAATAGACACCTTAAAATGTACTGGGCATATAATAGTGATTTGTATAATTGCTTGAATTATTTTTACAGATGACTGAATAATACAATCTTAATATATGAAATTTATAGATAGTGTCAGTACTGATGACCTCAAAATTATATCTCTAGCCCTGGTATCTTCTCTTTAGGATCAATTATTTTCTGGTCACTTTTGTAGAATTATTTTCAAATTTATCTCCTGCCAAGTTAACTGAACTTTTTATACCTATAGGTCAACAGGGCTTTTGGTATTTTATATACCATTAAATTGAATGTGTGCTGATCTTAGAATTCATCCTCATGTAGTAGAGTGGATCTGGCTAATTTACAAACTTGTAGGGAAAAGGCTAGCTTCAAGACTGTTCAACTGCCGTGGTAAAGGCGTAACCCAATTCCAGAAGTGTGTCTATTGTGTAGCACCCTCAACTATATTTCTCATGGAGTTTAATCAGAAGTTTAGGAGTTTCCAGTTCATTACATCCCTCAAGCTCTACCCTAGACAATGTGTGCAGTTTCCTTCTAAGCTCACTGCCATACAGCATTTGCTACAGAATCAGGAGCACCTCTTGGGGACTTGCTCTGTCAATCGCCACATGTAGACTCACTTTCATCAGTTAGATCCTCAGATTTGCAAGTCTTTTTGTGTTTTGTGTAAAAAACAATTATGGGCTAAAATACATCTATAGACTCAAAATTATTGACATTAAGTATTTTTTCATTAAGAAAAAGAAAGTTGGTCTTCCTTTTGGGTTATATTGATGGGATGATCTGTACTTATGAACATTGTCTCATGAAAATGGACCTTAAACGTTATGAAGATATTTATTTTCTTTCCTTTCAGTACTAAATACTATTTTGTTTGTTTTTGTGTGTGTGCATGAGTTTGTTTGATGTGTTTGTTGCATGTGTGCTTGTGTGTATGAGGAGACATGTTGGTCTTGAGTGTTTTTCTCAGTTGTTCTTCACCTTGTTCAATGAGGCAGTCTCTTTCTGATCTCAGAGCTCATTGATTCAGCTACTCTACATCGTCAATTTGCCCTGGGGAACCCCCTGTCTCTGTTAGTATGTCCTGGTATTTCTGTCATGCTGCCAAATCCACTTGACATTTATATGGTTGCTGGTGATCTAAACTCAGTTCTTCATGCTTGGGTGACAAGTGCTTTTTTTACTTAGCAATCCTCCAGCTCCTTGATTGTAAATACTTTTTGTACCCAGATATCAAATTAGTTGCCAAATTACCAAACTAATGATAAAAGCTGCTATTTACTAAGTATTATATTTAGTGTTCAGAACACATTCTTGTTTGACACTTTATTTAAAATTCAACACAATTATTATGGATATGGGACACTGTTTCCCCAAGTTTAAAAATGAGAAAAGAGATGCTTCAAAGATCAGAAAACCAACCAGGTATGGTGGTATGTCTTTAAACCCAACACTTGCGCAGTAGAGGAAGGCAGATCTCTGTGTGTCTGAGGCCATCCTGGTCTACATCGCATAGTAAATTCTGGATCAACCATAGATACATAGAGGCTTTGTCTCAAAAGAAAAAAAAAAACCCCAAAACAAAACAACAACAACAAAAAAAACCAAAAGCAAAAAACAAAAACTACAGTGACTACAGCCTACAGCAGTGTACTAGTAACACTTTTATCTTGGGAATAATCAAAATCAATAGCTACGTAATTGGACTTAAATTTCTCTCAAGCGGAGATAACTCATGTGTGGCACTGTAAACATAGTCAAATACATAGATTAAGGGGTCATAGATCCTAGAGAAAATACTACCGGTGTCCCGTCCTTAGACGAATGTATTGTCTCACTGTATGTTAAACATGTATCCTTATATATGAAAACATGTATACCATTCAACACTCATCAAAGAATTTTCTTTCTGAAACAAATGGAGATTACAACAGAGTTCCACAATGAGTCACATACAATGAGTCACATGGAGAAAAAATGTCTGAGAGATGGCTAACTCTAAATGACACATCTACAGTAGAACCTCTGTACCTAAGACTCACAGAACATAGTAGAACATGGGGTAGAGAGAATATTAATGCATTTATCAGCTCTCACCAGCAAAGCTTCTTCATTCAACAGAAGGGAATGTACATAGAAGGCCACAACTGGCCAAGGTACAGAGAATAAGAGACTGCAGGGTGAGTGTCCCTGGATAGGACTCATATTAAATCTCACCCACTCAGGACTCAAGGACCACTGTGATAGAGGAGGCTGAAAGACAGGAAGAGACAGAGCTGGTACATGACCATAAGGAAACAGTCTTCCAGGCCTCTGAGAACTTGCTCTTATGAACTTATAGCAATGATGACACATCCACAAGACCCATGCAAACTTAATCCAGGCAAAAACCCAGCAGAGGGCTAGGGAATGGGCAAGAAGACGCAACCTTAGCTGAGAAACTCCTGGAAGCCCATTAACTGAGGGGTTAGGGAGAGTTGATATTTTTTTAAGGGAGATACTCTAGGTAGGCTGATTAGATTCCAGTGAATGAACTCACACAGAAGGACAATTAGGTACATGAACTTGACTCGATAGGTGTTAGCATATAAGATAGAATGTAAAAAAAATACATTGGTGGGATCTATAGATGGATGAGGATGGGAGAGGGGGTTCTAAATTTTATTAATATGTATTATATGAAATATATAATAATTCAATAAAATATACATTGAGAAAAATTTTCAAGAGTCAACCATTTTGAAATAATAACCAGTAACATTTTTGAATTTTTTATTTCCTAAGCTAGCAACTTCTCCTAAAACTTGTAGAAACTGAAGAAAGTCAAAAGCAATACAGCTATTTTCAAATGCTTAAAATGTATGAAAGGGAATTTAACACTATTGCTGGGCTTAGAATTGTATTGATAGATCCAGTAGCATCTTGATTTTATCATTGTCTTCAAAGGAGTTATTCCATAATGATGAATTTTGTATACAAGTTTTTAGAACATTTTATGATGAAAGGAATAAATGATTCCTCAATATATAGTAGTCTTTCTTAATAAGATAAAATTCTTTTGATGTTTGACATTTGCAAAAAATGATCGTACATTAATGTTTTACTCCAAAATAATGTGGTACGCCACTTCTGGAGTTGGAGGTGGGGATATGAACACAGTAATGAATTTATTTAACCAGGTGAAGCTGCTTTGTCTTTGACTTTTCAATGTATAATTTTTTTTTTTGAATTTTTGTGCATTTCATCAATACATCTGAATTATGGTTAGACCCCTCCCCTGTTTGCATCCCCTCCTTTAGTCATCCACAGATTTCGTGCATTCTACCCTATATGTTAAGCCTTATGGAGTCAGGTTTCTGAACCTAGATGTCTCTCAGTGTGAGTTCATCCACTGGAGCCTAGTCAGCCTATCTAGCATCACTCCCTAAAAGACTGACTCTCCCTTAAGCAACAGTGGTCAGCTACCAATAAATAGTTCCTCAGTTAAGTTTGCGGCCTTCTGGCCATTTCCCTAGCTGTGTGCTAGATTTTCTCTGATTGAGTTTGCATGGGAATTGTGCATGTCGTTACCATTGCTGCAAATTCATACGAGCAAGTTCCCAGAAGCGTGAAGAACTCTGTTTCCTTATGGTCATGCACCAACCTTGGCTCTTGCAATCTTTCTGCCCCCTCTTCCTCAGTCCTTAAGGCCTGAGTGGGCAAGGTTTAATAGGAGTCCTATCCAGGGACACACACTCCGCAGCCTCTCACTCTCTGCATTTTGACCAGGTATGGCCTTCTGTATGCATCGTCCTCTGCTGCATGAGGAAGCTTCACTGGTGAGAGCTGGGACATGCATTATTCTCTCTACCCCCTGTCCCACTATGTTCTGTGAGCCTTAGGTGTAGAGGTTCCATTGTAGATGTGACACTTAGGACTGGGCATCTCACAGAGACTCTCTGTTTGTTACCAGTTGTAGAATCCTGTATTAGTCTCCGTCTGTTAAATAAAGAAGCTTCTTTGATGAGTGGTGACTGGTTTTACTTATCTGTAAATACAAAGATACATATTTATCATACAGTAGGAAATTACGTTTGTCTAGGGATGTTACTTGGGTAGTGTTTTTTCTAGGTTCTATGACTTTTTCAGCTACATGTATTTGTCTGTGTTTACAGTGCCACACATGAGTTCCCTCTCACGAATGGGCTTTAGATAGCTGTTGATTACTCCCCAGGTAAAAGATCCACTACTGTGCTGCTATGGGTTGTTGTGCTGGTCACTGTTGTGGTTATTATGCTTTAAAGATGGAATTGGGTCACTGATTGAATTTCTCCCTTACCAGCTTGCAGAGTGTCCTCCAAAGCTATGAGAGCCAGTCTTCAAGGAACACAGATCCAGGTCAGTTTCAGCTCCCTGTTTTCAGCAATAAGGTCATATCCTTAAGTTCTGGGAGGTACTCAAGGGCTGCAGAAATAGCCTGTGCAATTTTAGGAGTCTCTTGGACTACTCTGATCAACACCTGGAAGGGAGGTGTCTTCTCTGTCTAGCTCTCTGTTTCTTGTTATATAATGAGCTATACACATAAACTCATGTACATATATTGTATGTGTATTTTTCAATACATTTTGGAACTAATAAATTTATCTCTCATTTTTCACACTATCTAGGCATTATTTATCTCTTGTATCTTTTAAATTACTGTTTTTAAAATTCATGCATGTATATCACACAGTTACAGTCAAATCAACCCTTCACCTTCTCATACTTCTCCCACTTCCTCTTTGACTTTTAACTTTATTTCCCATGACTTAATATGTCATATTTTATCTTTGTATGTTTCAAAGTTTTATTTAACATTTGCCACATTGCACATGCTTTATATAATTTTTCTTTTAAAAATGTTACTGCTCTACAAGGACCCACACTCAATATAATTATTCTCAATGCTTTGGCTATTTCTGATCTTTCTTGTTCATTGTACTCTGTTGCATGAGAGAGCTTCACTGATGAGATTGAGAGGTGCATTAGTGTTCTCTCTACCCCTTGTTATGCAACGTTCCATGAGCCTTAGGTGTAGAGGTTCCATTGTAGATGTGTCACTTAGGATCGGGCATTTCACAGACACTCATTATCTGTGTGTGACCAGTTGTGGAACTCTGTAATAGCCTGTCTTTTGCAAAAGAAGCTTCTTTGATAAGCGGTGACTGCCGTACTTGACTGTAAATATAAAGATTCATATTTTGCATATAGTAAGAAATTACATTCGTCTAGGCATGTGAGAGCCATAGGTTTTTCCCTAAGATCTATGAGCTCACTAGTCATTGTTATTTGGCTATTATAGTACCACACTTGAGTTCCCTCTTATTGAGTGGGCTTTAAGTCCAGTTAGAGAATTGCTGATTAATCCCAAGGTAAAACTGCCACTACTGCCACAATGTAGTTTTCTGTGCTGGTCATTGTTGTGGTTATTAGGACTTAAAACTGGGCTTGGACCGTTGATTGATGTTCCCCCTTAGCAGTTTTCATAGTGTCTCCCAAAATTATGAGAGTTAGCATTGAGGGAGGAGGCTTCCATGTCAGTTCCATCTCTACTGCTCCAAACTCTATGTCCAAAGAATGTCCTGTCTTCAGCAAAAGGGTCTTACCTTCAAGTTCTGGGAGGCAACCAAGGGTTGTGGCAATAACCTGTGCAATTTTGAGAGTCTCTTGGACTACCCTGGCTGACAACTCAAAGTTTTTCTCCTGTCTGGCACTGTTACTTGTTATATAGCCTTCAGTTATACACATGGACATATGTAGAGATATTGTATGTGTAAATTTTTATTAGACTTTTGAACTAATATATTTCCTTCTGGTCTTTCACACCTGATAAGCATTATTTATTTATCCTCTCTCCCTGTCTAATCCTCCCTCCTCCCTCCCCAGCTGAAACATTTTCTCAATTTCACCCTTGATGATACTATTTCTTCTGGACCCCCTCTCTTCAGCTTTGTATTTCCCTTTACCCCACATGGTAACTTGTATATTAAGTTCCACCCACCCAGGGCTCAGGGACAAAAGAAGAAGAGGGGACAAAATGACTATAAGAGCCAGGGGAGGTGGTGCATGACCATATGGAAACATGGAATCTTGTTCATATGAATCTATAGCATCATGTCAGCATTTACAAGTCCCAGGAAAACTCAAGCAGTCAAAAATACAGCATAATACTGGGGAAATGGGTAGAAGACCCCAACCTTATCCAAATAACTACTAGCACCTGATTACTGCTAGGTGTAGGAGAGCTGATCTTCTTTAAGGGAGAGGCTCTAGTTAGACTGACTAGATGAATTTGCACTCAGCGACCTTTGGGTACACTAACTTGACTCTGTAATCCCTAACATAAATGTTTTTTTTTCAATGCAGAATGAGGGTTATGGGGATGTTTTGTATGAAATATACAAAAATTCAATAAAATTCTTTTAAAAGCTATTCCTCTTTTTATTTATCGTGGTGTGTGTGTGTGTGTGTGTGTGTGTGTGTGTGTGTGTGTGTGTGCGTGTGTGTACATGAGATCACAAAACAACTTGCAGGAGTCAGTTCTCTGTTTTCTCCTTCCACCATGTGGGTTCTGAGAGTGGAGCTCCAGCCATCAGACACTGTTCACTGGGCCATCTTGCCAGCCCAGTGCGTCATTGAAATTTCTGTGAGCTCATGAGGGAGCTGTGGTTTGATTTTCATCTCTATTTATTCTGTGAAGGCTATGGAAAAGCAACAAAAATAACAATATATTCTACAGGTCTAGTATCTATGGTAACCAAATTAGTACAGTCAATTGAAAAAGCCACCTTTATTTCATTCTTTTTACTTTATTTATGTGTCTCTGTATTTTAAATAAAAATTGAACACAGAGCTCTAAAGTTTTAGGTATGGGACAATATTTATTTGCTACACTATGTCAATAAGTGAATGGACTTTCACAAATTTGCAGCCCTCTTGTTTTAAATTTTTACTAAAAATTTCTCTTTATGTTTTGAATATGAAATATCCCTCATAATCTCATGAATTAGGGGTTTGGTTATCAGCTTATGACTTTTTTTCCTGAAGAATGAATCAATTCCTGATGGATGTCTAATAAGATGACATCATCCAGAGGTGGTTCAAAGCAAATGGTGGTGCTTCATTGGAGGAAGGCTATTGGGGGCGTGTCTTCAAGACTGTATCTTTACTCAGCCTCTTCCTATGATTGTCTTTCTCTGGGTTCATTGTTATGAACTTCTCTGCTCCACCATGCATTTCCCACCATCAAGGACCTCTGCAACTGTGAAATAAAATAACACTTTCCTCCCTTTGGTTGTTTCTGGTGGTTGTGTTGTCATAGCAACAACAACAGCAATATAAACATTTCTTCTCTCACCATCTCCATCCATCTAAATAGAGCAATTACTGTGACAAATTATGATTCAGATAAAGGATCATAAATTATGAAGAGTGGGGAATGTAGCAGTAACAGACCTTCCTTCCTTTAGCCTTTCTGCAGAGCATCCATGCTAGCCAATCCTGCATTCCATCGAACATCAAACTAGTCAATGTCATAAACTCTAAGAGAAGTCTTGATATCATGATAAGGTATTCAAAATTTTCAAAATCAATAATTTATTAAAATTAAAAGTACCCTTATAAAGTTTACTTCTATGTATTATATATATGATGATTTATTGAGTTTTATCATTATAGCAGTCTCAAACTAAGATTCTTATTATTGTTCACTTTCATACATGAGAAAACCAAAGCACAGAGGGTTCTATGTATTTCCCAAACAATATAATTAATGCACTGGTCCTTAGCAAGGGTAGCCACAATCTATGCTATGCTTCATAAAAAACAGAAATCATACTCAATGACACTGACCACTTCTACCACATTGTGTTGTGAATTTGTCTCAGGGTTATCAATTCACTTAACTTCTCCAATTCTTGAATGAAAGCTATTGTCTTGTTTTATAGACCTACAAGTATCACAGGGTGAACCAGGAGAAATTTGTGATGAGTAGCTCTATGTCTTTATTGGTATGATATTTCTTATATAAGTAAACATGTAGTGTCAGACTTAGATATATTTGTTAATAATTTTCTAGTGAAAATGGTCCCTGAAATAGAAAACCAAGGGGCTGCATCTGATTCACATTTTAGTCCTCCATTTATCAGTGAATTTATACATTCATAATTATTAATTTATTCAGTAAATATGTACTAGATGCTACCTGTTCTCAAAGCAGTATGATTGTGTCAGTATGGGTCATTTTCAAAAAGCATGTGATATAATTATTACCCTGAGGAATCTCACAGTATTTGGAATGCCAGGCACACAAATAGCTTGTTAAAGTGCAATGTGAAAAGTCCCAAAGTATATGTGAACAGAGAGTTGCAGGGACATAAAGAAAAGAGTGGTTTGGTGTGGTAGCAGTTGTGGGAAACCTAACACAATGTTTCAAAGGGATCGCCAAATATTGTAGGAGTTACAGGATTTCCTCATGTATTAATTGGAAATACACCATTTTTGTCATACAAGTGAAAAGGGCCAACTATCTTTGAATACTACTGAAAGTTTTAGAGTTTCTGATGTGAAGGGCACTGAATTTAAAATTTACAATCACTGTTGAATATTTGGCAAAAAGAAAAAGGCCAAGGACTTACAGGGAAAGGTCTGTTCCTATCTTAACAAGTACAGAACAATTCTTACCTAGCAAGCAAATCCTTAAATCTGACTTAAAAATAATTTTGTTGTTAAGGAAAATAAAATTAAGAAATTAGGAGTCATGAAAGAGCAGTAGGGGTGAATGGCGGGGGTAACACTCAGAACTGTTCATATTTAAGGCTGTAACGAAAGGGTGAGTGAGTGAGTATAAAATAAGAGGCAGTGATCGAAAATGACGATGATGCTGGTAAGGGCTGGAAATGCAGGAACGGGATGAGCACAACTTATAGTGCATTCCACTTTCAACATGTTCAGCTGAGGTTCTTATGGGCCATTCTTCTTGGAAGAATATATTGCATTTGAGTCTGGAATATTAGTATACAATTGAGGGTAGAAACCACGTGAAGGGTTGACGCTAATTTAGCATAATTCAACACAACAGAAATTGAATTAAGTTGAATAGATTATGGAGCGGCAACAGAAAGGAGAATATAGGACTTCATTGAAACTGAAGGGGTGCATTTAATGCATCTCCCAAGTGCAACGTGAAAGAACATTTGACACAGTGCTTGCCGGATTTGCAAAACAGATTTTCACACACACACACACACTTTTGAAATCATTTATCATAGTATCGATGCCCAGATATTAAATTGCTTATTTAGTAGCATGAACATTTATTTGTCTTTTATAACTATATTTTCCCCTGAATATATTCATAGCAGGATACCTGCAGATACAGTTTGTCTATGGTTCAGGGAGGACGAGCACTCATTTCAAGTGTTTCAAACATAGAAGGAAGAATTTCCTTTAATTCAACAGTGTGCACTATAAAAATCTTCTCATATTTCAAATTATTGTTAACTAAGAACAAAACATTTAGTGATGGGTGCTGTGAGTCCATAACCCATCCTCTAAGATGGAGAACTTAGGGAATCTCTTTGAATGTGGACTGTAAAACAATATGAACAACTGAATGACAGTTCACTTGCCTTTTGGAGCCATATTTCTGTGAAAATCTTCCCCTTGTTTTTAAAGCTTTTCCCAGAGTCTCAGTCTTCCCTTTGGTCTAAACTTCGCTTTCATAAACCTTTGAAAGCACTGTGACTCTGACACAGGATCATTTATCACTGTCTCCAGAAGTGAAGTTTAGACTCTACTTGGTCCAGACTTCAAATTTCCTAATTAAAAGTCAAGTGGATTTTAGATTTTCTAATTAAAAGACACGTCAATTTGACACCGTACACAACTTTTTAACTGGTGCCCAATCCGTAAAGCAAAATGTATCCCCCAAATGTAGGAATTTATATTAACTAGGCTAATTTCCACAAAAGGTTTCTTGGATTTTTTTTTTAATAGCAAAAAAAGGAGACAAAACTCTTCCCTGAATATGACAGTTTCATAGGGAACTGACATCTTTCCGTATTTTTTAAATTCACTCTATTTTTCATTTTCTTTGTCTATAAATTGCATGATATCCTGCCATAATTTAGTTTTTGTCATTTAAAAGTAAAGTGTTTCATTATTCATGACAGGATCTCACTTCCAAGCCTAGGTTGGCTTCAAACTGATGATTTCCTGCCTCTTCTTCACGCATGCTGGGTTATGGATCTACACCAACACATTTGGCTTGAAAACTGAGTTTCTAAGAAAAACAGTAGTGTTTGGAATTAATAAGGAAATAAATTCATAATCATTTATGTTATTACTCTTCAATTTTGTTTCATATGTATGTAAAACACCAGTATTTTAGTCAGTTTTGCTATTTGTTGTCCTGAATCACATGAACCCACTTAATTTTGAACACTTTGCTGTTTGGTGCAGTAGAGAATTCTAAATGGACTTGACATTATGTATGATTTCTAAAACTGCAAACATTCCCAAATATGAGCCAATTGATGGGTAATATTTATTGTTTCTTATAACTGAAATTACCTTAAATACTGCAATATTAGCCAAACAAGTTTGAATATACAGCCTTTGAAATAAAAATGTTATACGTTTTTGTTATCTCTAGATTCAGTCTCAATATCCAAGATAATCAATGTTTGCCAAACAATGGAACAAATGCTTCATATCAACTGGGACTGATTCACTGCCTATTTATTGAACATATTGGTTGTGTTTAACTACCATGTGACAAAAACCTTACTGTTGTATATGAAATGTAACAACCCTTCACAGGTCATTGAGTATATGAAATTATAGAAAACATTCAAGGCAATTTGCCAACATGGCCATGTTAAGGTAGAAAGAAAGTACATGCTTTCTGGAAGTACATCCAGAGTAAATATACCCTTGAGTTCATTGTCAAGTTAAAGTTTTGACCCCTTACCTGGGAATCATGAGTCATGACAGTCTCATAGAGTCAGTAAGCCCTGAAGTATAAGTTCCCTTATTCCCTGCATTATAATGAAATCATTTCTTCCATACAGAATACAATGCTCTAATGTAAAATTATTCAGAAATGTAACATCTTGAGTTCACTATATCCTATGAAGTATGTCTTATTTTCAGTAATTCCATTATGATATACAGAAAAAAAATCAAGATAATAAAAAGCTTAACCCAAAGTAAATTGAGTGTGCTACCAGTAGATCTGAAAAGTGAGGAAGCACCAAGCCAGCTGCCTTTTCCCAAGCACAGCACTCACATTGGTGATGACTTTGTTCTTGCATCTTTCCGAAGATAGGCAAGGAAAGTTTGGAGAGAGTGTAACAGTAAGTTACATAGTATTAATGGAAACAAATTTTAGAGAAGGCTGCTTCTTCAAGTAGTGAGGATGACTGTATTTTTTAAATAGAGACAGGAACTATATGTATACTGTTTTTGGTATGGTGGGCTTATTTTGTGTGTGTGTGTGTGTGTGTGTGTGTGTGTGTGTGTGTGTGTGTGTTTGCTTCTGGTAGAAGCTGGGAGTTTTCTGAAAATACTGAAGCTAAATTTCCAGTATCAGTAATTATGATTATCCAGCTAATAAGCTTCTCTGCTTTTATTCATTGACTCACTATGTAGCAATTTTAGTAATTTCACTTGTTCCCTGAAGGAAAGTTTAGAGTCATTCAGCACTAAATGTCATTAATACACTTAAATTACAAAACTTGAAACACATTGTAGTACTTTATTTAAATTGAACCCTCATCCACCCAGTTAGGATTAACTTTTTAGAAAACAGAAATATGTAATCAAGTTAGCAACCACCCAGAAATGTCCATACTAGAAATGCCATAGACTACATATTTATTCTTTAAAAATAGATCAAATAGAGTAACTTCCTTTTGCTTGTGGGATTTTTGCAATTCATGTGTAGGTAAGGTTCAGAACTGGATCTAGCTCAATTTGGGAGATAGATTCATCTTCAGTGTATCTGACATTTTGGCTTCATCATCCAGTCATCCCAGGTTAATAACCTATTCCTTGAGAATAAACTTCAGGTATGAAAAATTTCCAGTATTCATCAATAAGCAGGCTGCCATTAAATGTCATGAACAGTTTAGTACTGTACCAAATAATACTGAGTATAGACAGGAAGGATAAATAGATAGGGAGAAGTGTAAGACATTTTGCTTGATTAGAGACTTAAGACCGAAAAAAAAAAAAACTTATTTAGTTTATTTGCTTTGCTTTCGACATTTCAATTCTTACATACTTACTGCATTATCGAATTTGACTTGAAAAGAAAGAAAAAAAATTCTCCTCACTATTTCAGGCATGTTTTTCAAAATGTGGGGTTTAATCTCATATTATTTTCAAAATATAAACATCTTCACTTAAATTATCATTCTAATAAATGAGAAGTGAAAGAATAGGCTCTTTGATAAATACTGTTGAAAAATTAAATATCTTCATATAAAACAAATATTCCAAATTTTAATTCATATTAGACACTGTATTGAAAAATAAATCAGAATAGAACTATATAACTAAATAAGTAGCTAAATACCATATATATATATATATATACTCTAGAAATTAAAAATACCTAAGAGAAAAAGCTTTTCACTCTTGGGTTAGGCAAAAATTTCTTGGTTATTCCAAGTCTGATTCCACATGCTATGATATGAAAGGTGTGAATTTGAAGTGCTGTCCACAGGCTTATGCTTTCAACCTTTGTTTCCTGGTTGGTGGCACTTTTTGAGAACCTTTAGACTGTGGAGCTTTCTGAAGGAAGTAGGTCATTAGAGGGAGGCCTTTGAAGGTTACCAAGCTACAGGTTACCTCCTTGCTCTCTGTTCCTGGTCAGCTGTGATGTGAAAATTACCACATATTCTTTTTGCCAAGATCAGTGCTATTGTACCATGCCTTCCCTGCCATGATGATCTGAAACCCTCTGTCACTATGAGCCAGAATCATCTCTTTTAGTCACAAATTGTGGTCACAGAGACACAAAAGGAATGAACACACTAAAAAAAGGAAGAAAATTGTATTTCAGCAAAATTACCAGCTGTTCTTCAAAAACACCATGAAAAGAATGAAAACACAAGTTGTAGACTGGGACAAAGCACAGCCCAAGTATCTAGTCTAAGACTTGCAAACAACATAATAATGGATTTTTAAAGCCTGATCAGAAAAGAAACAGCTTAAGTTTAAAAATTTGATTTTAAAAGTCAAAGCAGTTATTTCACCCAAGAACACACATAAGTAATGAATATACAGCTGACAAAATGTTCAACATGGAAATGCAAATTAAAACTGTGAGATTAAATGTGACACATGAAATGGGCTAACATTAAAGAAACTAAGTATAACAAGCTTTAAAATTTTTATTGAGCTTTTGTATATTTCATACAGTTGTTCTTAATCAAATTTAGATCACCCTCCCCCCGCTCCCCACTGAACCTCATGTATTCTGCCATACATGTTAAATCTATCCAGTCAAGCATTTGTACCCAAATGTCCTTCTGTGCAAATTCATCCACTGGCAAATAGTCTGCTTATCTAGAGGTGGTAAATAAGGTCTACTCTCATTCACCAAGCAGTAATTAGTCTCCAACAGCTCCCAGACAAGGGCTGGCCCATTGCCGATTTCTCTTGCTCTTCTCTGTGCCCTTGTCTGATAGAGTTGACATAGGTTCTGTGTTCAGTGCTATCATTGCTGCAAGTTCACATGAGTAAGCTTCCGGTGTCCTGAAAGTCTCTGCTGCCCTATGTTCCTGAAGAAACCCTAGGTCTTACAATCTTTCTGTCCCCTCTTCTGTAGTGGTCTCTGAGCCATGGGTGAGTGAGGATTAACATAGGAGACCTTTCCAGGGACACACACTCTGCAGCCTCTTATTCTTTAAAACTTGGCCAGTTGCTACCTTCCATGTGCATCACACTTTTGTATAAGGAAGCTTCACTGGTGAGACTTGAATATGAAGATAGTAAGATTCTGAGATGTAGTGGGTGATAATTTCAAGATATATTTCTAGATTGGTTTGTTATTTTCTTCCATAAATAGATTAATGACTAAAGAAAATGTGGTGCATATATACATAATAAATACAGTGGAACTTTAGTTAGCCATAAAGAAAAAGAAATTATATTTGCAGGGAAATAGATGGAACTGGAAGTTACATATTAAGCTAAGTAAAATAGATCCAGAA
>NW_008348875.1:365133-366017 GCF_000622305.1 Nannospalax galili | reverse complement strand
AGTGGGTATAGGTCATGAAACAGGAAAGGTGACCATGAGAAGTAAAGGGTAAAATGATGTCTTAGCATGGATAGGAGTTAATAGAGTACACAATTCAATAATGTAGCAAAGACAGTGTGCTGGGATTTGATCTCCAACTACCAAAGGCCCGAGAACCCAGGTGACAGCCTGACAGCCCCAGATCCTGATTTCACATGGTAGTAGCTGCCTCAAATTGGACCACACCATCCCCCTACCTGGGATTTTGTGAGGCCCCTCCCAAGGTCCCAAGGCAGATCTGGCTTTGGTAGGCTAAGCCTGAGATCCTAGCAGACAGCCTGAGAGGGTGGGTTCGGACCTCCATCAGGGTAGCAGCTGGGAGCTTGGCAGACTGCCAAAGAGTGCCAGGTTCTGGCCTCCCTCTGGCCTCCAACTACCAGAGGGCCTGAGAACTCAGGGGACAGCCTGACAGCTCCTGGATCCTGCCTCCATGTGGTGGTTAGCTTTCCCCTACCTGGGATTTTGTGAGGTCCCTCCCAAGGCCCCAGGGCAGATCTGCCTTTGTTAGACTAAGTCTGGGATCTCAGCAGACCTCCAGAGACCACCCTCTGGCCTCCCTCTAGAACAGGGTTGACAATGCACAGGACTGCGTGAGAGAGCCTGGATCCTGCCTCCACGTGGTGAAAGAAGCCTGAGTGTAACTGACTGGAACCTAAATTGGGCTTCTGTGGGTACCACTGAATAGGTGATCTGAAGTCATCAGTTCCCTCCAAAATAAACCTGAGAGAACCTGAACCCTGTACCAACCAGCTTTACCAAAAAAGAAAGGATCTAGGCACCTGGATAACACAAACAGGAGCATACTTCAACTTAATTCTCATATCAGAATCATAAACAACAAAAGA
>NW_008348875.1:361675-365117 GCF_000622305.1 Nannospalax galili | reverse complement strand
CAAAATCAAACAAAAGAATAATGAAATAGAAAGCCAAAACACCATGTCCCCACCAAATTCCACCAATCCTGTAGAAGAGTTCTACAAGGAGAACCCCCTAGAGATAACCCAGGACACTGAATTTAAAAGAACAATCAGAAACATGATCAAGGAATTCAATCAATTTAAAGAACACACGAACAAACAAATTAAAGTGCTGAAAGAAGATAGGGATAAACTATTTTCTGAATGAATTCAAAATATGGGCAGAAATACTGAAGAAAACTTAGGCAGAAATGAAGAAGTAAGTGTAAAACTCAATAAGCCAACTTGAAACAACAGGGGAAAGCCTCACCACTAGAATGAATGAAATGGAAAATAGAATATCAACACTGGAGGATAAGGTTGAAGAACTGGACCACTCAAGCAAAGGTTATGGAAAATTTTAGAAAACACAGGAATGGAATATTCAAGAGATGTGGGACAACATGAAAAGACCAAATCTATGGATCATAGGAAAGGAGGAAGGAGAAGAATTTTAGGTTAATGGTGTTGACCAGATGTTAAACAGGATTGTAGAAGAGAATTTCCCTAAATTAAGGAAAGACATCCCTATACACATACAGGAAGAACATAGAACAACAAATAAGATCAGAAAAGAAACTCCCCATGACATATCATAGTTAAAACACAAAATGTATAGGACAGAGAGAATACTGAAAGCAGCAAAGCAATAAGTAACATACAAAGGAAAGCCCATCAGAATTACAGCTGACTTATCAATGCAAACTATGACAGCTGGAAGAGACTGGACCAAGGTATTTCCAGTTCTACATGACAATAGATGCCAGTCCAGAATACTATACCCAGCAAAACTATCTATTATAGTTGAGGGGGAAAGAAAAATCTTCATGACACTAAGAGCCTGAAAGAATACATGTGCACAAAACCAGCCCTCCAAAGAATACTTGAAGCAATACAGAGATCAGAGAGAGAAACAACTATACCCTAGAGGCAACAAAAGAAAATAAACAAAGATATAATCTAGGAAACACAAAATTACACAGAGAATACAAACAACAATCAAAATGACAGAAACCAATACACATCTTTCAATAATAAGCTTAAATATCAATAGACTGAATTCTCCAGTCAAAAGACACATTCTAAAAGAATGGAATAAAAAACAAAATCCATCTCTTTGTTGCCTGCAAGAAACCCATTTCACCTTCAAGGACAGGCACTACCTTAAGTTAAAAGGATGGAAAAGACTATTCCACGCAAATTGCACTAAGAAACAAACAGGGGTTGAAATTCTAATATCTGACAAAATAGACTTCAAAGTAAAACTAATGAGAAGAGATAAGGAGGTTCACTTCATTCTCATCAAAGGAACAATTAACCAAGAAGATATTACAATCTTTCGCATATATGCACCAAATTCTGGTGCACCTAAATTCATAAAAACAACACTACAAGACTTTAAGACACAGATTAACCCCAACTCAGTAATAGTAGGGATGGTTCAATATATGGAAGTCATAAACGTCATTAACCGTATAAATGGACTCAAAGACAAAAACCACATTGTCATCTCAACAGATGCAGAAAAGGCTATTGACAAAATTCAGCATACATTTATGTTCAAAGTCCTAGAGGGAATTGGACTGTAAGGAACATACCAAAACATAATTGAAGCTATATAAAACAAATCCAATATCATTTGGTTTAACATCCAGAATACATAAAGAACTTAAAAAACAAAGAAGCCAGAAACCAAAGGACACGGCCAATATCATTTTATGGGAGAAAAACTGGAAGCATTCCCATGAAAATCAGGAACCAGACAAGGATGTTCATTATCTGCATTCCTTTTCAACATAGTTCTTGAAATTCTTGCTAGAGAATAAGACAAGGGAAGGAAATTAAAGAGTACTAATTGGAAAAGAAGAAGTCAAACTATCACTTTTTGCAGATGATATGATCCTATACCTAAGAGATCCTAAAAGTTCCAACAGAAAACTCTTAGAACTGATCAACATTTTCAGTATAGTGGCTGATTATAAAATCAATCTACAAAAATCAGTAGCCTTTCTATATACCAACAACAAGCAATTGGAGAAAGAATACAGGGAAAAGCTCCCACTCACAATTGCTGCAAAAAAATTAAGATATCTTGGAATAAATCTGATGAAAGACACCAAAGATCTCTACAATGAATATTTTAAATTGTAAAAGAAAGAAATTGAGGAAGATACCAGGAGATGGAAGGACCTCCCATGTTCATGGATTGGAAGAATTAATATTGTTAAAATGACCAACCTACCAAAAGCAATATATAGATTCAATGCAATCCCAATCAAAATCCCCATGACACACTTCACAGAAAGAAAAATGTATCCTTAAATTCATGTGGATGCACCAAAGACCCGGGATAGCCAAAGCAACCCAGAGCACAGAGAGCAACACTGGGGGGATTACTGAAACAGAACTCAAAGTATACTACAGAGTCATAGTCATAAAAACAGCCTGGTACTGGCACAAAAACAGACACATATATCTATGAAACATCATTGAAGAGCCAAACCTGAGTGCACAAAATTTCAGCCACCTGATATTTGACAAAGTTTCCAAGAACACTCAATGGAAGAAAGACAGCATCTTCAACAAGTGCTAAACTGGATCTCCACCTGTAGAAGAATTAAACTAAATCCTTACCTTTCGCCTTGCACAAAAGTGAACTCCAAATGCATCAAAGGCCTCAATGGGAGACTGGAAACCCTGAAACTATTAGAAGAAAATATTGACTGTAACTTACAGGATATAGGTGTAGGAAAGGATTTTCTAAATTGGAGAGAAGTTGTTCAGGAATTAAGTTCAGGAATCCATAAGTGCGACCTGATTAAACTAAACAGCTTCTGTACAGCAAAAGAAACAATCAAAAAAGTGAAGAGAAAAACCCACTGAATGGGAAAAATTCTTCACCAGTGACACAGTTGACAGAGGTTTAACATCCAGAATACATAAAGAACTCAAAAAACAAAGAAGCCAGAAACCAAAGGCCACAATTAAAAGATGGGCTGAAGATCTAAACAGGGAATTCTTAAAGGAAGAAATAAAGATACGTAAGAAACAACTCAAAAAGTGTTCAACATGGTTAGTAATTAGGGAAATGCAAACTAAAACCACCCTAAGGTATCACCTTCCCACAATCAGACTGGCTAGGATCAAGAGAACAAATGATACCAAATGCTGGCGAGGATATGGAGAAAGGGAAACGCTCATTCATTGCTGATGGGATTGCAAATTCATGCAGCCTCTATGGAAAACAGTGTGGAGAACTCT
Organism: Nannospalax galili; assembly: GCF_000622305.1. Lineage (NCBI taxonomy): Eukaryota > Metazoa > Chordata > Mammalia > Rodentia > Spalacidae > Nannospalax > Nannospalax galili. Next base: position 361,793 of record NW_008348875.1, on the reverse strand, counting down.
TAAAAAACTAAAAATGAACCTACCATATGACCCAGTTATACCACTCCTTGGCATATACCCAAAGGATTCATCCTATTGTAGAGACACTTGTACAACCATGTTTGTTGCTGCTCTTTTC
>NW_008348875.1:325349-361624 GCF_000622305.1 Nannospalax galili | reverse complement strand
CCAAGTGCCGCTCAACTTAACAAAAATGTGGTACATTTACACAATGGAGTTCTACTCAGCAGTAAAGAAAGATGAAATAAAGAAATTTGCAGGTAAAGTCTAGAAACTGTTATACTAAGTGAAGTAACACAGACTCAGGAAAACAAACTACATATATTGTCCTTTATATGTGGCTCTTAACACCAAATCCTTTTAAATTCCAGGTCCTTTTAATAATATGATGCTATACAGGAGCCCCTTCTGCATGAAATAACTACCATCATCATGACTTCGGCTGAGCCTGATTCCTAAACATAATCACAATTGGGCTTGCTGATGGTTGTCCTCATTCACTAACGGAGTGCCAATCAGGGTCACTGGACCCTCACCAGAGTATCCAGCCACTCTTCCCGGCCTACTAGAGCAGCCTTGGAAGATAAAAGAAAAATGAGGAAGAACCCAATAGAAGGATGCTTTTGGATGCCCCGTCAAGAAACTACAATACTCTCATATGAGCATTTGGAAATTGCCCTCTTCTGACTTTTTTCTAGTTCGCTGTCTAGAACTTGTAATGCTAATTACTCTTGTCTTTACATCTCTCTTCACATCTCCTGTTCATTATTCAAGGACTTTCCTCTTCCCTTAGAGACAAGAGTTATGCAATTTGGGATTTTTTAGATAGACCCACTGAAGGGATACTCCAATTGCCACACCCTGCATTCCTGTTCAGCATGGAAGAAGCCAGAGCAGTCAGGGTCCCTATTCCCTATTGGCAATTTGGATAACTGCTTCAGAGAATGGTGTGATAAAAATAGAAGGTAGGAATTGTTAGGCAGTTAGGGTTAAAAGACCCCAAGGAAATGTAGCCAGTTTCTTGGCTAAAAGTCAAAATGTCCTTGGGCCTGTTAGCAACACACTCTGTTCCAAAGGGCAAAAATGTTAAAAGCATTTGCGACCTTGTATCGAATTCTTTAAAGATTTTAGGGTTACCTCTTCAGAGGGGGGGATGTAGGAGGGGAGTGAGTGGGCACAGATTTGATCAATACACCTGTATTAATCAGGGTTCTCTAAAGAAACAGAACCAGTGGAATGGATATATATGTATAGAGATTTGTCAGCTTAACTCACAGGATAGAGTCTGAGTAGCCCAACAATGGCTACACCACACTGGAGAGGCTGAGAATCCATAGTCGCTCAGTCCATGAGGCTGGATGTCTCAGTAGTCCCAATCTGGTGCTGAAGGTCTAACGAATTCCAAAAGATCATCTAGTCTTCGGTCTACAGCAGCAAGATGAACTCATCTGTGAGAGAGAAGGCAAGCAGCAAGAAGCCAGGCATTCTCCTCTGCCATGGCCTTTTATACGGGTTGCCATCAGAAGGTAACACCCACATTGAAAGTGTGTCTTCTAGCTTCAGATGATCCAATCAAGAAGATCTCTCTCATTTCAGTTAATCCCAGATCCAGTCAAGTTGACACCCAGGATTAGCCATCACAATACCTTATATGCATGTATGAAATTCTCAGTAAAGTTTTTATAAAAATTTTGAAAAAGAAAATATTGAGATAACATATAGAAGGGAGAAAATTTTTCTAAACTTAATGCTTCATATCACTGAAGAAAGTCATATGATAAGCACTGGACTTTGAATCTGCTGTACCTGAATTCTAGTTTTTAATCCAATGTCTAATAAAGTTTTTTAATAACTCAAAAAAAGAAGAATGTAGCAAAGGAGTTACTGGAGGAAAGGAGGGGATCAACAGGAACAAGGTATGGCATGATGGAAGGGAATGGAGGAAGCAGAATAAATAAAATGTGGATGAAAATGCCACAGGGAAACCCAATATTTTACGCAAATTAGAAAACCGATAAAAATAAAGATAGAGAAATGTTCAGCTTCCCTAACACTTAGACATATCTATTATGCTTTCAGATATTTGTGGAAGAGGAAAGAAAGCAAAAGACTAAACAATTACTTGTGAATGAATATTCATACTGGCTTTCTTTATAATTGCTTCAAATTAGAATCAACTCAAATGTCCTTCATCTTATGAATGACCAAAGAAACTGTGGTGTATCCTCAACCCTAACTTTTGAATTTAAAAGAATGAACTTTTGATTCATACTACAATGTAAATTTCAAAGTAATTGTATAAAATGAAGCAAATCAAATCTATGGTTGACTGGGAGGAACAGAGAAAGTGAAAAAATTTGAGAGGACCTAACATTTCTGTGATGGTTTCAACTGTGTAACATTGTAGAATGCAAATATATGAAGTGTATGCATGTCAACTTTTCTGTGGCAGAATTATTGAATATATTCTTGGTAGGATTCCATAATCTGTAGACAATCTTCCAGATCTTTAAACTTCTAGTATCATGAAAGTGACTATATTCCAAGAGATGTTTTCTCAAGCCTGTACTGCATATTCATTTATACAAATATTTCTCTAGTTTATTGTAAGGATATTTGTGTTTGTGTATATATGTCTTATATACTGCTGTGGTTGCTGGCTGTGGCTGCTCTCCTCCAGCTATGGTCGCTCTCCTGCTCTCTCAGTTCCTCTGATCAGTCATCTGGTCCAGACCCCAGGGCTGGTGAGGACTCTGTGCCAGCATTGCCACATTCAGATGCAGGAGACCAGGTTCAGTGATACAGGTCTGCTTTATTGTAGGAAAGTACAGGCTTAAAAAGGGGTAATAGTCCAATCATAACACAGCATATGGGATCCCTTATTAGCATGGCAGACTAGTATCCTATGACAATCTAGAGGGCCAGATGCTCTATTAGCATAAGTTTCAGTTTCTCTAAGTTTCAGATTCCTGGAAACAATGTGACTTATATAGTTTTCTCTCTGATAAGAAACAGGAAGTACTGCATTCCAGTATGATAGGTATGTAAGGCAAAAGGCAAAATCAGTCACAAGATTTTCCACAACATCTCCCCCTATTTTTTCATTTTTAAGAGTGAGGCACAGTTCAGAATATATAGCGTACTGATATCAGTCCAGGGGCTGCATGTGGTGGATTTTTCTGTTGTGCATCAAGGCAAGGTAGAATGGCTTGGGAGGCAAGGGATTGATCCCTTATTGTGGGCCCCATCCTTCAAGATGGCAAGTTCTCTTGAGAGCAGTCTGGGCCAACTCCACGCCAACCAGTGGGAGTCAAGGTTCTTTGCCTTGGCATTGTTGTCCCCACCTCAAGGGTCACCCAGAATGATGGACTGTGCCTGTCTTAGGTTGTCCCATCTTTTGGGATCTTACCCGTCATTGACTACCAGCCCTCAAAGGGTGAGTCCCTTGGTATGGTCCGGCAGAGGGAGAGGCAGTTTATCAAGCTTTGTCCTGTGCAAAGGCCTCTTAAGGGGCTAAGAATTCAATAAAAGTCAATGAAGCAGGGTCATCCCATCTGGGGCAACAATGGGGATTAGGGAGTGGCAAGTTCTATGCATCAGTCTCACAGTCTGCCAACAGGAGTATATATCACAAGTTGTTTCCTGTGGCTCCGGCAGTCAGGCTGTTGTCTCAGGTCTATTGCATGGTTGTTCCATAAGACTTTACACCTATGCTCAAGCCTATTTTTCATATCTTTATTATTATAGGTTGGTAAGAGCAAGGAACAGAGGGTCCTTGTTTGCAGAGACATGCCTGGTAAGATTTGGAGGTGGTGCAACAGCTTACTGAACCAGAGAAATATGAGTTTTAACAAAATTATCAAGACCCTTAACAATGCAGGGTCCAATAATCAGGAGTTAGCAGTAATGATGGCACAGATAATAAGGAACATAGATGGGGGTTCCCTCTGGCTTGAGGGTTTTGATTGGCTATACTCTCTACTTGTGAAGTGAGGTACTTAAGGTCACCCCAGGTTATCAGGTGTGCCATTGGAGCCTGTCTTTTTTGTGGACTGCAATGCCAGGTTGGGCTCTCAGTGGTTGAGAGGTGTGCTGCTTCCTCCAGGGTGAGGGCTGCCATCTCTGGGGTTGGTGGTTGTGGAGGGAAGTTTTCTGTCACAGGCAATTCTGATGTTATGGGCTGGGATCCAAATGGGGGCTGGAACATTATCTGGAAAGACACAAGCATTGCCTCGCCCTTGTGTTAATAATAGGTGTGGACCTTTCCATTCACTTGTGAGAGGGTCCTTCACCTCACCATTGGGGCAGGAGTGGGCCGAGTGATTGCCCCCCAATGCTTTATTGATGGTGGGAGGCCATTGAGTCAAATTTTAGAAAATTTAATACAAGTAGAGCTTGTTGTATGACAAAATTGGCGTCTTTATAGCAGGGACCTTTATCTTTGTCTTCCCCTATTTTCTGTATTGTTTAATGAGTGTTTGGTGGGAATGTTCAACAATCCCTTGACCCTGAGGATTGTAAGGGATATCAGTTATATGCCTAATATTCCAGTGAGAACAAAAATGGCTGAAGGTAGCAGAAACATAACAAGGACCATTATTTGTTTTTATTTGCCAAGGAACTCCCATAAGGACCATGGCATACTTGACAGTCCTTATGGCATGAGAAGCCATCTCAACAGAGCAGGCCAATACAAATGGACATTGGAATAAGTGTCAATAATATGATGGCTATACTTGAGCTTGCCAAAAGGTGAAGAGTGAGTGATGTCCTTTTGCCATATTTTGTTGGGGCCAATGCATCTAGGGAGAGTTCTGGTGTGTTGTAATGGTCCCAGAGGTAGAAGAGGGGCACAAAAGCATGGACCAAATGCTTGCAGCTCTGAATTGCTAGAGTGGGCGGAAGCCTACATGTAGCTTGGGGAGAAAGATGAAAATGGGCATGTAAGTCTCTAGCTTGTTGAAGTATGGTGGAGTCTAGGGTGGCACCCAGGACCAGTTTGTCAATGGCGGCATTGCCCTCTGCCAGAAGCCCCAGGAGATTGGTATGAGAGCGCAGGTGCTGAATATACCAAGGGGCAGAGTGCTGCTCAACTAATAGTTGTAATGAGGAGAGCAACAAATCAAGGGAACTCTGGTGGGGCTAGAAAGCTGCAAAGGCCATAAGTTGTAGAGTCTGAACTACATAAGCACTGTCAGAAAAAATATTACAGGGAGTTGTAGGGAGATCCTGAAAGACCTGTAACATAGCTGAGAGCTCCACGAGCTGTACAAATCCCTGAAAAGGGAAAACCTTATGTGAGGAGAGTTGTCCTTCCTGGTAAATTACATAACCAAATTTTCATTTACTAGACTCAGTAAGGATTAGAGGAGCCTTAAGGAAGAGGGTTACGCTTTGAGAATGCCTGGGGAAATAGGGACAGGGGAAGCTGTCTTATTCCTTGAAGGAGTTTATGTTTAGGATAATGACTGTCATATTTCCCCTGATAGACTAGTAGGAGAGTTTGGAAGCCAGGGTTGTCAAGGAACAATGACTGGAGCATGTGAAGTGGAAGGGGAAGAACCAATGATTCAGGTTTGAGGACATATAGAAGGCGGGAGGTGTGGATAAGTTTAAGGGCTAGCATAGACCATGCCTCAATAGCCGGGGTGACCTTGTGACGTTGACTCCATGAAGAGTGGACCCATGTCAGGGGGCCCTGGGTCTGCCAGAGTGCTCCCAAAGGGGTGTTTTTAGTAGGAATAACTAGTGCTTGGATGGGCAACCTTGGCTTGGGACAGGTGAGAATTGATTGTTGTGACAACATGTGCCTCCAGAGAGAACTTGCAGGGAATGGAGACCATATCGGTACCCCACAAGAGGTCAAAGAGCTATGTAAGCTCTTCTGTGGACATGGGTAAGAAGCTCTGTATCCAACTGATGGTGCTACAGAGTGTCTGCACCTCTGAAGGGGTAACCTCATCTAGTAAGGTAAGAACAGGTGCTACGGGCTTGATGACATTTGAATAGAGTGGACCAAAAGGGTATAAGGGGCATGTAACTGTATTTTATCTATTGTAATAGTAATACCTAATGCCTGAAGGTTTGTTTTGAGTTTTTGAAAAGCTCTTTGTAAGATCTTAGGATCCTTATGGGTGATAAGAATGTCATCCGTATAATGTAAAATATAAACCTCAGTCAGGCAAAGGTCTGCTGGCATGGACCACATAATATTGGCAAATAGTAGCACTGTTTTTCGTGCCCTGAGCCAAAACCTTCCATTGATAGTGTTGAACTGGAAGGTTATGGTTAGTGGCAAGTATAGAGAAGGCAAAATAGGGCTTATCATAATGATGAAGTGGAATAGATAAATTAACTCCCTTAATATATATTATAAGAATTGCGCATTCTTTGGGAATAGCAGTAGGGTGAGGCAGTCCCAGTTGAAGGGTCCCTAAAGGCTTCATAGGCTCATTAATAGTCCTTAAATCATGTAAATGTCTCCATTTTCCTGATTTCTTTTGTATTACAAAAATGGGAGAATTATGAAGACTAAGGGAGGGCTCAATATGACCCAAGGATAATTGTTCCTGGACCCAAGATATCAAGTGAGTTAATTTATGTAAAGGAAGAGGTCCCTGATCCACCCATATGGGAGCTTTAGTGTCCCACATCAGTTTGAAGGGGGGTGGCTTGGGCAGAGAAGCAGTGGCCATTAGAATTAAGCGTGAGTGGGGGCATTACCTAACCACTGGTCTACAATGTGGTCATCATAAAAGGCTTTGTCATCTGCAGTTAAAACAGCTTCCATGTTGCGAAGGATATCTCTCACCCACAAATTATGGGGAAGCTCCATGGCTAGGAGTTGTCTAACAGTTCCTGTGTTGCCGCTCAGATCAGTCCAGATTACTGGACGTTGGACCTGTTGGATGTTCTGTAAAGCCCAAATCCTTGTATAGGGGGTCCAGGTTTGCAGTGCCAATGAGACAATGCTTCCTCTTGTCTGATTACAGTAATATCGGCCTCTGTATCAATTAGGCCTTTAAACTATGGCCATCTAGGAAAAGTAGCATCTTAGGCTTATGCAAATAATAGGTACCGTCCATTGGTCGTGGGGGTTGTATTCCCTTACTTCCTTTCTTTGGGGAGGGGCTGAGAGGCACCCCATTGCCTGTTTAAAGGCACCTTTTTTATGGGTTTATCATCTACATCCACCTTAGACCTGAATTCTCTTGCCCAATGAAAGTCTTTGTGGCATCTTGGGCATTTTGAAGGGGGAACCTGGCTCCTTTTGGCCTCTTTCACAATCTTATTAGTACAGGTACGTGACCAATGTCCCTGTCCCCCGCAGGCCCAACATTTGCCTTTGTCCATCTTGGCCTGTGGCTGATGAGCACCCAGTGCCTCAGCAAGGGCCGTGGCATGGGCCTGAGTGGTCCCTACATCTTGGCAGTCCAGAATCCATTCAGAGACATCCTTGTGTCTAACAGGTCCTATGGCAAGTCAACACTCTGTAGAGCAGCCTTCACATAAAAGAACCTTTATATTTCGGTGGCATCTCCCAACAAAATTAGAGAAAGACTCTCCTGGCTTTTGTATCAATTTGGTTAATTTGGTATCACCGCAAGTCAGAATACTTCGAAAAGCACGAAGTGCGCAGCCTGAGCTTGGGGGGGGGTTCTCAAAATTGCTGCATCCTACTAAGGCATCAATTCCAATGTTTTGGACGTTGGCATTTCTATTGTGCTCTGCCTGTTCGCATTCATCTTGATAAGCAGCTTTCCATAAAAGGAAATCTCCTCCCTGTAAGCAGGCACAGGCGATATTCTGCCAATCATAGGGGGTATTGGCTGAATGACTGATTGTATCTAATAACTGACCAACCAGAGGGAGTGAATGCATCCTCAACTGCTGCCTTACACAGCTTCCTTAAGGTATCATGAGAATATGGATTCCAGACTTTGGGGTTCTGTTGTCCCTAATTGACAGTAACTGGGAAGAACTGTGGAAAATCTCCCATTGTATCATAGAAGAGGGGTCTCAGTGGGAGGGGCTTCTAGTATAAGATGATTGAGGGTAGCCACCGCCCCATAATGGCAGAGCAGAGGCAGTCTTAACTTCCTGTTTTTCATCAAGGGAGCTCTCAAACCCCAATTCCTCATTTTTTTATATCATCATTAACAGTCATTGTTTCATCAGAATAAGAATCTGTTAGTTTTGTTTTAACTGGAAACGCCTGGGACAGGCCGTCCCCAGGGTCCTGTTGTTGTATTTGCTCATTTAGCTCCTTTAATAGGAGATTGTCCTGTTCAGGCACTTCAGGGGGAACCCCCTGAAGGGAGGCCCTAATGGCTGTCACGATGGGGTAGAACAGTCCAGACTGTGGGTGTCCCTCCCTGACTTCTCTACGCTGGGCGAAGAATAAACTGTAAGCCCATTGTTCAGGATCCCAGCAACAAGAATCTGTAAACCAGGGAGCAAGAGCTAGTACTTCGTCTAAAACCTTAGTTACATACTTTTCTGTTACCCTAATAAACCTACTCCTGAGGAGAGGAACCAGTGCAGCAATATGGGTGCCGGCAGCAGAGAGAAGACTATTCCCCAATCCGGCGGTCACTCACCCTGCAAGACGTACCCAAAGGGACTCAGGAACCATTCAAGGAGATGATTAGCGAAGACAGGAGCGGTGCGCCCAACCTAAGATTGTGAGCCAGAAGAAAAAGCAGAACAAAACGAAAGTGGCGAGCAACCACGGGAAGAGCACTGAGACGGGGGCATTGCTGTGGTCGCTGGCTGTGGCTGCTCTCCTCTGGCTATGGTTGCTCTCCTGCTCTCTCAGTTCCTCCAATCAGTTGTCCAGTCTGGACCCCAGGGCTGGTGAGGAGTCTGTGCCAGCATTGCAGAATTCAGACACAGGAGACCAGGTTTACTGACACAGATCTGCTATATTGCAGGAAAGTATGGGCTTATATAGTGGTAATAGTCCAGTCATAACACAGCATATGGGATCTCTTATTAGCATGGCAGACTAGTATCCTATTACAATCTAGTGGGCCAGATGCCCTATTAGCATGATAAGTTTCAGTTTCTCTAGGTTTCGGGTTCCTAGTAACCATGTGACTTACATAGTTTTCTCTCTGATAAGAAACAGGAAGCACTGCATTCCAGCATGATAGGTATGTAAGGCAAAAGGCAAAATCAGTCACAAGATTTTCCACAACATACTGTACTACAGAAGTAAAACAAACAGTTTTGACTGACTATAAATTATTGTTCTAAATTTATAGACCCTCATTTGTTCTTTGCTTTTTATTTCTAAATTAATATTTTTGGTTTTGTAAGAAAAGACATGAAATCTTAAGTGGTGTTGTATTGCATTTCTGAAATTACTAAGGATGTTGACATTTTTAAGGTGCTTCTTAGCCATTTTTATTTCTTAATTTGAGAACTCTCTGCTTAGATCTATCACCCATCTTTTAATTAGTTTGTCTTCTTATTTCTTTTTTGAGTTCTTCGTATAGTCTGGGTATTAATTCTCTGTCAATTGTGTAGCTGGTAAAGATTTTCTCCACTCAGTGGGTTTCTTCTACCCTTCCTTAGCTGTTTCTTTTGCTGTACAGTAATGTATTTCAATGAGGTCCCACTTACTGATTGTTGATCTTAGTGCCTGAGCATTTGGTGTCTGATTTAGAAAGTCCTTTCCTATACCTATATCTTGGAGGGTTCTTCCTATGTTTTCTTTAGCAGTTTCTGAGTTTCAGGTTTTATATTTATGTCCTTATACAGGGTAAAAGATAATGGTCAAATTTCATTTTTCTGCAGGTGAAGTTCCAGTTTTGCCAGCACCATTTGTTGAAGAGGCTGTCTTTCCTCCATTGTGTGTTCTTAGCACCTTTGTCGAATATCAGGTGGCTGAAATTATGTGAACTCCTGTTGGGTCTTCTATTGTGTTCCATGGATCTATAGGTCTATTTTTGTGCCAGTACCATGGTGTTTTTAAAACTATAGCTCTGTAATATAGTCTGAGGTCAGATATGGTGATTCCCACCAATGTTGTTCTTTTTGCCCAATATTGTTTTGCCTATCTGAGGTCTTTTGTGATTCCATATGAATTTTAATATTATTTTGTCAAGCTCTGTGAAGACTGTCATGGGCATTTTGAGTGAAATTGCATTGAATCTATATTTTTGCTTTTGGTAAGATGGTCATTTTCACAATATTGATTCTACCCCAATCCATGAGCATGGTAGATATTTCCATCTCCTAATGTCTTCTTCTATCTCTTTCTTTAGAGTTTTGAAATTTTCATTGTAGAGATCGTTAATGTCTTTGATTAGTTTTATTCCTAAATATTTCACTTTTTTAAAGGCTATTGAGAATGGGAGGGGTTCCTCGAGTGCTTTTCTGATTGCTTGTTATTGGTATATACAAAGGTTACTAATTTTTGTAAGTTGATTTTATATCCTGCCACTTTACTGAAAGGATTAATCAATTCTAACAGTCGTCTTAGCCCAGTCAGACTGGCTAAGATCAAGAGAATGAAAGACTCTGAGTGCTGGAGGGATGGAGAAAGAGGAATGCTCATCCACTGCTGGTGGGAATGCAAACTCATGCCACACTATTGGAAAGCAGAGTGGAGAATCCTTAAAAACTATGATCCAGTGATATCACTCCTTGGCATATACCTGAAGGACTCATCATCCTGTACATCCATGTTGTTGCTGTTCTCTTCACAATAGCTAAGAAACAGAAACAACCTAAATGTCTTTCAACTGATGAATGGTTAATGAAAATGTGGTACATCTATTCAATGGTTCTACTCAGCAGTGAGAAAAGATGCAATTATTAAATTACTAAGTGAAGTAACACAACACAGAAAAACAAGGGACATATGTTCTCCCTCATTTGTGGATTGTAGCACCAATCCCTTACACGTGAATATATAAATTCAGATGTAACACCAGTAGCCAGGTAAAGGCAAAGGATACACAGAGGTAAAGGAAAAGAAACAACCTGAAAGGGGGATAGTAGGGAACAGATGTTACCTGAGGGAGGTGGAAAAAGTGGGAGTAATAGGCAGGAAGTAGAGGAGGGAGGGACGTGCCAGGGACCATAGTGTGGGGGAGGGAGGGAAGTCAGGAAAGGAAAGATGGCGGGAGTTGGTAGGTACTGGGGGGAGGGAGGGGATAATGGGGCACTGGTACTGGGAAGGGAGGGAGGAGGGAGCTGGATGGGAGAAAAAAAGAGTAAGAGATGAGTGAATCAAGGGGGGCAGGAAACCTAAAGGGAAAAGTGATGCCCTAGAAACCCTATGAGAAATGCATGTAAAGTGTTTGAACATTAATTCATATGTATGCCAAGGAGTTGTTTGGTAACAAACACAGTGTCACATAGAAGAGACCTCCCATAGAGTGACAGTCATGCCACAGCACTCATCAAAAAAGTTTCTTTTTGCAACAGATGGAGGCTACTGCAGAGTTGTACATCTGGTCAGACACAGGGAGCATACACCTAGAAGATGCCCAATACTATCTGACACATCTGAAGTTGAATTCCTACAGCCAAGGCTCATGGAACATAGTGGAATAAGGGGTAGAGAGAGGGCAAATATACCCCTCAACTCTCACCAGTGAGGCTTCCTTGTACATCAGAGTGTGGTCATACAGAAAGCCACAACTGGCCAAGTTTTGGAGAATAAGAGACTGTAAAGTGTGGGATGGGACTTCTATGTGGAACCTCACCCACCCATGCCTCAGGGACCATTGTGGAAGATGAGGCAGAAAGATTGTAAGAGCTAAGGCTGGTTCATGAGCATGAGGAGGGGGACGCTTCCAGGCCACTGGAGGCTTGTTCATGTGAGCCTGTGGCAGTAGTGGTGTCGAGCATGGGACCAATGTCAATTAAACAAGGGTCCAAAGGCGAGGCAAGAAATAGGTGGCAGGCCAGCACTAGACAGAGAACAGTTTGAGACTGATTGCTACTGCATGAGGGAGAGTATTACTTATAAAAGACCACTGGATGGGCTGACGAGATTCCAGTGGATGCATTTGCACTGAAGGACATTTGGGTACAAACACCTGAATGAATAGGAATCAGCATGTATGACAGAGTGCATAGGGTTTGGTGGAGGGATGGCAGGAGGCCTGGATGGGGGAAGGGTTCTGGAACTGGATGGGAAATATTGCATGAAATTTTAAAAGCTCAATAAAAATAAAAATTAAAAAATGCATGAGTAGTAAGCCTGCTAATCATATGTAGACTCCTTTTTATTAGGAGAAAAATATCAATGCAGAAACCACAGCCATGAAGCCTCTATCACCATATGTGCCACTGTAAGGGAAGGTTATGAGGCCACTGGTATTAAAGGGCCACAGTAACGAGCTGGAATCCAGAAGTTTACAATTCTTTAAGATATAAAAGCTACTGTCGCTATCTTCCTTCTTTTCAGACTCTGAAATGCTGCATGTTTTCTCTGACAGTCAAAAGTAAAATGATAATGCAATAACATAAAAATTGAAAAATTTGTTCTATGTATCTTAAGATTATGATGAAGGAAACAGAAGTAAGTGTGGCTAGATATTTTTTCCTTTGAAAGAAATGATTTATACCGTACCCACCCCCTCAAAGCTTAGGGGTCATGAGGGAAGAGGCAACAGAAAGACTGAGAGCCAGATATGGTGAAATTACAGGAAAAAATATCTTCCTGACACAACAATGCAACTGCTGATATGAACCCATGATGGTAATGATGACATGCACAAGAATGGTGCAAATTCAAGCCAGACAAAATCTCACCATGGAGGGGGCAGGTGGGCATGAATCCTGACTCATACCTAAGGAGTGATTAGCAGCTAATAATTACTGGGAGGACTGGGATAGTCATTTTTCTTTAAGGGAGTGGTGTTGGATAGATTGGCCATGCCCTCAGGTGAAGGACCTACACCCATGAGGACTTTGAGGAACACATATTGAACTTGTTTGTTTTTAAAAAAATAGAGGACCCAAATTGGAGGGGTTCGGGAGTGGATCTGATTTCAGAAAACATGAGGATGAGATTTGAATGTGATCAAATTACATTATATGGCATGTTCTAAAATATTAATTTTCAAAAATTGAGTCAATTTGATTTAATTTTGGGTATACATCATGTAATTATGTGTGCTTTTTCAAAACTTTTGGTACCAGTACCTAACACTGAATCATACCTAGTGATCTGAATAAAATAATATAAATTCTGAAAAAAAAAACCCAAAATTCACAAAATTATTTTGATATGAATTTCCAGCATACAAATGCTTCTTTAGAAAAATGAAATTAAGCTGAATTATGACTCTAGATTGGTAATGACAGGAATGTGATCAGCTTATTAGCTCCCATTCTGATTTTGAGCAAACAGCAAACCTTGCCTGTTGGGCAAGCTATGGTCCAGTTGAGCAGAAGTCTAGTATACTAACAAGTGGCATCTTAGCCAGGCAGGGTGGAAAACACAGACTCCAAGGCCTCTAATTCATGACACTTATATCACAGTTCACCTTACGTAGTCCCAAATTCTGGATGTCATAGATTTACACACTTGAGTGCTTCCTATTGAGGTCAAGGATGCTTCAATTTGTATGTACATGTTGAACAATTGGCCTACGTGTTATTTAATCTCTTGAGCTCTGTCTTACAAACTTTGGTAATACTGTGTCCTTGAACTAATGGCCCTGAGCGGTCTGATACAGTAAAAAGTTAAATATTATTTGAGTTTGGAGTAATTTTTTACATGTCTTATCTGTAATAACATTGATTCTTTGTGTGGTTTATCACGTAATAGTCTGAATCAAATCCCTATCATAAGCATGCCATTTTAAATGTATTTTTCATTTGATGTTCGTGAAAGCCTGTGGAGGAGATATTGTTATCCCATGTCATACATTTGGTACAGAAAGGAAATGTGTCTTAAATGACAATGGCAATGATTTTGATCCACCTGCATTAATATCAAACTTGGTCTGACATGTCTGAGAACTTATTTACAGGCAGCTTGGGCTTACAGCTTAAGTTGATGGATATTGAAACTTGGGATCTGAAGGAGAGGTAAGGCTTTCTTTCTCTCCTATCAGTCACGACCTGCTGTCCTCCAGGTGCTGCAGTCCTGGGGCTTGTTCAAACCCTGTCATTGACTCTGACAATCGTTCCACTATTCTGTTACTCTAAATCTTTCTTCCAGGAATTTCTGGAGTATAGCAGGGCTATAAAGAGAGCTCAAGATGAAACAGAGGTGAAGTTAAAGAGGAAGAAAGAATGACTATCCTAGCATTTGAAAGACTTTGGGAAGAGCAAATGTAACAGGGCAGTCCTTACTGGTCTTGTGCCCCTGATACCTATGCTTCAAAATATTTAACTTACAAGGGATGGTAACAAACAGGCACCTTGGATTTTTGAACATCTGAATAATGTTTTATGTATTAATAGTCTTTGTTATTATTTTTATTACAAAAGCATCTTTTGAGTTGTTTGAGAAAAACTACCTCATAGTCAACTGCTAAATGAGTTATGATCATTTTGAATTATTAAGAATAGTTGCTTTATTTCTGATATCAGAACAACAGGAAGGACCTTAATCTCTCAACTACAAGCTATGATCTTAACATGCTAGGTATATCACACTACTCTGGTTAATTGCTTTATTGAAATAGCTGATTACTATATTATCTGAAATAGCTCTTATTTATTATTTTTATTTTATGTGTTTGAGTGTATTGCCTATACGTGTGCAAGTTCATCCATGTCATGCAATGACAGTGGAGGTCAGAAGAGGTCATTGAGTCCCCTGGAACTGGAGTTATAGATGATTGTTAGTAACTGTGTGGGTGTTGGGAATCAAACTTGGGTCCTCTGCAAGAGCAGCCAGTGTTTTTAACCATCTCCCTGGTCCCTCTTACCTGAAATATTAATCAGTAGCCTATTTCGCAGGGTCTCTAATTTGACTTAGGAGTGTATGGCCAAGAATAGGAAAAGTATGTCAAAAATGCATCAGGAACCAAATATTTATTATTGTTGCTGAAAGTACTTCAGCATATATTTTGGTTTATCACCCCAGAATAGGTTTTTAGAGCTGGTTTAAAACAGATTATTTAATTTAGCAATTTCTATGTAGTGTGTGGTGGTTGAGCATTCTGTATTTTGTGGCAAAGAGAAATATCCTGCAGGATAGATTAGGGTTGATTGATATGATTTGTGTGAGAACACAGAAAATACAGATGCAGTGAGTCTATAGTTATTTCTTTATTTTCTTCAATGACAAAATCCCCTTAGGCACATAAGGGCTTTCTTCCTATTTCAGTTATAAATTGCTGTATGCATGTTATACGTCATACAACTTAGGCTGGCTAGGCAGTTCTCTTGGTTGCTTTCACTGGGGTTTTAATGTCGGGTTTTATATTGTAGGTCTGTTGGGAGCTGGGCTCAGGGAGCTTGGCTGATTGCATAGCTCTCTCATTGTGGTCTGAAAGTGTCTTTTCCTGTATGATCACTAATCATATGGTAGTCTAGACCAGCCATTAACCTGGTAGCAAGATTACAAACAGGGTGTCCCAGGACGACCAGATGTCTGGATATTCAGTTTACCACATGACATGTAATTCCTCCTAGACCAAGACAAATCACAGGGTGAGATGTGTCACCTGGCTAAGTCGCTAACATGCTTCCTCATAAGGCACATATAACAGCCATGAATATCTAAGGGAGGGAATCAAATATCAAATCTTTACTTTTGGAGTAGGTAAAATATAGATGAGATACAAAAGAAGAAAAAAAATATAGGTGGCAAAGAAATGTCAAACAAGATTTAAAAATTAAAAATCAGTGTCATTGTTTGCAGAGACTGATTTCAACACAGAATGTTAATACTCTTCAAATCATTTTTTTGAACTGTGTATCACTGCACAAATACATTAGATGTGTGTAGTAGACTTTCATTGTAATATTTATCATGTTTTCATTGAATTTCCACTAAAGTATAATAGAGGACAATTCTTTGAATCCAGATGGTGTGTGTCTGATCCTGTATTCTGGTATATGCTAAGTTGATTTTGAGCCAGTCACTAAATTTTTCTGACACTGGTTTCCTCTATATAATCATAATCCTTATTTCATGGTGATATGGTGAGGGTTGAACTGGCCAGTAAATGTAAATCAGTTGAAATAACTCCAGATGCACAGTAACACAATGTGGTTAATTACTTCTGTCATTGCCATCACCATTCTCATTACTGTTAATTTTGTAACTTATTTTTGTGTAACAGTATTGCCCTTCAATAAGGTTATATTACATAGTAAAAATCATCTACACTGTCTTAGGACTGAAGAAAAGAAGATTTACTACCTCTGCAGAGGACCTGAGTTTGGTTCCCAACCTCCACATCAGACAGGTCATGAGCATGGGTAACTCCTATTCTAACAAACACAGCTCTCCATTCAGGCTGCCATGGATACCTGCATGAATGTGCACACATGAACTCACACAGGCACACATACACATACATAAAAAACCTTTATATTGTCTACACTGACAATGACTCAATCTTGAAGGAGATCTAGAGCATAAGAGAAGCCTCTGGTGAAAAACACTTTTAGGGAATTATTAAGTGTTTGTCTGAAGCAAATATGTTTTTTCTACTCTTCCTCCATTTAACTCATGTTACACATACTTACTGAATGTTAGTGCACCTTTGTACCATATAATATTTTACCATAAAGCATGAAAATCATTTCTAAAGGGGTACAAGCAAGGACACAGAATTTAAGCTCATTGTCAATAACTTATTCATTTACTGCGTGAAATTTCCCATGCGTCATAGGTAAACATTCTACACTTATTAGAATTATCTACCTCAAATCAGAATAAAGGTATAGAAATATACAACTATCAAACATAGTGATATCAGAATTCTCAGCGTTCAAGGGACTCAATCTTATGTAGTCTTTCTAGAGTATCAGTTACTTTGTACCACTGATGAAAGACCTAAGCAAATTAACTTAAAACAGGAAAAGTTTATTTTGTCTTATAGTCTAAGAGATTTCCGCCCACGGTGTGAGGTTCTGTTGCTTTGGTCATGAGGCATAACAGAGCTTTAAGGTAAAGAAATTATGATGTGGAAGAGCTGCTCAGCACGTGGACTTGAGGAAGCAAAGAGAAAAGGAACTATGTACACCATCCAAAAGCCCATCCTGAGTCGCATTTCTCCAACCAGGACCTTCTAATTGCTCATGTGACTATGAACTTATTAATGCATTAATCTGTTGATTAAGCTGGTGCCCTCATGATCCAATCACATCCCAGTGGAACTACCTTCTAGAGATCAAGTCTTCCTTCATTTTGGTTCTTTTGGGGAGTGCTTTATTTCTAAACCATGTAACATAGTATTCCAGACAGCAGAATTGTATAATATGATACAAGGCCTAGTCAACAACAAATAATAAATGTAATAGGAAATATTTACACAAGACCTGCCATGTGCTGGTTTATGCTGCAGGGTTTGTATGAGAGTATCACAGAAAACACTCTGCACTGAATAGAAACTGACACATATGAAATATATTAGTTCTACATTTCCTGTAATGAGCTGCCATGTTATCTCATATAACTCATGCTAGACTCAATCCATTAAGTGCTTTGACTGATGTAGTGTTAGGGAACAGTGGATGCACCGTATCTTAAAAGGCTTAATGTTACACATCATTGAGAATGGGAATTTGCCTACCAGGACTGTATTTGTAGAGTAAATCTCAAAAAGAACACACCCCATAAACCTGTAGCCACTACCTGTCATGGGCCTGCAGATTGGATGATGTCAGCCATTAGCACCCTCATGTAATCTGATCAGGAAATAAATAGAACTTCTCACCAGCACTCATAAATGATTGGGGAAGAAATTCTTAGTTCCCTTGAGTGGATGATTCAGAACCAAACCAAATCTCTAGGTCACCTCTCTGAGCAATGGCTCTAAGCTGCAGAAGTGTTGAATTTCCTCCTTGTTCCCCAAGCTAGTAAACTGAATGAATGTTCCATTCCATTAGTAGTTGGGGAAACACAAATTAAGGGCACATTGAAATATTACCTGGAAACTAACCGAGAGAAAAAAGAACCCTCCAAATTTGGAAAAATTACAAAACAACAAAGACTGTCTTGCGTTTTGGATACGACTGAAAAGCAAACGTGTTTGGCATCTGTGTAAACTTAAGCATAGAGTTAACCATACAACCTCATATATTTTTTTCACTATCATATATTCACCAAGGAGATTTCAAAGTATTTCTAGAAAAAAATTTTTACATCCATATCCACAAAAGATAGCTTCAGAACAGGGGCAAGCTTCAGATGTCCCAAAGTATTAATGGGTGTGTAGATAACTGTTTTGTTCCTAAAGTGGAATATTACTCAGCAACAGAGGGAATCAAAGCACTGAAAAATTGCAGCAACACAGCTATGTCTCAAAACTACTGTGTTTAGTAAGAAATCAGACATGAACCAGTCGTGGATGATTCTGATTGTGTTAAAAATCACAGTAGGCAAAACTCGTGCTTAGGGACAGAAAGAAAATCAGTGGTTTTCTGGGCTGGGGTTTGGTCTCATGACAACAAAGAGGGACACACAATTCTACAGCGGTGATAGAGGATCATTGTGCTGGAGAAACCATGATTCGGGTGTTAGTTACAGTGTGTACAGATTTGCACAGAAGTGCATTTTATCAAGTGCTAATGATATTAGAATAAGACAATTATTTTTTCCAGTGCTAGAGATCAAACCCAGGGCCTTGCACTTGCTATGCAAGTACGCTACCACTAAGTTAAATGCCCAGCCCATAGATCCAGGTAATTTGATGGGAAATAAAACAGTCTTGCTTACCAACTTACTGGAATCCTTTTAATTAAAATTAAAGTCACGGGGCTAGAGAGAGGCTCAGTGGTTAAGAGCACTGACTGCTCTTACAGAGGACCCAGGTTTCATTCCCAGCACCCACATGGCAGCTACGAACCATCCTTAACTCCAGTTACAGGGGAACCTAATGCCCTCTTCTGACTTCCTCAGCATTGCACAACTCGGTGCACTCACACACATGAGGCAATATACTCAGACACATAAAATAAAAATAATAAATAAAATATTTTTTAAAATTAAAGTCACTAAATTCTGTCATTTTTCTGCCATGTCTGCCCTGATAAATCTCCCCTCTGTGGTTTGCTTTGAAATGCCTCTAGGTAAATATATTTGTTCTATGTCTTCCAACTTCCAGTCCTAATTTGCCCTTTTGACATTAATCAGTTTTACCTAGATATCTGCTGCGGTAAGTCAAATTGAACTACTTGCTAGAGGCTAAGGAAGATGTGTGTAGGTTCAGATTAGCCAACTCAATTCTGTATATATAGTAACCAATCTGAAAATTCCTCTGGGATCAAGTTCTCATTACTAAAAAGAATATCAATTCTTATGATTTTTATTCATTTACTATTTTCTTCACATTCATTCTGCAAGAAACTGAGAAGTGAAAAATCAAATATTAGGTCAGAAAAAATCATGAATTTATAACACCAGACTTCAAATCTGGTTAATAACCTATTTATAAATTATTTATAAATAATTTTAAAATACTGTAATTTTTATTTTATTATGATAGCTGTGTCATATGACAAATCACTGTGTTCTCATGTACATACGTTTGTTGCAAGATAAAATTTTTGAAATTCGAATGCCACACGAGAAAATGAAAATAAAATTTAAAACAGTATAACACATGAATCTAAAATATATAGATTGAGTAAATTTTAATTAAATTAACCATGAATTATCACTGAAGTTTATATACAGTAGTCTTAAGGAAGATTGCAATGTGAAATTAAGTATATTGAGACTGACATTTGATATTTATAGTCAGAAACTAGGGAACCGAAACTTTAATTTCATTCAGCAACACTATTCTTGTCTTTTCACACAACGACACCAAAAAGTAATACAATAATTTCAATCTCACGGCAATACTTTTTCTATTTCATCCATCCCTCTGATGAGAACAACTTGTTTCTCACTATTGATTGGTGAGGAATCTATTGTATTAGAGGAAATAAGTTATCAGAGCTAGATAAGAAATGTGGAAGTCAGTGCAAAACAAACTCAAGAAGAGACAAGTTTACAAATGTGCTCGATGTGAACAGAGTTTAACATTCTTAGATGACACACTGAAAGGAGCAAATATAAGTGGTGCTGAAGAAAAGGAACAGAGTCCAACTCATACTTAATTTGTCATACTGTGTGATCAATACCTATGATGATAGGATATTCTTCCATGTTGAAGCATTCTGGTAATATATAGTTATTGAGGTTGGGACCTGGAACCACATTTTTTTTACATTTTTTATTAGCACCATCTGAAAAAGGATCAGAGCTTAGAAGTCAGAACAGAATCTATGTTATAGTTGAACAATGTGAAACAAAGAAGGAAGAAAAGGAACTAATTTGAGCAATTGTACTCTGGAGAGGTCATGATGAGTGCCGACTTGTTTATTCTTCTGACACCTTTAGTCAAGTCAGTACAGAAAATAAATTAAGTGACTGACTAGTTATTGCAGTATGTTGAATAGTGGCTACATTCATACACGGGGAACTTATTTAACTGAGCAGTCTCTGAGGATGTAACTAAAGCATCCTGAGATGAGATCATTGAAGATTTACAGTGTGTCCCCAAGCCAAGTATAATAATGAGACAGAATAGAAGATATGCAAAGGCGTGAAGAGGGGTACAGAGATGCAGGCCGTGTAACATGCAATAGAAAGTGGGTGAAGTCAAGGGACTGTGGACATTGCTGAGAGCCAGAGGAAACTAAGAGGGATTCCCCAAGCAGAGCAGACTTTCCTTTGCAACTACCAGAAGGGACCAACTGTACTGAAACCTTGATTGACTTTGTGGCTCTAAAATGAGGCAAAATAAATTTAAGTTTTCAAGCAAGTTTTGGGTGGTTTGCTACACTTGTCCCAGGAAAGGAGTTTTCTGCTATTTTTTTTTTACCTATAGCCTCATTCTATAGATGTACCCATGATACTGGGGAAAAAAAAAATCACTCAGTTTCCAGTCTTTACGTATGAACTGGCACTTACAGTCCCTAGGGAGAGTTAGACCACTCTAGTGTTATAATAGATTATATCACATCTTACATTCAGTAATCTCACCATCTAGATCCATGTTAGAGAGAAAAATCATCATTTTAATCAAGAATCCCTTGAGAGAAAAGACAGCTAACTACAATTGAATGAAAAACATTTAACTAGTTATTGGAAACCATAGTTTAATGCCTAATTTGTGTGAATAAGGCATCAGGTAAGGTCAACAGAACCAAGCCCCCTGATTCACATCCTCCTAAGCCAAAGCAGAAGAATTCAGAGCAAAAAAAATGTAATATTCCCATGTCTCCATTTTCCTATCTGAAAAATATGCATGATAACAGGAAGTTCCTCATAGGTTATATAAATGTGCAAAGGATGCATGTGGTAAAGTCATGTTTTTAGTCACACACTTAGACTACAAACATATGATGAATCTATAATATTTTTGGTATTGGAGGAAAGAGTAGTGTTTTATCTTGTCTTGTGATTGATAATAAACTGCCTGGTTAATATTGTCTAGCAATAGCTACATCCCTTAGAAATTTTAATCTAATTATACGGAACACAGAGCTCATCTGAGCTCTATGTACAGTATCAGTGTTTCTAAAATATCCTCCATATATCACATGTTTATGATTAGTAAACAAAGAATTGTGATTTTAGGATCTATGCTGTGGACATTATGCAAAGCAGTCAGAACTGTGGAACTGTCTAAATCAACTGACCTGACGATTATCACCATGTCTTTATCATCACAGTGAAATGTTTAAAGATTCATGATGCTTGCCAACTTAGAAACACCACTTCTCTTTTAAACTTCCATTTAATTCATTCAGAATTAAAGTGTCTAAATCAGCGATCAATGAAAACTTTAATCTCTACTATGTGATCATGAATCAAGGAGCAAAAATATCTACTCTCTTGTTGCTCTAAAGGCAACAAGGGATATTTGGTGGAATTTTTTGAATCTTTAAATGATAGAATGAACAAATAGGCACAGGAAGAAAAGAAAGATGGATTACTGATGAAATATACTTACAATCAGTAACACTTGTAGCTTTAAAAATATATGCAGAAATTCTTAGAGATGCTTGATAAGTCTACCTTATATAATTTTTCATTGCAAGTATAATGTGGTAATATGATGTCAACTTTCTAGTTTGATATACAGCATGTTGTAATTTTAAATGCAGCTCTATTACAAAATATTCATTTCTTATAATAGTAAAATAAGTTTTTAAAGTAACAAATATGCATTAAAATATTTCCACAGAGCCCTGCTCTTCTAATGGAAACACTAAGTACAGTAATAAGAAAGATTTGTTAATTAAGAGCCATTTTAATTCTACTTTCATTGTTTCCCCTATATAAATTTGTAGGAATAATAAAACAAAGAACACTTTTTAAAAAGAACTTTTAAAAGTACTACATTTATGGAATGTCACTGCCCAGGTGTTCAATTATATCTTTTTAAAAATAAGTTACATTGGATGAGTAGACATGCACATAATGTAAAAAGAATTTATAATATTTTGCTTTTATGTTTGCTTAAAACAAGTGTGGCTCACACTGTAAAATATGGATCACATATTCAGGAAAGAATTAGTCTGGCTTGAAATGACCCAAACTGCATATTCTTTGTAAGAAACCTTCAAATTTCAATGACTGCTAATATCAGCTTTTACTATTACTACTATGATCATAGTTTGGAACTCAGGTTCTCGTTTAAAAAAAAGTATCTGGTCTACTGAGTGTGACAATATGTACTTGGAGGTGACTCTGGATTATACTAACAATTATAACTAATTTTGCTACTGGCTTGCTTTAAATATAAAAGATTACAGAGGAAACAGGCTCTGATAAATTATTTGTAAATTAAATGGAGCGCTCTATCCACTTCACATACTTATTTTAGAATAAATTAAGAGGGAAAAATTATGGTACTATTTTCAAAATGGTATGTAAAAGTATGAAAAATGACAATGCTAAATTTTCAAATGAATAAATGTATAAGTCAGAGTTCAATGAGGAAAATGAAACAAGCATAGGTATATTAAGAGAACAATTTTTGATAATATTATAAGGTTGATGCTTGCAGAAGAATAAAGGAGCAAAAGCCATGAAAGCCAGCATTGCCTTCAGGTGGCCAAGGCTGGTACAGAGTTCATAATCTGCTTCTGGCCTAAATTCCCAATGCTCAGAACAGCAGAACTAGTTGTGCATCAGGAGGACACCAAGGATGCCCTGACCACAACTCTCTTCCCCTCTCAGTTCATCTGCTTCCGCTTGGGATGAAAGGCTGGCATGGGCTTTTCTTCTTCCCTGATTTTCATTGGCAGAAAAACCCAGTGGCCAAGGATTCTGGGAAATATTGCTCTCAGATTCACAACTTACAATGGGAGAAGACTAGACTGAGCAAAGTGGCAAAATATTAACATGGGACAAAAGGCTTAAACATGTTAAATTATAGTTTAGTAATATTGCTCAGTAAATTGCAGATTAGTGATATTACTTTTAGCGTATATCAGCATATAAAGAAGAATTTGTGTAGAACTTGTTTTCCCAAAATTGTATTGTTTACAGAGATAAGGGCTTATGCTATCTAAGGAGCAATTTCTTTTCAGAGTGTCTGCTTCTAAAGAATGGCATTGTTGTCTTTTCTGGCAAAATGTGATTGATGTCGTGGTCAAAAGATTGGAAACAGCATGCCTTAGCAAAGGTTGCAGCAAACTATGGACAGATTCTGACAAGCTTCTTGAAGATCTAATTCATTTTTGCAGATTTCTCAGAAATCAGGCATGTTCTTAGAAAAAGAAGTTGTGGTCATTAGTAAGTCACATGAGAACATCACAAATATTTTAAATGACGCTAATCACAAGGGTTACAAATTATCTGTGAGCTTAGATGAAATTTTGGTGTACACATACACACATACCCACATATACATGTAGTCTGTTATCTGATATGGCTGTAAATTTCGACATCTTCAGCAATATAGTGTGGTGTGACGTAAGAGTGTAACTTCTGGAGGCAAGGTACCAAATTTCAAAAGTCAGTGTCAAAAAGACCTGATAGTATTGAGGCATTCTAGTTTTGAAGATTTTGGGGCCCAATGTTCATATCCATTAAGTGGGATGGGAATGTTACCTACTTAATAAGACTGTTGTAGGAATTAAACAGTTTGAAACATGTTAAGCACTAAGAAGAGGGCGTTCAGTGCTTTGTATGTCTGCATCTATTATGATTCATGAAATATTGTAGACACTAGTATGTAGAGGCTAGAGTAAGTCCTTGCCAGCAATCTCATTGCCATAAGAAAGCATAATGGAATATAAGTATAGAAGAAGCTGCCTCCTGCCTGTCCAATACCATGCAGGGTGTGACATCCATAGACATTGTCTCATGTGATCTATGACAAGTCACCTATCCACTTTCTTCTGCCTTGATTTCTTCATCCTAGTATCTCCCTGTTGAATGCTTTTATGTTTCCTGTCTCCCCTCCAAGTTCTTTTCTTGGCCATATTATATAGATCAACCTATGTTCTCCCTACTTTATATTAATTTTTTGCTTGTAATATTTACTATAGTTGTACACTTATTTATTAGGTCTACATCTCAATGGGTGGGATTTTATTTCCTCAGTTCTCACAAGAACTGAATTTTCTGTCAACTTCTGGAAGAAATTCAGAGCTTGAAGCTTCTTTGTTCAGGACTCATTTACACAGGAACGTTGCTGGCTAGGGAAGGACACAACAAATGAATAAAAGCAACACAGTTCCAATACTGTGGAAATCAATGCTGCAAATATTCAACACGATAAATGAAAACATGGATTTTGATTTAGTTTTATGTAAAGATATTGTCTTAGCCTCTTGGGGCTTTTGTAGGAAACTCCAAAAGAAACAATTCTAAAACCTTAAGTGAAGGAGAAGGAAGTTCAACACAGTCAAGGACACAGAAGAAATGAATATGTGAGCATGTCTAGAGGAAAGAGGAGGTGTTACAGCGGTCAAAGGAAGAAGCTGTGTAAGAAGGGAGCTTGTAGATTAAATGTAGCTAACATGTTATGTGTGATAAAACCCAAAAAACATTCACTTGGTAACATAAACTCAACAGTGGCCTTCACATGACCTGGTTCCATGCTGTAAGTGAAGCAGACTCCAGGCTGGAGTGGATGAGGGGGGACAGCATCATGAGGAAGTGTAAGAATGTATATTTTGACATAAGAAATTCAGTTCAAACATAAAAAGAAGTTGTGAAATAAAATATTGTTTTCTTTAGCAGTAGAGTTAAAGGGGTGATATTTTAAGATTAGAAATCCAAGTTCAAAGTAGTGTTTTGATGAAAATGATCTAGGAATACAGAAAAAAAATGACACAGGCTATTAAATGATTTCACCAGAACAAAGTCTTCTGAATGTTGTCTGGAGCACATGTGAACAGCCTAGGTAGCAGTATCTTTGTTTTAACAAAAGGAGACTATAGATGTTGATAGAATTTAAGTGGGTGATTTTCTGAGTGTTAAGGGAAATCCTTTCCTGTTTCCTTGAGATAGACTCATCAGTAGAGGGGAACATTGGAGGAGAACTGGGGATTGTGAGGCATAATGAGAAAGTGTGAATTATCATCGGGGTGCTGAGACAAAGTCACAGTATATGACAGTGTTCAAATCAAACACATAACACCATTCACGTATAGCTGAGTTTGGTCTAAAATAAAATGCATGCAGAATTTTGTCTAGATACTGGATAACAGGCTAAGAGAGAATTTAGAACAAAATCATTAAAATGGTTTTAGTTATAACAGTTAATTGCAGAGCCTGTACAAAATTGAAGGAGGATAAGTCAGAAGGAATATTTGAACCCAGTGATCATACTGAGTCAGTGAATTGAAAATTGTGATATATTCATTCTTCACTAATTAATTTCTAGTTGCCCTTGAGCTCTTAGATCAAACATTCATTTCTGAGATTAATGAAATGTCTATTAAAACAGTTGTAAATTCATATATTAGACACAGATGTGTTCCTTAAAGTCCCTCAAGAAAGCACTTGCTGTTCAGCTAAAGAGTGACCATTGGATAGATTCCAGTTCTCACCAACTTAGAGGTCTGCTCATATGTGGAAAGCTGCCTTATTCAAGATCATGTCTATTCTGGGGGTGACTTAATCCAAAGTAGTGGGCTGAAGAGGTCTAGCCATTCTAGCTCACTGGGCATACACCTAAGTTCACCTTCTCCACGTCCATAGTATTGTCAAGTTTGTATCACACCTCGGTCTTTTCTGTCCATTTTTCTTTCTTCTCTGTTACAGACTCAATTTGTTCTCCCCTAAATGCCATGTTGAACCTGCAGCTTTCAATGTGACTCTGTATGCATTTGGAAATACAAGTTGAACATCCCTTGTCCAAATATTTGTAATACTTTAAGCATTTTGAACAATGGCCTGATACCATAAGCTTCCATTTTAGGAAGCTTTGTTTCATGTACAAAATTGTATTTTTAGTGTCATATACATTCACTTACAGACAGTGTATAAAATTTAAGCTCCTGTATAGACGTAGATTCCATGCTAAAGATGTCTCTCATATGTATATGTATATTTTAATATGTGAAAAATCTAAAACCTGAAACACTTTTGATCCCAAGCATTTCAAATGACAGATTTAAATTTTTGGAGAGATAATGAAGGTTAATCTTTTGACCTAAAGAAAATGAATATTTCCGGGTTAAATCATTTATGCTACAGTTTTGCTATTGTAGTCATTTCTTTCATACAAACTTAAATTATCCTAAGCATTCAAATGTATCAAGAGAACCAGAAATTTATCCTACTCTCATCCCCAATAGCATCATTGTATGGTGTTTCTCGCAGCATCCTTTCATGGTCTTCCATGTGACTGTGAGTTCACTCATGCTTACTGAACTGAAGCCTGTGTTGATAGAAAATGTGATGTATGTATAAGTGTCTGAAAAACACAGTACACCAACATGCTTGGAGTCAGAGCAGTCAACATCTCAAGAATGGTAAAAGGGCCTGGACAGCATATAACTCACATGCAATTCATTTTCAGTTTTATACATACTCCTAATTTTTGGACTTTGAGGTATGGGTTTCACAGATGCTGAACTGAATGAATGAGCCATGTTACACTCTATATAGAACTTGAGTCAATGGTATTCGAGCTTTTAACATTAAATTCCCTGATGCAATAATTTTAGCTTACTTTCCTATGCTTAGTTTGGTTTTCAAATTCTTAAAACTCCTTATCTTCATTTCCCATGATTGCCTCCAAGACCTTAATCCACAGAAAATTTCCTTCAAGTTAGAACAATATTCTTTTTGACATGATGGTGATGAAACATTTAATTTCAGAGTCCCAAGTTTGCTGGGGTTTTTTTGTTTGTTTGTTTTGCTTCTTACTCCACACACAGAACAGAAGAATTTGGTGTTAGGTTTAGAAGAGAGTATAATAAAATAAAGTAAGATCTATTAACTCATGAAATAGGCCTAACTTTGGCAAGGAACTCATTACCAGATATATTCTGAGCTCTGAAACAGAAGGCAACTTAGGCAGATACTATCCACTAGCAAATATAAACTGATGGTGTTTTCTGAACCTATTTCTCACAAGCATGGAGAACAGAACACCTCATGCCATCTGCCTTGTTTCTGTGCATTCCTAGAGAACTGGATAAGTGTTTTATGCTAACTGATGTTTGGAGGAAGTGCTTACAGTATGTTTACACAGCTTTAATCGCTCTACTGGACACAGGTCTATAAAACAGGATTAACTTTTTCCATAATGAACTTTTCTTCCTCCAGAAATGAAATTGTAAGATTTTTGTCCAGTCAATACTAGAGTAAGCATTGGATTACCTTTGACAACATTTGGAGCAAATTGCAAATATTTTCTTAATAATGAAATATGTGAGATCTTTACCTTAAAGTATTTACAAAAAAAAAAAAAAACCAAAAGAATGCTGAAATTTATTAGTTGTTTTCTTAGCTGGCATATTCACCTAAAACACAATTAACACATCTTTGCTGTCATTCTGGCTAGTGCCACAGACTCCCCATGTCACATTCAACCACGTGTAGTATATTATTAATTAGGCAATTTTTCTCTCAGTGAGGGATGCAGGGACACATAACAAATGCCAGGACCATGCCATGACCAGGTCCTTCTACAACAGAGCTTTAGACTTTGATTTTTCATTTATTTCAAAGAGCCATCAGGACACTTGACTAATCTAATATATCATTAGAGTGATGTGATATACTACCATCATACTTTTTCTTAGGAAAGTAAGAAAAAATGAGGTAACATGTAAAACACTATCATGGAAAATTTTCTCCCCCATGACTTTAACAGTATACTTCCTGATTCTTAAGATGTTGCTGGTATAAGAAAAGAAGTTGATCAAAGACAGAGAAGGAAACAGGAAGGAGGAGAAAGAGAAAAAGAAAGCAAGCAGGAAAAAAAATCAATCTTGTAATCATGTTATTAACAGTTAACCAAAACCTCATCACCAAAAATTAGATAGATTTTGATTTGGACTTGATTTCCAACTGTGAGCTCCTTAACCTTATAAATTATTTACAGTTCATCCTTTTAGCAAACAAAGCAGAATATCATTAAGTAAGAATCAATAAAGTAAAGAACACTATTTTGCAGGAACCATTAGACCAAGTAAATGTATTGTTATGATTCTTGCTTTGCCTAAATTTAATTTAGTGCCTTCTGCAGCTAAGACATTAAATAGATTTGCCTAATGAATAAATGAGATAAAATTACATGAGCTTTCATATGTGTGGTTTTGGTTTGTTTGTTTGGTTGGTTGGTCTTGGTTTTCTCTTTTGATAAGGTCTCCCTGTAGCACCTGATGGCCTGTAACTCAGTATGTATACCAGGCCTGATAACACAGATCTTCCTTTAACTCAGTTGTATACCAGGTGTCAATAACACAGATCTTCCTGTCTCTGCCTCTCTAGTACTGTAATTAAAAGGCATGCGCCACCATGTCTGATAGAGTTTCGTGTTTGATGGATCTTGTCTGATAATGACCATGAGTATTTATTCATAGTTAAAAGCACATTTTTATTTTTAAAAAGATTTATTTATTATTATCTATATATGTCTGTATGTTTCTGCATGATTTTTTGTGAACCATATGCCTGCAGCACTTACAGAGGCCAGAGGTCATCAGATTCATTGGAATTGCAATTACAGGAAGAGGTGAGAGACCTGATGTGGGCTCTGGGATTGAAGCAAGGTCCTTCCCAAGAGCAGTATTTATTCTTATACCCTGAGCCATCTCTCCAGCCTCCACTCTCTTGACTTCTACAAACAAAACCCAGCAGTATAAGGAAGACATACTTTTTATGATGCAGGGCATTGCAGTTACTACCACTGTTTGGACTTTGTCAGTGCAGTTGACAATAAAGTACATAATGGGCTTTTAGCTGGGCACTATCAGTAGTCTAGAGATAGGGATCCAGCTATAAGAATGGGATAAGGCAATGCTAGCTTATGATGGGAAATATTAAGCCTTCTTAAAACCAAATAATGTCTAATATATTTTTGTCACTACAGGGAAACTGTGCTCGTTGAAAGACTGGTCATAAAATGTAAGGTTTCCTGCCAATTGAACCACTCACTAAAAAAATGAGGTTACCTCAAAATGTCACCTTGGTTTGACTTCTGAGTCTCCAAAGTTAAGAAAAAAAAAAAAAAAAAAGCAAAGAAAACTCCAGTCTTAACTCAATTGTTGAGGCTCCAACTATACTATTCTCCTGAGACTTGTGCTAGAGCATTTCTCTTAAGATTTTTGATAACGATAATATTTTACAAGTTTCAGATTTACATCTCCATCGTTGTAATCAATACTTTGATTTTTGCATCTTATATATAATTCTTTTGTGTAACTGTAGCGAATTTTACCTACTTTGTGTTCATGTTATATAAGCTTCTGAGACACAGACAGAATGATAACTTATTCAGACTTTTCAGGTGCACAGAGCGTGTCTAATGAAATTCCCACATTATGTCATACAAAAGGGAGATGAGCTCAAATCAAATCATCAAAATCAAAATTTTGGCATAGATGTGGTAGATACTCTCCAGACCCCACCTCTTACTGAGGAGATGTTAGTAGTGGATACCTCCTGGTAGAGAAAGAATCTTTTTTTTTTTTTTTTCACCAGCGAATAGCCATTTGTATTTGCTCCAGTGGGTGGACCCACACCCATGCTCATACAGACAGCACTAACTGAACTTAATGGGCTATCAAAAAAGGCATGAATTTTGGGGAGGGGCTTGTTGTGGGGTACATATGTTGAGATGAAGGGGGCAAACAGGGGTTATATAGGATCGTATTTCATTATATATGAGATTGTCAAAAGTTAAAGAAAAAGGCAGGCTTTTTTTCTCTTGACTGGGCTGAGCACTTGCAGTTGTGAAATCAAATATGCAAATACATTTGTCTTGAGAGACTGCTCAGACTTTATATAAAGCAGATCCCCATCCATACAGTGAATGAGTCTTATCTCTTCAGTTTTGATCATAAACATTTACAGAAAAAGATTGATGTTTCCTGAGGAAGAGAAAATTCATTAAGCTGTCTTGACCAACCATGAACACTGTCTATTCCCTGTATCCTGCCGATAAGAAATGGTAGATTCTAAAATTGCCAGTACCTATAACCATGAATCAACTTCTTAAAGTTGATTATTAAAAACTCAACTTCTTAAAGTTGAATATTAGTAGGGTCTTTTCATTTAAGGAATGCACAATCTAATAGGAGAAAATCAAGTAAAAGCATATTTACCTATCAATAGCTTCAATTACCTACAATATCAGAAAGTCAAATAATTTGACTTTGCTTTACATATATCACATTTTATTTGACTTTACTTTATATGTATTCCAGTAAAGAGATCACAAAAGCTCTGATCTTTCTGACGGTGACCGAGGCAGTCCTCTTGGGTGTTTAGTAAGGCTTGTCATATCTAGATCTTTTCATCCCCAATTAATCATGCAAAATTGGTCTCTAAAAAAATAATCAGTTGTAGGAGAACCACCACCTACTATATTACACAAAGATTTGTTTATATGATAGAGAAAGCCTCCATGTTTCCCAGTTTCTTGCAAAAACATTACTCACTAGAACAGCAGAAGGAAAAAAAAGCACATTTTTCTAAAAAAATAAATGTATATAACCTAAATAATTTATTTTCAAAAGTTAGCTTCATTCATATGCAAAACACTGCAGAAAATGTGGGTTATGTACCAACTTTAAAGAATTGAATGATCTAGTTGGAAAGTTAGGCATGTGCAGGATTAACTGAAGCATTGTGATACATCAATCACTGCAATTTTTATGAAGAGTGAGATAGTGTGTCTGTGGAAAAACAGGAATTGCAATTGCATTGTGCTGATGAAATATTATTGAATTTTTTATTACTGGTTTTCTGTTTTACAGAATTAAACTACACTCTCACAAGAAAAGATTAAGGAAAATTTCACTGATACCTTCCAACTCATGGACTGTATTTCTTACATTTCCTATCAAAGGAGCTAAAAAGCATTCTTTACAGAAAAGAAGTTATCGTCCCCTAACCCTGGCCCTCAAAGTCTTGAAGAATGAGAGAAAGCGGTTGTTATGGTGAATAATCTGACAGAATAAAAGGAATTTTTTTTCTAGCATGACAAGTTGACATTGTATCATTGGACATAAGATTATTTTCTAAATTGGTAATATCACAAATTGTCAGACTTTCACTTCTAAGTTCTTGTCCTTAGTACTGCTTGGATACAGTCAGCTTTGTGGAAATACTTTGATTCCTTTTTTTTCCTTAAAGAGACTGGTGTGTTTGTATTTAGGAGGGTGATTATCATTTATCCAAAAGGGATTTTTGTTTATGAGTGGTATCTAATTCTGGAATTTAATGAAGACAAACTGATAATTTAGTGACGACAACCTCCTTTCTTGGAACAAACAAAAGATCAGTCATTTCCTTACTTGCTTTTTAATTGGTTTGTTGTGTGACTTTCAGTTAGTCACATCTTCTCAAATAAGGAATTTGAGACACTCAAGAAATTGCCTTTCAACGTTCACAGAGTATCTGTAGACGTTCTTTGTCACAACACACATGTGGCATATCCAGGGCATCTATTCACAAAAACATAGCGTTCAATATTATATTCTTGAAGCATCTGATTTGTGAAAATGTAGTTTGCTCTTGATAATTGTTACTCTGCCAAGTTGTTTCAATGTTAATCACCACTCTCCAGTGATGAACAAAGAAAGTAGTGAATAAGGCTTTTCATGATCTTAATATAAACATAATGTAATGTTGCCCTTGGAAATACTATCAGCTTCTCAGAATAAGACTCTTCTGTTTTCAAATGAATGCATTATATTAAATCAAGGAACATAGTTCTAGGGTGCAAGATTTGATTTATCATGATCCCACTATGTACACTCAAAGTAGAATAGAAACAACTGGTATAAGTAAAGAAATTTTTAAAAATGCTTATAAAATACCTATATATAAGTAGGGGAGAGAAGCTAATGTCAGTGAGAAAACTCAACAGGTTTATGGATAACGGAATTTTTTTGTCTCTGTTGTCTCCTGAACTTGCTCGGCTCTGCTTTATAAATGGAAAAAAATTACTGACTCAATACCTCATTTTAACTTAGAAAAAAATGTACATATCATTGAGTGGTGAGACATTTCAGTGGATAAAGGTGGTTGCAGCCCATGCCTGTCAGCTTAAACTTCATTAATGAAACTGTTGTAAAGGTGTGTGCCTTGACATGTGCACCCTTCTTTACCACACACATACCCTGCATACACATGCACACACATACACACACACATACAAACAAATATACACACACATCAATAACTTCAAAAATAACATCCTTTCTCCTAAAATTTCTGGAAATATATTAATTTGAAGTTTGCTATTGGAAGAATGTATATATCCCACCCCCACACTCTCAGGTCTAATCCTCAATGGAATGGTATTTGCAGATGGTACTGTGAGGAGGTTAATTTAGTAGATTCAGCTCATAAGAGTCAAACTTTCATTATGGGTTATAGTCCAATTCAGGAGACAAAGGTGCCAGAAGTCTCTTCCTCTATTGTATGAAGATATGGGGGAATCTAGATGCTATGAACCAGAAGAAAGGGCCTCAACAAAGATCTGAAATCATTGACACTTTTACCATAGTCTTCCTGTCCCAAGAGCTGTGAGAAATAAATTTGTGTTGTTTAAGACATGTAGTCTCTGATATTTTGTCATAGCAGCCTCTTTGGAATCACTGAATGGGGGTAGTCCCATAGACTTTTAAACAATACTGGCTATTGCCATTTCTCTTTGTTAGCAGCCATAACTTGAAAGTAAGACTCAATTTTTAAAGATACTACATTTATGTCATAGAACAATCAAGGAGCTATCAAGGTAGTACTGACATTGAAGCTCCAGCACTACAGGTTATCTTTCAAGTGGTGAAGAGTGTACTGGATGCCACCAGAAGAAACAAGTAGGCAACAACCTTTCCCAGCTGTGACGTCTGTGAACTATAATAACCACTGACCTGAAAAAGTATACTCACTGGTTTAAAACCTGCATAGGACATGCATAAAACCTGCCCAACTTCTATCAAGAAAAAAATCCCAAAATGGTAGTGGGGAGGTAGACAAGAACTTCCAACTGTAGTTGAGAAATTCTTGAGAACTGATACCTGCTGGAAGAGGAATAGTCAAGACTCTTTAAAGGTGATGCACAGCAGGTTGATTGGGCATCAGAGAGTGAACCCTCACTTAAGAGCATTTGTGGGATACAAGTTAGACTCAATAGGGCATTAAAAAAGAATAATAATAATTGAGTACATGAAGTCATGGGGTAGTGTAGCAGTGAATATCAGGGTGGGAATCTGAATATTATCAAAATCCATTGTATGAAATACTCAAAGAATCAAATAGAAATAGCTTTTTATGAAAAGAGGTACTTAATATTAAAATAAGGAAAAGAGTTATGACACGCTACAAAATATTTAAAGTAAATACTGTTCAGTCTTGACCAAGTAATTTAAAACATGGGACGAAGTAATTTGCCCTCCTTGGGATTATTCTCTTGTTTGTAAATTGAGAATAGTGTTTTCATTCATATGCTTGTGTTGAAGTTAAATATAAAAACACCTATGTTTCAAGTAAAGTGGTAAATAAAATATGGATTTAATATTTTTATAAAAATCATTCTGACTTTTACCACTATACATTATTTTCTTCATATGCATTTATGATCGTAGGGCACTGATGGGCTACGGTTTATCCATGAGGATGTCGGAAAAGAAGCTAGGATGAAGAACTGAATTATTGATTAATCAATCATCTTCAGAAAATTGCATTCATAAAATCTAAGGAACATTGACCAAATTGTGATTAATATAAGTAGATCTGTGGGCATATTTGTGAAAAGATCACCAGGTGTTCCCAGAAAAGGTTAATTACTTATTATTTTGCCATACACAATGACCATGAAGTCATCAAATGATGCTTTCTTGTTAGAATGTACTTTAGTTGATTACTAAATTGTGGGTATTAAAAATGTTTAATGAGTTAAATGGAAAGATATATGCACCCTGGGGTGAACCAGCATTGTAAAATGATCATTAATTAGTCTCAAATTATTCATTCTGATAAATCTAAGGAATAGAATCTAATTTTTAACTAAGTGTTAGCATTTTCACACTTCAAACAAAATTTTCAATTAAAGCCCTTAATTTGAATTTCCCAAAAGTAAGAACCAAAAATGACTATATTGATAATATCTATTAGAAAAAAAAGTCATCCCGAGGGGCTTGAGAATAGCATTTCAGTATGAATTTTCACTGAAGGATGCCTGGGAATACTACATTGATTTGATAGTCCTTAACATAAATGAGAGAATGTATGAAATCCAGTGGCGGGACTATGGGAGGGTGTTGATGGGGAAGGGTTATAAAGATGATTAAGATGCAAACATTAAAAATAAAATAAAATCTTGCAATCTCAGATGCTGCCTATGGTGAGAGGGGGCACCAGCATTAGGGATATAGGGATGTAGCTCATAGACAAATGCGTGGCTAGTATGTGTAAGTCCTTAAATTCATTTCCCAATATTTAAAATCAACGTAAAATGAAACACCAACAGCAATTGTCTTTACATCACGGTTTATTTTAACTGCCAGACAAGTAGTGAAACTACTCTGATGATTAGCAATTTGTGGCCAGTATCCAACAATGTAAAGGCTGGGAATCAGGGCAAGTGAAGTGTGCCTTCTTTTGCCATTAGGGATGAGTTGTGCAAAGGTCAGGGTCCTGAGGAAAATGTGGCAGTTAATTACTGGAAACCCTGTGCCAGCTTCATAAACATTGTTTGTTTTCTTGTTTTTCTTCTCAGGGGTGTCTCAGAATATTTCTAAGAAAGCACATGCATCACAACGTGAACAAATTGAACAGGGGTATAGTGAGGAATGAGGCAGTACCAAGGGGTCTTAAGTAGGTAGAAGTGGAAACAAATGAGGGCAGAAAGATGGAGGGGTAATACAAGTTTTATTTAAAGAACACCTGAAATTTTTCTTCACATATTGAAAACTACAAATATGTGTAGCCAACCATGTCAACCAAACCTTAGAAGAAACAGAAACGAAATTAGAAATTCTTGACAAAGGTCCCAATGCTATCTTAAATCAAATTTAAAAATCACTTGAAAATCTCCTCATTCTCCCATATCCACATAGCATATTAAGCAATGAAATGACAGAACAAATATGTTGAAAGGAAACAGAAAACAGAGTATAAGCATAGAATTCTACACCCTGCAATGTACCTCTAAAATGAAGCCAAAACGCCATGGTTGATTTTATGTGTGTATTTTCCTAGATCATAATTCTCAGATTTTGGACAAGCACCAACCTGAATGTTGTTCTGAAGGTAATTTTTACCTGTGATGGTGATTTAAATTGGAACACCCAGTAAAACAGAGACCTCTTCACAGTATGGATAAATCCCCTCCAATTCACTGATGCACTCGAGAGAAAAGACTGTAGTTACTCAAGGAGAAAGGAAATGTGTCCCTAGCCTGAAAATGGAGTTGAGAATGCAGCACCCACTGTACCTTGGCTGGATTTAGGACTTGCCATCATTCTTGCATAAGACAATTCCTGAGACCCTCTATAGATAGATAAATAATCATACATATATGCACACACACAGAAGCACACCACACACATAGAATATGCAAGCATACAATTGATCTTTCTTTTTTTTT
>NW_008348875.1:324265-325062 GCF_000622305.1 Nannospalax galili | reverse complement strand
GTTTTCACATGCATTTCTAATCTCTATATACATGACTATTACTGGTCACAGTCGCCCACCTTCTGAGCTCCTCGGCATCTGAGCATGAATACAAACTCATCAGGTAGACAGCCTTCCTCTCCCACTAGAGCCTCCATACTCTGCTATCCCTGTCACTGTCCACTGTGCTGTCATCACCTCCATCCATTCCCCCCATCTGCCCTTCTGGTACATTAGTCAGCCAGAGGTCCCTGTTCCAAGAGGATCAGCTGTTCCTCATCTACGGCAATCGATTGTCAGTATTCCTTTGGATAGAATTGGGGTCTGCTGTTCATTTTTCCAGTAGTGTGTTGGGTTACTATCTGGAAGAGCCTTTATCCATCCTGGCCAACAGCTCGACTGAAGGTATCGCCTGTCTGGCTTTGCTGTTTGTCAAGTAACTTTTAGCTACATATATGTATGCTCTTATGAAATTGTATTGGCCCCTTTAATCTTTGGTTATACTTCCCTTTTGGGTGTTTAAGGACATACAATTGGCCCAGATAAACTGATTTGTTTTTACTCTTGAGGTCGTTTGAGGATCTATTCCTCAGGGGTCCCGTGGGGTTGGGAGGAGCCCCAGGCTCCTTTATTTTACCAATTACATCCATGTGAGGATAAGTCAAAGGTCCTGCTCGACCATTGTTGGCTCCTCTTGGAAGCAGGGAGGAAATGATTCCTCCGTGTTGACCCTCGTCTTTATAGACTGGACACTGGCTCAAGTCCATCTGGTGGGGTCTCCTCGGCTTCCTTGATCAAGAGGTCAGATGACCCACCAC
>NW_008348875.1:315428-315957 GCF_000622305.1 Nannospalax galili | reverse complement strand
TGTGTTTTCTTTTCAAGTGTGTTGAGTTGCAGTGTTAAGTTATTTATTTGTGTTCTTTCCGATTTTTTCATGTAGGCACTTAGAGCTATAAACTTCCGTCTAAGGACCGCTTTCAGCGTGTCCCAGAAGATTTGTTGTGCTGTATTGTCCTTTTCATTTAGTTCCAGGAATACTTTTATTTCTTTCTTAATTTCTCTTTTGACCCATTCATTTAGGAGTATGTTGTTTAATCTCCATGTGTTCATGTGGTGATTAGGGCTTCTTCTGGTGTTGATTGTAAGCTTTATTGCATTGTGTTCTTATAGAATGCATGGAATTATTTCATTCTTTTTGCATTTGTTGAGGTTTGTTTTGTGCCCCAGCATATGGTCAATTTTGGAGAAGGTTCAATGGGGTGCTGAGTAGAAAGTATGTCCTTTGGTGCTTGGGTGGAATACTTGGTAGATGTCTGTTAAGTCCATTTGATATATGGTATTGTTTAATTCAGATGTCTCTCTGTTAACTCTGTGCCCTATTGACGTACTTAATG
>NW_008348875.1:294820-312753 GCF_000622305.1 Nannospalax galili | reverse complement strand
CCCTATAGACTTACCCCAAGAGGCCTGAGGATAGTAGTGCAGGCTAGGAGAGGCTGGCAGGTGTTGCAGGATCAGGAAGCAGAGAGAGGTGCGGGCGGGGTTGGGACTAGAGGCAGTCCTCCTGGGGCCCAAGGAAGGCACCAAGCAGGTGGGGGTGAACAGGGTCAGGAATCAGCAGTGGCTCCCCAGGTGTCTGGTGCCCCAAGACTAGGAATGGCACAGGGGCCAAGCTAGGAGTAGAGAACAGCTGGGGAAATGGAAGGGTGATCAAGGCTGGCGGAGTCAAGGCACGGAGGGCTCCAAGGTAGACTTACCCCCAGAGAGGCCTGAGGGTGGGAGAGCGGGCCAGGAGAGTTAGCCAGTGGTGCAGGTCCGGGAAGCAGGGAGCGGTG
Organism: Nannospalax galili; assembly: GCF_000622305.1. Taxonomy (NCBI): domain Eukaryota; kingdom Metazoa; phylum Chordata; class Mammalia; order Rodentia; family Spalacidae; genus Nannospalax; species Nannospalax galili. The sequence goes on along the minus strand of NW_008348875.1, from coordinate 312,361 downwards.
AGGGCGGGGCCCGGTCCTGAGGAAGCAGTGCTCCTGGGGCCCAAGGAAGGCACCAAGCTGGTCTGGTCGAAAACGATCAGGAAGCAGCACCAGTTCCCCAGGTGTCTGGGGACCCAAGACCAGGAATGGCGCAGGGCCCAAACCAGGAGCAGAGAACAGCAGGGGAGATGGAAGGGCCAATGAAGCCGGGGGAGTCAATGCGAGGAGGGCTCGGCGCTGGACCCACCCCGAGAGGCCTGAGGATAGGGTAGAAGGCCAGGAGCGATCTTTCTTTTCTTGAGAAGTAGGATTGATTTAGAGATCTTAGACATTTACATAATAAAAACAGAGCTCACTTCACTATAAGAAATAAAGAGGACAATTTTACAGCAATAAAATTGATGCAAGAGGGAAACTTGGATCTACACAAAGATAGGAAGAAGTTGAGAAACATTAAATGAGGGGTAATGTCACACAAAAGTCTTCAAGCTAAAATAATTCATGATATATTTTGACCATATGTTGAGAAAAGGTAATTTTCCTGTATGCATAGCACATAGGCAAATTCCTGTTTGTGGCTGGAAAGACATATAGAATACGACTTGATTTGCTGTAAAAGAAAAATACAGTGCAGCGTAATCAGAGGGAAGTAGAAGACGGAAAACATGAAGAAACTTGACTGAAGTGTCAGCCCAGTTCTGTTGTTGTGAAATGGAAGGTACTTGTTGAGGAGCCCTCCTTAAAGGCTAATAAAAGTTAGAATGACAATATAATTATATAAGAATCCTAGCCTTTGTAGTTTTTTTTTAATGCCTACAACAAATATCTCAGAGAAACAATTGAATTGAAGAAAAGTTTGCTTTATTTACAGCTAATGAGGGTGCTGGTTTTGAATTTTGATTTGGCTTTTGAAACACCGAATGCCATAAAAAACTGATATAAGGTATTGTAAGGACTAATAGGGTTAGAATTCAGAAACAAATCTAAGTAGACATAGGACTTTCAACAAGTTTTTCTACAAAGAAGGTGACTGATGTAAAGAAGGGATAGAACTTAGAAATTGCCTAGAATAGGAATATAAGCTATGGGCATTTTAAAAAATGGGTCTTTACCTGAGTTTGCATGTAACTTACATATGCTGACACTGTTGCTATAGAATCATATGAGCAGGTTCCCAGGAGCTTGTAGGACTCTGTTTCCCTAAGGTCATGCACCTCCTTCCTAGCTCTTACACTCTTTCTGCTTCCTCTTCTGCCCTGGGCCCTGATCCATGGGTAAGAGAAGTTTAATAAAATGATCCTGTCCAAGTACCAACATTCAGCAGACTCTTGATCTCTAGACTTTGGCTTTGTGTGGCCATTTGTGTTCCTGGCCCTCTGCTGCATGAGGAAGCTTCATTACTGAGAACTGAGAGATGCATTAGTGTCCTCTTCATTATACTTGTTCTGTGTTCCATGAGACTTAGGTGTAGAGACTGCATTGTAGATGTGTCACTTAGGCCTGGGAAATTCACAATGTCCGTGTGTGACAATAACCCAGCATAGAACTAGGGAAATGAGCAGCAGACCTCAATCTTATCTGAGGAATGTTGGCAACTGATTGCTGCTAGATAAAGACCTGATCTTCCTAAAACAAGGGATTCTGGATAGGCTGACTAGACTTAGTGGATAGACTTGCACTGGGGAACAGTTGGGGACACTGACCACCCAGTAGGCCTTAACAGGGATGACTAAGTATATGGGCTTCTGGGCAGGGAGGGTTATGGGAGGGTGCCATGGGGATATAAAGCTGATTAAGGTTTTTGAGCTGTTCTGAGCGAAATACACAAAAAATTCTATAAAAAATTTAAAAAATGAATCTTTACTCAAAACACATTACATCACCTATGTAATCATCATTGAACGCAAGCAGATTTTCATACTAATACTAGTTCAGATACATTTACCTTTGTATCTTCTGAAGGAAGGATTATAGTTCCAAGAATGTATGAGTAAACATTTTCATCTCCTAGTCCTGATTTGCCCCTAATCTCTCTGTAGGTGAAGGGCGTCATGAATTTGAGATTATACTTCCCACTAATCTTTTTTGCAATTTTTTAATAAATATTTTTATTGAGTTTTTGAGCATTTTATAAAATAGGTCTTAATCAACCCTAGACACCCTCCCCATCCATGTCCCCCATACCTGGATTCTGTCATATGTGTTAAGTCCTATCTGGCCAAGCATTTGTACCCAGATGTCGCTCGGTACAAGTTCATCCCCTGGAGTCTAATCAGCCTATCTAGATTCATTCACTTAAAAAAGATCTGCTCTCCCTCAACCAGCAGTAATCAGTTGCCAATAGCTTCTTGGCTAGGCTTGGGGCCTGTTGCCCATTTCCCTTGTTCTGGGCTGTGATTTTGATTTTCTTAGTTGCCGTGGGTCTTGTGCATACTGTCACCATTATTGCAAGTTCCCAGAGGCCTGAAAGCCTGTTTTGTTATGTTCATACACCAACACTGGCACTTATGGTCTTTCCACTCCTTCTTACACAACGGTCCCTGAGTCATGGGTAGATGAGGTTTAATGTAGGAGTTCTATCCAGAGGCACTCTAAAGTCTCTTAGTCTCTACAACTTAGCCAGTTGTGACCTTCTGTGTGTATCACACTCTGTTGTAAGAGGAAGCTTTGCTGGTGAGAGTTGAGGGATGTGTTAGTATCTCTCTACCCCCTGTTCCGCTATGTTCCTTTAGGCTTAGGTGTAGAGGTTCCACTGCAAATGTTAGGGCTGGGCCTCTCTCAGACATATGTCTTTTGTGTGACCAGTTGCAAAATTCTATAATAGCCTCAATCTGTTGCAAAAATTAGCTTCTTTGATGACTGGCGAATGATGTATTTTTCTGCAAATGTAAGGATCCATATTTAGCACACAGTAAGAAATTTCATTTGTCTAAAGATATGTTAGAGATGGGATTTTCTCTAGGATTAGTGACCTCTTCAGCCATGTGTATTTGTCTGTGTTTACAGTGTCACCCGTGAGTTCCCTCCCAATGATACAGTTTTAAATCCAATTGGATAGCTGTTGATTCCTCCCTAGATAAAAGTTAGTCTGGATTTTGCATTGACGTCTTAGGACATTCATACAATGATTACTTTTTGGCATCATTAAGTCTTCTATAGATGAAGATAGTAAATTTCTGTATATAGTTGCACCTTATTTTTCAAACACCATATTATTTTCTATGTAAACATGTGTTGGCAATAGTTTCCTTAATTTATTTTAGTTATCTTTGTGATATTTGGTTGTAAATAATTTTCAAATTATATCTCTTGTTTATGTAACTAGTTTATAAAAATGCACTTTTACATATAACTTTTAAATAGATAGTACACTGAGCTCTCACACAGATTCACAACACCTTAATCATAATTTTAAAGTTTAAAAAAAAAAAACCTTTGAAGCAATGAGGTTTTTAAAGTAAGTTTGGCACCAGGGCTTATTAAAGGCCAAATCTGATCTGAACAGATGTGAGGCTATTTGCAGTCTTTATCTTAATTACTGTGAATATTCATAAGTTTCACTGAAAACATTAATGTATTTGATTACTAGAGCTGTTCACAATCTGCTGAGAGTGTTACATAATGGACTGTTTATGCACCTTGTTGCTTTTCCAAAACCCAAATATTACTGAATTCTGAGATGCCCATAGGCATATTCAGTTAAATAGCTGTGAAGAGATAATTTTTAATAAGTAAACTAGATATTATTGATTTATCCTTGGGCAGTCTTTATAAATTTAAAGCAGGACTTTCTATCCCCCCTTTTAGGACAACTTTTTAACAAATGTCTACTGCAGGTTAACTGACAATCTTTTGTCATTTGGAAATAAATTTCTTTATAATAGTCTCATATTATATTAGTTCATAATGTTTCCTAATTCTTATTCAGACTTTCACAATATTATCTTTAATATTCCTCTTATTATTTAATCTGCTATGTTATTCTTTTTGGTATCAGCTTCAGTGATCTTTGATATTATTCTCTTATTACAATTTATTCTGAGGTGCTGGACATCAAAGAGAGGATCTTTTTCCACTGAGCCACGTCCTCATTTCTTTTTTTTTCTTACTTTCATTTATTATTTCTTTTCTGAGTTATTTTATTCCTCAGTATTTTCTTACTAATTGCCACTGTCTCTCAAGATTTTATCCTTCAAATTTCTGAGAATTAATTCATTTGTGCATTTGAGCAAAATTTAATTTTAACTGTGAGTTTTTACAAATTTCATTTCATTTTGTCATGTACATGTAAATAATATTATTAAAGATATTCAAGTTTAGAATTTATTTATTCCTCAAAAATATGACATTTTATATGCACACAACAGTCTCATTTTATCTAAGAAATTCTATATATTAACTTGTGATTTGGAAGATAATGGTAAAGCTACTACAATTTTCTTTTGTATTTATATTGTATACCTTTTTGCATTCTAGCACCTACAGTCACTATAGGCTTTAGCCCTTAGTCACCATCTCTCTTTTAGATGATATCAGTTTGTAAAGATCTGTTCTAAAAATTTTAGAATATCCCCGAGTGAGAACTGGTTTCCTCATGATGTGAATTGGGTTATTAATTTGGGGAAGCAAATTCTCAAATATAAATTCATAGTTTATGAACAAACACGTTCATATGCATGTATATATTACTTATATATCTACATATTGTATTTTTATAAATGTGATTTCAGGCAAACCTGAGGTTATCCTAATGTCCCTAGTCCTAACTCTAAACAGAGTGCATGGATTAGTCTGACCTCGTCTTCTTGCTTATTTGTAAACCTTGACTCTTATAGTAAGAAGTTTGGATTGGTCTGGATCTCACAATCAGTCATTGATTTATTTAACTTTCTACTTTGATGTATGCCCATGGCATTGCCAATGTTGTTAATTCAAATTCTTATGAGTAACAGCTTTATAAGTTAGGATAGGCAGTTCCTTTCTGTTTCAGACTTATGTATCTGACTTATTTCCAACAATACTAATTTGACATTGACATCTGTGTCTCTGCCACCTTCATTACATCATTTCAAACATTTAGAATAAGTGTTATATCATTTTGTCATAGTCTACAATACACTTGTGAATATTATGACTGCCTAATACACATTTAATAATTTACATATGTATTAATTTTTCATACTATGGAATTCAGTGAATTTTGAGAATCTATAGTGTCATATACAGATCATTGTAATGATGTTCAGAATAGTTTTACAGAATTAAAAATCTCAGGCATAGCCAGATGGAATGCTGTACACCTTTAATTCTAGCACTCAAGAGTCAGAGTCAGGCAGATCTTTGTGAAATCAAGGCCAGTTTGGTTCACATAACGAGTACCAAGCCAGGTGGAGCTACAAATGAAGATTTGTTCTTAACACACACACACACACACACACACACACACACAAAAAAAAAAATCTCAGGCACCTCATATACTTAATTTGTACTTTTTATCCCCTACCCCACTGACAACTATTAATATTAATTTTTGCTGCACGGGCTTGTTTATGCAGAATGTCATAAAATTGGAAAAGCAAATTTTCATACTGACTTCTTTTACTCATGACACATATTTAAGATTTGTGCCTGTTATTTGGTAGCTTTCCAGCTTATTGCATTGTTTTGCTGAATAATGTCACATTGTTTCCTGCAGATATGTCACTGGAGCTGTATTCATTCCTCTATTGAAGTGTAACTTGGTTGTGTCTAGTTTTTATCAATTAATAATAGTGACATTTAAATATTCATGTTCCTATTATGTGCAGAAATGCATATCTAAATCAGCTGTGTAAAAACTGATGAACAAAAATGCTGGATCAAGTGTTAAGAAGAGGATCTAAAGAACTGGCTCAGCGCTTAGCAACACTGGCTGATTTACAAAGGGCAGAGGTTTGCTTTCCAGCATCCACATGGAAGCTAACAATCATCAGTAATTCCAGTTCCAGGCATCCAAGACCCTCTTCTGGACTCCATGGGCATTGCATGACATACACTCACATACATGTAGGCAAAACAGTTTTACACAATAAAAAAAGAAAAAAAGAAAGAAGAAAAAAACAGAGAAGAAAGAAAATGTCAAAATAGAAAGAAAAAGAAAGAAAGAAAGAAAGAAAGAAAGAAAGAAAGAAAGAAAGAAAGAAAGAAAGAAAGAAAGAAAGAAAGAAAGAAAGTTAGTTCTTTCTTAAAAACATGTTAGGATGATAACAAATCTTGTGTTGTAAGAAATGGCTCATCTGTCTTCCACACTGCCCATTATTATTTTGTATTCCCAACAAGAAAGAATATCGTTCTGCATCCTGTCTATCAATGCATGCTGCCAATTTCTTTGATCATTATGATGTTCCCAGTATTTCCATACTTGTTTAATTACTATTTTTTCTAAAGGCAAGTGATCATTGATCTATGTTCCATTTTTGGTCAGATATTTATTGAGGTCATTTCTGTGTTTTTAATTTAGATGTTTCCTTTTACTATTATTGAGTTTTTAAAAATCTTTCTGTTTATTTTATTAGCATTGATTTCTATGAGAAGCAACATGAAAACATTGACGTACTTTAAATGGGTTGGAGAATTTTGGATGAGGGTGAGTGACAAACTCTTGTATGGTTTAGATACTAGTTGATCATCGAATAGGTGCTTTACATTCATTTTCTCTTCGTTTTCTTCTTATCTTTCTTTTAACAGTTTACTTATACTTTGTATTTTAATTAAAGCAAGATTTCTATGAGAAGCAACATGAAAACATTGACGTACTTTAAATGGGTTGGAGAATTTTGGATGAGGGTGAGTGACAAACTCTTGTATGGTTTAGATACTAGTTGATCATCGAATAGGTGCTTTACATTCATTTTCTCTTCGTTTTCTTATTTCCTTTCTTTTAACAGTTTACTTATACTTTGTATTTTAATTAAAGCAAACATTCCAAGTATTTCTTTGATTAATGGTGGTGTTAAAGTTATATCCATCAAAAATTAAAGAAAAAACAAACCCACCCCTCCAAAAGAACGCATAGATTTTCTGTTACATTTTCTTCTTCAAGCTTTTATACTTTTGTGTTTTATTTGTAGTCCCATGATCTCCTTCTACTCATATTTAATGAAAGGAAATAGGTTGATTTTGTATTTCTGTTTTTTGTTGTTGTTTTTGGTCTTTTGTTTACTCCAATTACTCCAAAGCCATTTGCTTCAATGATTCTCATTTTTAGTTTTGATCGAACTTGGTATTCTGGCTCTCTCTCTCTCTCTCTCTCTCTCTCTCTCTCTCTCTCTCTCTGTTTCATGACAGAGATTCATATAACCCAGCCACATTTGAACTCTGATCCTCCTACTTCTACCTCCCAAGAACTGGAATCACAGACTTGGCCCACTATGAATGGATTTCTAAAATATTTTAAAATTGAAATTAGTCTTATTTGTTTTAACCATTTTAAAAATAAATTTTTATTGAAATTATATCTATCAATATCTATAATCTAGCTCTATCTGTCTATCATTCTCTCTCTCTCTCTCTCTCTCTCTCTATATATATATATATATATATATAATACAATTTATAGAGTCTTATTTGTGTTTCCAAATGCCCTACATTTTGGCTCCACCACGGGGCTCACCAAGAGTCCCATCCCTGTAAGATACTGTCTCTCCCCCTCTGAGCAGCCCTCAATTGCCAGAAGTCTTTAGGTAAGGTTGGGAATTCTTACCCACTTTCTCATGTCTATGTGGGGATTTTGTCTGGTATGGGTTGCATAGGATTTGTGTGCACTGTCACCATTACTGTGAGTTCATATTGGTAACTGACAAGCTATGTGGAGGACTCTGTTTCCTTGTGGCCATCCATACCCTCTGGCTCTTATAATCTTTCCACATCTTCTTCAGCAAAGATCCCTGAGCTTTTGGAGGCAGAGGATTGAAATAGGTGTCCTATTCAGGGATAAGCAATCTGCGGACTCTTGCTCTCTTCAGACTGCCCAATTTTTGGTTTGTGTGTTAATCATCATAAGGAAATTTCTGCATAAGGAAATGTTTCAGGTGAGAGGTAAGAGATGCATTCATCCAATGTGTAAAGATTGCATTGAAAATGTGTCACTTAGAGTTAAGCATCTCACAGACATTTATTCTTGGTATTTGACCAATTGTATAACTCTGTAATAGTGTTCCATCTGTTGCAAAAAGAAGATTCTTCAATGAGAGGTGAAAGGCACACATGTCTATAACTATGAAGATGAATGTTAGAATCAAGTGTAAAATTACATTGGTCTAGGGATGTAGCAAAAGTAAATTTTTCTCTAGGATCCGACATTCCCACCATGTGTATTTGGCTATGCTTACAATACCACACTTGAGTTCCCTCCCAGTGAGCTGGTCTTATATTCAATTAGAGAGTGGTTGATTACTATCAAGATAAAAATGCCACTACAACACCAACAGTGATGGTCCAAGCTGGTGGAAGTGACCATGCATTCCATATTGACTCTGACCTCATGCAAACACTCCTGTCTCTGCCTCCTGAGTGCTGGGATTAAAAAGCTTGCACCACCATGCCCAGTACATCTTTTTATTTTTTATTTTTTTAAATCTTTTTGAGACAGGGTCTCCTTGTAGCCGCAGCTGTCCTGGAACTCACTATGTAGACCAGGCTGGCCTTGAACTCACAGAGATCCGCCTGCCTCTGCCTCCTGAGTGCTGGGATTACACGTGCCACCAGTACATCTTTTTAAATATACTTCATTCACACTGTTATTCAGTTTATAGAGAAAATGGAATTGTAATGGTTTTAATATAATCCAGTAACAATTCTGATTCAATTTTAAAAACATCTGGGGTATTAAGGGAATTGTTTGAAGTCATAAGACTAGTGGGAAAGAGATTTTTAATGAAAACTCACTTTTGGTCACATAATGTTGTGTACTACCTGGGATATACATAGCTTGTGACTAAATATAGTGAGATAATATGTGATTAAACACTGCTGTCTAAAGAGTACAAATAAATGTGGGGATGAATCATGTCATTAAATTCTGATTCTTCTCTTTAACAGGTTATTGCTTTTAAACATTGCACCTAGTACTGGTTAGAGATATAAGTATATATTCTCAAGTTTTGGTAGGATTAATTATAATAATGACAGCTGATATTAAACATACTTTCCATATTTGATCTCATTTTAAATTTAAATATATATTCACTGATAAAGAATATATACATATGTTGATTTTGTGATAAAAGCATTTACCATTTTCTTAGTATTTTATATTAACTATGGAAACAGTCCTCCTAAGAGCACAAACTATACTTCAGTATGAACTAGATCATATAATTTCACCAACTATCATGTACCTGAACTTTTATATAACTTTAAATATCAGTTCATATGTTCCACTTCAAGATCTAAGAAAGTACAAGGACTCCCTTGTATCATTTTAGCTTCTAAAACTTCAAAATAAAATACTTGAGTAAACTTACTTTAAAATGATTCAATTATGTATGCAATTGAAAAGAGGTGTGATGATATTAAAAATAAAAAACTGACTACCTGATAGTTGCTTACTTATTTTACAGAGATAAAATAGAGAATTAAAAATTTAATTTAATGTGATACTCAGAGGTTTTCATGGGAGAAAATCAGCAGCTTTACAGAAGCATGGCCGAATGCCTCGTGCACAGCTTACCCAACTCTTATCTAATATTTGCAACTGCATCACAGTTGAGAAATCATGAAGAGATGTAAGAATGTTAGTAAAATGCTGAACTTTCTTATTACAATAGTTTAAATTACTTAAGACAAGAAGATGTGCTGACCCAGATATAATATGAATCATATGTCTAACTTGTTTTCTTTGTTAAGTACTCTGAGGTAATTTATTTTAATAAGTAATAAGGAGAAAAAAATGAATTGTGCTCATCTCCTCTGACCAACAACTGAGCAATAGAAGATGCATTTCTGGGGTGGGAAAGGTTGCTCAACAGTTAAGAACTTTAGTTGCTTTTGCAGAGAATTGTGTTCAACACTCAGTACCCACATGGCAGCTAACAACTGCTCTTAACTCAGGTTCCAGGGGATCTGACATCCTCTTGTTGTCTCCCCAGGCATTGCAGACATACATGCCCTTAAATATATGAAGGTAAAACATTCATACACATAAGATAAAAATGAAAAAAAACTTTAACATTTTTAAAAAGCAGCTGGAGAGATGGCTCCATGTTTAAGAGCAATAGCTGATCTTTCAGAAGACTTGAGTTTGAATCCTGGAACCCACATGGAGGCCAGAAACCACATGTAACTCTAGTTCCAGTGGATACAACATGTTCTTTTCTGTCCTATGCAGGCCTTGTGTGACACAGGTGCACTTTCATACATGCAGGCATAACACTCATACATATAATATAAAAATAAATTTAAAAAGACATATTTCCAAATGTGCATGTATGTGTAACAACATTCCTTAAAACTCACAAAAAATGTGTTAATAATTACCTTGTATTCCACATTACTTATGGTTGCCAACGTATCCTTTAGTTACCTAGTTTTCCCTAGGGATAGCATTTAGCATGAAATCAGTCTTTTCAATAGGGATGCAAGTGAAGCAATGTTTTTGATAAGACTCTTGAATGAAAGGGCTCCATGCAGAAACCTCCTATTAGAATCCAATTATGTTAAACTGTGAAATGTTAAAAGCACTTCATCACAATGCACAGTGCTTTCTCCCTCTGCCTAAATACAATAAAATATTTGCCTCACCTTGAGTCTTTTGTAATAGGTGCCCAGAAGAACTATGTTGTAGAATTGGAAAAATTCAAATGTTCTTCCACATCTCTAAAATTTAAACCCCAGCCCTCTAATACGCACTCTTGACCAAGTATAGAATATATTCTCTGTGTAATCAATCAAGTGCTCACAGAACCCATAAAGGTGGTAGCAGAACAGGAGGGCCAAGTGAATTCCTCCTTATGAACACTCCCATTGTTTTTACTATTAAGGCTAAAGAGGTCCTGATGTTTCTGACTGTGAACTATGGAAGGAAGGAGCCTTAGGAATGTAAACTCTAGCTGCCCTTCTAAATACTAAGAGATTCCCCCTTGCAACAGAAAAGATGAGAGTTCTTGATAAAAGCTAAGCAAACAGGCACATTTCAAATTGCTTCTGTTACAATCACACTGATTCAATATGATGCTTGTTGGGGGATACTGTAAACCCATCCACTACACCTTTTGAACTTCATCGAAACAAGCTATCTCAAAACATAAACAGCTGAATTCTTTTATCTGATAGATTTAATTAGAATTGAAGTATGTTTATAAAAAATAAATAAAATTGTGATTAGCTATTGAAAAAACAGTATTTGCTTTATGATTGGTGGGTTTTATGACTTTTTTTACGAGAGCTGACAGGAAATGAATACTTAATACTCAATGTCTTCTCAGTCCATTAATACAATTTAATTTTTCTCAGAGAAAATAGACAAGTGAATAGGCACATAGTACTTAATAAGACTTTACCATTTGCATACGCAGTTATAATAAATATACAACCTGGGAGTGCATGTATGTAGAAACAGATACAGGTAAAAGCAATTTGAGTGAAGGCTCAAAATATTTTTTTCAGTTTGTAGTTAAATTTTTGCAAAAATCATGTAACATTTGTATAATTAAAGACCAGAAATTTCTGGACAAGGCATGTCTTTCCTATAATCCCAGGACCTGAGAGGCAGAATTAGAAGAATCATTACAAGTTCAAGGTGAACCCAGGCTACACAGTGAGTTACAGAGTATCCATGCCTGTGTATTAAAACCCTGTCTGAAAAACATGAAACAATAACAACACAAAAACAGATTTTAATATATCACAGAATAGTGTTTCTACAAATTCTATCCAGTAAATTACATCAAAAAGAAAATATAATCAAAGGATGTTTTTTCCAGTAATTGTGAATATTTGAAGTCACTGATAGGATTCTTATCTAAAAGGGGACTCCATTCTATCTGAACTCAAATTGTGATGGAAGAAAATTTATGAAATCGAGGGAAGAGTAATATTATACATAAGCTTATACACAGTAGGAAACATAACTAGGGAGTCAAGGAGAAATGAGGACAAGAGCTAAGGAGATTAACGATTATACAACGATAGAAGTTACTGGGTGCTGCATTTACTTGCTTTTAAAAGTGAATTTACCAAATGTCTAAGTATTCTTAACATTTTGCTATGTTCTAGAAGTTTCTGATGACAAATATTTTGATCATTTAGTTCTAGAAACTTGCAATTCATGTTGAGAGTCTCTCATTTTATAAATATATTACAATAAGTGTTACAAGCAGTATTAGAGGAATAGTTTCATTGATAGGTGAATACAAACAGGGAAAGTTTCTTTTCCTGTGGAAAATGAGTATAACTTCCACAACAGGTCTGACACTTGAGAAGCAACTGTGAGAAAGGAAGTTCAGCCTCACTCGGCAAGTGTGGCGTGACCATGACTGAAAATAATCAGCATAGGGGTGGAGAGAAGGCAAGATGGACAACGAATATGCTACCAGATGTGTATTCCACGGACCAAGGTGCATACTAGGTAGGTGTTAGCTGTGTCATACTGTTATAGTAGCTTCGGTCGGAAGTCTGTGGAGGCCCATTAGGGAAGTCTATTTCTCTGGCCTGGGTAGAAACCTAGCATTAAGCTTCTGAAAATATAAGTCAATCTAACTGAGCAGGTCAATTACTTAGCTAAGGGACCATGACTCAAGAAGGCATGGCTGCTACTATAAAGGCAGATTTACCGTACACTATATTAAAGAGAAGTGAGGAATAATTGTCCGTTTAATGAGATACTGCAATTCTCCTTCCTGAATTTCTGTCACCTAACGCAGTTGCTTCCAGAGTGGCAATCGTGAGTCTGCTAAGTCCCTTCGCTTTTCTGAATCAGAGAGAAAAATGTAAATATGTAAGTTTTTTTTTCTTTTTCTATCTCTATTCTAAGCGTGCTTTCGCTAACACTTTGGGCTTTCTTCTTTCTCTAAAGCTTCCCTTTCTGCTATGTGGTTGCTTGTTCACCACATGGTGAACCTTCATAAAGCTTAATTCATACAGCTGGGATCCTCTTTTCCTTCCGTCTCCTTCCTCTCCACAAGCTGCCAAGGTTTACACTTCGTCTGCTTTTGATGCTTTCTTTTAAACACTTAATAAAATTGTCTTTGTACTTCTCTTTGAATCCATTCTCAAATTCTTTTATTAATAAATGTAAGAGCTCCCAAAGGGAACCTACTATTTCTCTGGTAACAATATTTTATGCAATTACATTTTGATAAACCAATCAGAATTAGATTGTGGGCTAATACTGAAATTATTAGTAATATCTTATTAAGTGCAAGTTTTTTCCCCACTAGTAAAAGAAAAACATCAGTATAGAGGAATGTGGAAATAATATGAAACATACATGATTTTATAATTGAAGGCCAATATTAACTATTATATTTTGTAAGCCCTGTTGAGAAATTTGAATTGTTATTCAGCAAAAATTGTCATATATAGAGAATGTGTTTAAAACAGGTATATTATGAGAGTTTATTTAATGACTAAATCAATTCAAGCACTAAAACATTAAATAAGTTATTTAAATTAGAAATTGTATAATATATATCTGTAGGTTCTAACATTTCAATTGCATTTCATAACCAGTTTAGAGTATGGGTCAAAGATTGAATGAGATGAGAGGTAAATGTATGATTTTTCCATTGCACTTTAAGTAAGTAATAGCCCAACGATAATATGATTTTAGACAATGCCTTATATGTACTTTGATCTTTCAGGCCTGTAGATGGCTCTTCTGAGGTTATTAGTGAGATTGCATCCCTTTGGGAGGTGGGGGAGAATATAAGGAATGGCTGTCACCAAGAGCTCTTTGGTTTTCTTCCTCATGATAATGTCACATGCTAAACTGAGCTCCTCACAGTAGGGAGATTTCAAAGGGATGCTCTGAGATGACCTGTGTGCATTCTGAGCACAGAACCTCCAGGAGAGTGCAGTGACACTTTTCAAGTGACAAGCCTTGAAAGCCACACTCTCCTGTTTGCTGCATTCTAACAGTGAAGCCTCCTCAGAAGGACAGACCAACTTCAAGGTGAAGAGAGAAGCACGACATCACTTTGGACAGTGAGGGTCATTGATTTCTTTGTGTGAGGCACAGGGAAGTAAGAAACAGTCATGGGCAACTCTGAAAACAGTCTTCTGTTGGTTAGAAGAGGTTGCATAAAAATTCTAAATCTAAATGCTATTTAATTGAATGTAAACAATGTGTGCTTTCTAGTTTCCTGATGGCTCCTTCACATTCTCTTGTTTTATACAAAATTTTACTGCAGATTATCCTAAAAAAATAGTTTTCTGTCCGTATTGTACAAATTCCTGATTTATTGTCACAGTTTGTGAATAGGAAAACATTATAATTGAACAAAATCTATGCATTCTTTATTTTAAAATATCTAAGGAAAATCATATACTTGAACCAGGGAGTGTATAGTCAGTTGTATTTAAAACATTTGACCAAAGAGTAAATAGATCACAAAACGATCACTCCGAGAGTGTAATTTATCTTAGTTATTGTCAACTTTCTGAACCGGGGTTTCTGTGAACATTTTGACAAAGGTAATAGATTTGAAATTGCATGCTGTTTATAGAGTGAAGTTAAATTTCACAGCCAAAGCCTGAACAGTGATGGTCTACGTCCAGCAGACTTTCCACTGACTCTGTAAAGTTTTATATGGATATTGGAGCAGCTAGTCAGTGTGAGATTAGAGAGACGTATGTAGTCAGATGTATCATTGTATTATCTCACAATTAAAACCGCATGGATGAGCTGCAGAACACGGAGAAAATGTCTAGATAAACTCATGGTTTTGAGGCAGGATTTTGACTCATTTCTATGTTTTTCTATTGCAAATGATATTATTTTATTTTGTCTGTTTGCAGGACGAGTTAAATTAAGCTTGAAATTCTGAGAGAAATCTGGCTGAGAAGTGTTTTATAAATATTATGACAGTAAGTCTGTAGAAAAAAATCACTGTAGCCATGTTTACAAAACGGAATATTTAAATGCTAGAAACACTAGGTGACTGGCTCAGTGGAGATATTGACACTGAATTTAGTGCACATGTTCTCACATGTAATTTGGGACTAATAATTTATTAGTATAATAGGAATTCTTTTTTGAAATTAATCTTTTTTTCAAACTTCATTACAGTTATTTGTGTGTGTGTGTATGTGTGTTCATGCCACATTGTGAATATGGAAGTCAGAACAACTGGAGAGTGTCTGTTATTTCTTTCTACCTTGTGGATTCCAGGGATTTGATGGCAGGTGTCTGTACCCACCCAGCACTGTGGACAGTTTGTATACTGCGTTTTCTATCACAGATATTTGAAAAACACCTAAGTTTGATTTTATAAGATTCTAGAGCTATATAAATTTGCCTTCTTTTTTTTTTTAAATTCATGTTTATGAGTATTTTGCTTGCATACAAATAAGTGTACATGTGTCATGCAATGCCCACAGAGGCTACAAGAGTGCATCAGGTCCCCTAGAATTGGGGTTGTGGACAGTTGATAGCCACCTTATGGGTTTAGGGAACCAAACCCAGGTCCTCTGGAAGAGTAGCCTCTTAACTGCTGAGCCATCTCTCCAGACCCCAAATTTGCCTTATTTAAGAGATCACTTTAAGACATACACAGTAAGGTAAAGCATACTGAGATTTCTTTTGATTTTCCCATGAAGTTGTTATGTACACAGCATAACAGATTAACTGTAACTATACTAGCCATTGTAAATGCCAATTTATAGTGTATGGTTTGACTCAGCAGTTGAGTGTATGTCTAGCATGGAGGAGGCCTTGGGTTCAATTCATAACACTAAACTTTTAAAGTAAAATCAGCTTATAATACTATGAAGACATATCAAGATTGTATATTTAATGGTATTTAACACCTCATTATCTTTTAATCATGTGCAAAGAAGCTTATTACAGTGGCATAGATCCAGTGCTCTAAAAGTTTAAAACTAAATCATTAGGTGCTAAATAAAACTGTAAGTTAAGAATACAAGTTTCATTCAGCTATAAAACTGAAGTTTAAAACAAAATTAATATTCATCAACTTGGATATTACTTTTATGCTAAAAACTCCATAATGTTCCAGGCTCCTTACACTTACTACTTTTTATATGAATCTAATAATTATCCCTATTACATATGTGTATAGAGTATATATGTATAACCTGCAATAGTAACTACTTGACTATTGTTCAAAAATCCAAATATTATCAGAAAACACAGCTAACTTTTTCCTATTAATATAAATCTTATTGTTTCCAGTTCACTCTTAGGCAGGTGAACAGACCAGTTTAAATTTTAATACTGTGGAATTTCTCTTTTGAAATCTGATTTTCTTTGTGTTTAGTAAAGAAAGTCTAGTACAAAATAAAGCATGTAGCAGAACCCTATATAGTAGGCTTCCCACGGCCTGTACCAGAGGCCTATACAGTAGGATTCCCATGGCCTGTTCTCTTGTCACCTCTGGAACAGATTGTCTCTACCTCCCTACAGGGACTTATTGATCTCTGCCTGCCTCATTGAAAAGATGACTTATTAGCAGTACAAATTTCTTTGTCTTTCTCCTTGACTCTGGACAATGTCCTGGGTGAGGCTGAGGCATTGCAAGGAAAGTAGAGGTCCAGCATGTTCCATGAACATCCCTGGGTACGAAAAGTTGCAGGTAGATCAAAGAAATTCATGAATTGCTTCTGCTCATTTTAATATTAACTTGGCTTTTAGCTTTAGTCGTTACTAATATTATATAATTTTAGTCAAAGTCTGTTTGCTGTTTTTAGGATGACTTTACATATTTTAAACTTTATTGAATTTTTCATACAATAGATTTTAATAATATTTAGACCCCTTCCCCTATCTGCATCCCCCAATACCCCCTTCCGAATTTCATGTATCATGTATACTGTCATATATATATACATAGATATATAAATTCGGTCAAACCTGTGTCCCCAAATGTCCTTTGGTATCGGACCATCAACTGGAGTCTGGTCAACCTATCCAGAGTCACACTTAAATTCTGTATGTAATTATTAAATGGAAGCATTACAGTAGCTTAAATTTATAACTAATATATAGTACTTGATTCATGATTTTAAAACATAGAAATTCAGGGCTGGAGAGATGGCTTAGCAGTTAAGAGCACTGACTGCTCTTGCAAAGGACCTGGGTTCGATTCCCAGCATCCACATGACAGTTAACAGCTGTCCATAACTCGAGGTCTAGGGGATCTAATGCTTTCGTCTTACCTCCATTGGCATTGCACAACATGGCACACTTACATGCAGGCAATACACTCATACACATAAAATAAAAATAATAAATAAAATATTTTTTTAAAAAACCCACAGATTTGAAAGTTCACTTACTGGGAAATTCAAGAGGCATTTCTGCCATGTGTTTTTTTGGTGCCATCTACATGGATAGCTATTTAATTT
>NW_008348875.1:280893-292871 GCF_000622305.1 Nannospalax galili | reverse complement strand
GTTTTAGAGACTTCATGTGCAGATCATTAGTTCTATTTTCAGGTGCATGACTACATCTTCAATGTATTTTGATGAGTCAATGACAAGACAAATGGATTTCCACTTTGACAATTTTTGACTAATTGAACAAATAGATACTATGATGTAAAAATAGCCCCCAGGACTTATGTAAAGCTGACAAAATAATAATAGCAATGCCAATTCATTAACCCACGCAAACATAATGCGTTAGTAGCATTTTCCTACAGATTTGAGACCTGGCTCTTTTTGAATGAGGAGCTAGCCAAGGAACTCATTTCCTCAGTGAACAGGCTCATTTGCTCTTCTGCCCCAGTGGGTACCGACTCGGTTTTATGGTATAGATCAGCAGCATCTCTGGATGTCTGCACAAACTCTCACTGTAAAAATGTCCCGTTGGACATATTTATGACTTCCTATGTTCAGATGTGAGATATAGCCTCCAATTATTCACCTTCAGTAAATTAATGAGAATTAATCTTTTGCCAAATAAACTTATCATCCCTGTATGGATTTTGTAGTGCCCTGCATTTATCACACATGGCAGTTTTTCAACCAGTTCTGATTATGTGATCTATCGAAAGCCATCTCGGAGATGGGAAGTGGGTGCTGGCTAGCTCTGTTGTCTAATGGGGAATTTGAAAGAGGTCAACAGGGAGAAATCAATCTCTTCTGTTTACTTACATTTCTAAGCTTGCAGAAATGTCCTATTTCATAAAGATGTGCTACTGACAACACTTATCAAATTATATTGTAGAAAGAATGGGTATAACATGAAAAGACAGGAGTAAAATATTTTATATCTTTAACTCTGAAGCACTGACCATAATTTCACATAATTTTCTCTTCTCTACATTATTTCACTAATATATGTTGGTGTGAATTGATAAACTGTTTTAATAAACAGCACATAATATAGAATAACAATATCATATTGTTGTTAATATTTCTTTGATTATCATGAACACTTACCAAGGATTTTATTTCATATTTTTTAAAGGTATCTAGAGATTTTACTACATGAATGCACTGATTTAGTAAAGCCATTCCCTATTGATCAAGCATTGCTTCCAGCATTTTGAAGTCACACACACACACACACACACACACACACACACACACACACACAAATGCTTTGATGAATAAATTTGTATATACTTCTCTGAAATTTTATATCATGCTATCTGATGAATGAACCCTTTGAAGTGGAACTTCCTGGCATGAGAATCCACCATCTCCAGTTTTGATATATACTTCCAATGTGCAACTTAGGTTTAGAATCAGCCAAACTAATTTTAGTGGTGTCTCATGCCAGTGATTCTACGCCCATTCTCTTTGTGTAGGAGTGAGCTTTGAATTGAGGAGTTTTCTGAATCAGTTAATATAAATTTGGATCCAAGGTCAATTCATGATAGCTGACCTCAAAAGGGGAGAAGACATCTTTATAATGTAATGAAGGAATTCAAAGATTCTAGGAGTGGCGGATATCAAGCTGCCCCACTCTCTACCCTGTCTATTGATCTATTGGCCTCTGGACTATACTACGCACAGTATCTTTGCAATCAATTGTCAAATAAGCTCTTGTCAAATTGAAATTGAATCCTGACAATCATTTTAAATGAAATGATGGTGAGGACCAAGGACATTTTATAGTAAACTCAACTTATTTGTAAACAATCCTTCACTTCTTGGCCCTGTAGAGGTCACCGCAGAGTAAAGTGGATGTGAACACTCACATTGAGCAAAAAAACACAGTAACACTATTTCAAGGAGTAATCAGAAAAACACTGATGCCTATCACTTCCAAATGTATTATGAAGAAAGTATGTTAATTTCTATAATATCCTAAACATTTTTGAATTGTGTTTTGAACTAAGTTTAGGGCTTGGGAACAAATATGTAGATTGACATAATTTTTCTAGTCACTGAATTCAGATAGTTTGCAGTTGTGAGTTAGTCGATAGAGCCAGGAACAAAACTTAAAGGGATCCTGAGAGCTGTGTTGAAAGATATAGACTCTCAACTTTCAAGGACAATGCAAGAAATATTCTTGGAGTCTATTCTGGTAATATCCACAGATTTTTTTTTCTTGTTCTGGATATTGGTTCCTGAGATATTTTGAATGCCAAACAAAAATCAGTTGTACTTCTTGCAGCAAGGTATAAAGAAATGCATCCAAGAATATAGGAATGGGGACAGAGACCATTACAACGTATCTTAGAATCAGGGAGAGACATTTGTTTCAACTCTCATTATAGCATGGGCAGATGGGAATATCCAAGAAGCAGAGTGAGGAATCAGTCATTGCAAAATCACTGAGAGCCAAAAGAGGCATCCTAGTTAAACCAAACGTATGACCTTGCCAACACGAGGCCAGGATGATCGAAGATCACTTGATGGATGGTGAAGAATGAGGATGCTTATTAGATATTGAACACATATCTGAAGAGGAGGAAACTTACAAAATTGTTTTAGCAAAGATTGCTAAAAATTGGATTTTACCAGGAAGGGCAAGAAATAGAGGTGGAGGTAAAGAATCCTGGCTAAAGGTGAGCTAAACAAAATATGTTGGTCAAGCAATGACTGTTTAGAATTTGTCAATAAGTTTCCTAATGGGCAAGAAGATGTGAGGGAGAGAAGGAGGAGAAGACAGAGGAGGAGGAGAACAGGAGTAAGAGGGGGAAAAGATAGAGATTAAATATTTGTCAATGTTTATCAATATCTCATTTACTTTGGAACAACATTTTACAATATTATAAATATTTTCAGAATTTCTCTTACCCAGTCCTTCATTCCTTCAAGAGTGTTTTCAGAATTAGTATTTACCTACCAAAAGATCATTTGATGAAGTACTAAGAACACAGCATAGCAGGATTTTGTGTTTGTCAATATGATAGCTTCTTTAATACCTTGTTTTGCTTCTGTATGTACATGTGTATATATGCATATACATACCCTACAAACCGATTTACAATCACATACAAAGGAATCTAATAATAATAATAAATTTAATATTCTCATTTTAAAAGAAGAGTTTGTGTTGTTTAATTAACAATGAGCTATTTTCTAATTTCATAAAGGGCAATAGAATCAGGTAAGCCAACTAAAGACAGATGAGCATGGTCGATACAAGGTTAATAACGTGGTTGAATTATCCGGAGTATCCACATATTAACCCTGCACATGTGCGGTAATGCAGGGTAATACCAGAATAACAGTAGCAGGTTTGTAGAAAGTGAGACAAGTATCAAAAGTGGGATCAATGGAATCTGCAAATGACACATGTAGCAACTTTGAGGCTTTCTGACATTTTTGCTATTGTCATAGCTACATTTATAGAACTTTTATATCCTTCCAGAACATTGTCATGAACATCTGAAGTTGATATGTACAATTTCTCAGTTTATGTTTCAGAATATTACATTGCATATTATATTGTGGCCGCTTACTGATTTCAGTTCAAGTTGTGTGTGTCAGATCCCCTGGAACTGGAGTTAGGATGGGATTCAAACCTGTGTCTTCTGCAAGAGCAACCCGTGCTCTTACCTTCTGAGCCATCTCTCCAGTTTTAGATTTTTCTTTAATTAATCTATGTTCCTTACATAGAGAGTGTTCTCAAAGACCTAATTTGATGTCTAAAAATCGTTTTGAGCAAGCATTCTCTTTAATTCTGTAAACAGAACATGTGTCATCTGAAGTTTTTCCCTCCTAACAGAGAATTTAGATACTTCCAACCATCTGCTAGTAAGTCCAATAGTTCCACGATTAGCTTGAAATACAAATCATTTCTCGGTCTGTACAGAATGGCTGCATAGACCACCTGAAGTAGAATTCCTGTTCTAGAAATCAGAAACACGTTTCCAGTTTGAAGAAATAATTCCTACAGTCAATATTTATGAAAGGTTTTTGAATAGCTGAAGTTCTCAGTATTTTTATTTAAAACTAAGATCTATGGGGCTGAACGTTTTTGGTTTGTTCACTGTTTATGTTTACTGTGAAGCTTAAAATTATTTTGCATTAAACCAAATCTTACATTATGATTAAATATTTGTATTTGCTTCCTTGCTTGTCCTTATTTTTATTTTTAAAATGCCATCTTCATGGTGCTCTGTTAAGATATTACGTCACATGATGATTCTGGACCTGACTTTTCAGCTAGCATGGGTGGGACGCTGCACTTCCCTCATCCGTGACCTTGAGGATTTTGCTCAGCTCCCTGTGACTTGTTTCTTTACTGTTAAAATATGAATAATAACATCTCTCACATGGCCTTTCTGAAGTTAGCTAATTTAAACTATTTAAAAACCCTCAGAGAAAGACGACACAAATGAACACGAACCATGTACATGATAATTTTAGAATTATAGATAAGAAAATTATATATTACCTTTTATACGTATTTAGAGTTCACTGAGACAGGAGATTGTATATAAAATATAAATAACATAACTTAGTTGATGATGTGTGTAGTGTGTGAAATCTTGAGTCTGATCTTTCACAACCTTCCCCAAAGCAAATGATTATAAATTAATCTATTATCTTACTTCCTTTCATTAACTTATAGCTTCCTTATATGCAGCATGTTCTAAAACATTAAACTTTGGACTTATGAAATGTTTTATGAAGGTGACTAGTTGTAAGGATAGAGTTCCATAGTGACTTCTTGGAACTACAGGCATAGCCTATCACATTTTAGTCCACAAAAACTTAAGATGGAAGAAAATTGAAGAATATAATCACATTAGATCATCACTAAAATCCCTTAGATGTGTTTTCTTTATTTTTACATGAAATCTGGGTGTGTAATTGATATTCCTCTGTGCTAAGATAACAATTCAAAATATTATGGAAATGAAATTCTTTCTGAATATTTAATAAGGTTGACAGAGAATCTGTTTATTAATTTTTTCCTATATCCTTGTTTTTATTTTTGTAATTTAATATTGAAACAAGAGAATAGACTTTCCCAAAAATGATTTAAGGAATTAATTTATTCCATGTATTAGTTTGCTTTCTGTTGCTGATAAGCACTGTGACCAAAAGCAGCTTGGGGAAGAAAGGATTTTCTTTAGCTTTCAGAATTTTATTCTAGGGAAACCAAGGGAGGAACCCAAGGCAGAAGCTTGAAGCAGAAACCACTGAGGAGCACTGCTACTGGCTCCCAGCCTCCTGGTCAGCTACTTTTCTTTTACAATCCAGACCCAACCACCTAGGGATGGTACCACCCACAGTGGGCTAGTCCCTCTAGCATGAATTATTGATCAAGGAAACTCCCCCACAATCATTCCCAGAGGCCTATATGATGGAAACGACCTTCTACCTTGGTTCTGTATTCCCAAAAGTGTCAAGTTGATAATAAAGATGAACCATCTCACTCCAAGACAACAGTCTAGTGGAGTGTGGAAAGAGACAAGCAAACTCTGGGCCACTGATAATGCCCCATCCTTGCTATCAGTGGTCACTGCCTAATGTCTTCGGTATATGAAATTCACTTAGCATCCATGAGAGTGACATTTTGAAAATATGAAAACAAAAGACTTCATGTGTTTCAGTCTATGACTTCGAGGAGCTAAGATGTTCCTTGGACAGGCCTCTGCTCTAATGCTGAGCAAAGGATTAAGGATATGTCTGTTGGCTACTTTGACTTTTCACTCACACTCAAATCAGATCAACTTCATAATGACTAGTTGAATCATGGTGGCTTCCCTTCCTTAGGCATGCTATAATAAAATAATAAAATAAGGTGTCTTTTGACACCAAAAAAGACATTATATTATAGTGTTGTCGATAAAAGTATGGAGTCCAGAATCCAATAGCGCTTAGTCCCTCCAAAGACTCTGAAAACTCCCTCCTCACTTTAGCTTTCATGGACCTCAAAGTGTTCTTTATATTTTCATCTCTGCCCCTTTGCTACATGCTGTGTGACTCCAGTGTGTCTAAACTGTCTCTATTTATGAGAGCATCATTCATATTTGATTAAGGGCCCACTCTAATTCATTATGACATCACCTCAACTTGATTATATCTGCAAAGATCCTAGTTCTAATTAAGACTGCATTATCAAATACTGAGTCAGAATTTCAGCATGTCTTTGTAGGATTCAAAATTCAACCCATAACAGTACTGAAGGCTAAAATTAGTCTCCAAATTACTGGATTAGAGAAAACATTCCCATGACCGTAAAGAGTTCTGTAGTTTTCTATCCAGTTGGAATAGAAAGACACATTCTGGTATAACAATCATGCCTTGTCCCCTGGCCCCAGTGAATACCAACCTTTGTTTAATATGTGTTGGACAGAGGTGCAAAATCAGCTTTCCTTTGCTGATTGTTATTTTCCAAGAAAAGAACATACTCTAAGCTGTGATCTAGCACATCAGTCCTATAGCAGGACCACAGTGCTATTCGCAAGTGGTGAGGGTGGTTGATGGCTCCTGCTTTCCTCCTCCGATTTCTTTCTTGCCAAACTGATCATCTTAGTTCCACTCAGGAGCATATCTAGACTTGTTCTCCTCTACCCTGACCTTAGTCTGAAATCTTAAAGTCCATGCTTTCCCTGTGGCAGGACTAGCCACAATCTTGTTAGTTCAAATTCAGATCCAGTTGAGGCATACACCTGTAATTTATGTATACATCATCAATGTGCTCCCCTTTGCCACTCAATTCATTAACATGATTTAATATTTCAACACTATTCAGAGGATTATAGATTTCATTTCACCTTGAGTCACATAATTCATTTTCCTATATTAGATCACAAACGATTGGAAAACAGACTCTAATTGGCAAGTAGCCGTTTATGTTAAATCTAGTAGCAAGTGTTAAGCTCTGACAGCTTCTGTTTGAAAGGCTTTTGAAATAAAAATAAAATTCATCATTTGGAGATGAATGTTTTATGCTGCTAGGAGCTAATTACCAATTGCCTCTCACAAACGTGTGCTTATCTCTTTCAGGCCACTTGTTTTAAACTGGAAGCTCTGGGTTCTACAGTTTGCACAAATCACATACTCAAGAGACTTTGGTCTGACCCACAAGAATGGAAACAGGACGCACCTGCTCATGTTATCCTTGCAGCATCCACACATCCTTGAGTGGGCATAATGGCTGTCAACTGTGAAATCTGACTGGGAGAAGAGAGTGGTACATCACCCAAAATAATTAATTGATAAACTTTTAAAAATGAAAGCGTGTTCTTTCAAAAAGGCTAAGAAATAAAAAAAAATTGGCTGGAATCATGTTTTCAGCAAAGCTAGCAGAAGGATTTTAGGAAAGAACCCAATGGGAGCTGGAGAGAGGACTCAGAAGTTAAGAGCACTGAATTCTCTTTCAGAGAAGCTTGGTTCTGATCCCAGCACCCTCATAATGGCTAACAACCATTTTTAACTCCAGTTCCAGGGGATCCAATGCCATCTTCAAATCTCTGTGGGCATTGTGCTACATGGGTGCACTTACACATGCAAGCAATGAATATTCAAATTCCTTATTTTGGAATCTCTCTCTTCTTTTCCTCTTGAAAGAAATAAGTTTGTAAAAAGACATAGAAGAGAACCCATGCAGAAGTTTATTTAGCAAAGATAATCAAGTCAAATACCTCAAAGAAAATTTGGAATTGACTGTCCTAAGATAGAGCTATGGCCTGGGGGCTTTAACTTATTGATTTTTAAGCAAATTTTATAAATATTTCTGTGGTGAGAGGCATATTTATGGGAAAAGCTGCTTCTTTGTGGACCAGATCTCACTTTTAGGGTTTTTCTTCCCATGCGTCTAGAGAAAATTCCACAAAGGAGTGGAAGTCAAAACCATAATGTATGTGATATTACAGTGATATTAGGTCTTCTGAAAATACTTACCTTCTGTTAGGGCACATGTGTGGGGAATGGCCCGAGTGACTCCATTTTTCATATAGCATGAACAATCTGTCTGTTCAAGGATTTTTAACAGCAAAAGGGCATCGAGTGCCAGTGAGTGCCGCTACCACGATCTAGCCAGTTTCCCTCAATTATCTCACACCTAACTCGTTGACTATCCTGTATTAAAACCACACAGTTTCTCTGAATTCTTGATTCATCTACAGATATTCCTAGAAAAGACATGATTTCTGATTTCACTCAACCGTCCACTTTACTGTTTTTGTATTTCTGGTATTTATCTTTCTGTTTTAGGTGAGACCCATTGTTAGCCGTGTCTATGGTTTACCCATGGATGACCCTTGTATACAGGGTCCATTTTTATATCTCACTCTTACTGACCTTACATACTGTACATGCTTCCCTTTACTTGGGTTCATTTAACACAGCTGTCTGAGCTCTTAGGCTGTTCTCTCATTTATTCACTTCCCAGAGTAGTCAGTTGTTTATCTGGAACATGTTGCTGTCCCCTCTCTCAAGCCTTGTGTACATTCCTCATCAGTTTATCCTATTGTTCTCCCTGATTTGACCTGAGTCACAGAACCCTTCATTGACTTTTACAGGCAGGAACTGACAGTATATCAGATTGAAACCCGATTGGGTGGCAGGTTGCTGCTTCTGCCCTCGGCTGTGTTTTTCCCCAGGCTCTAGGTTCTCATGCTTGGTCCATAAGTGTCTGGCCTTGGATGTGCAAGTGCTGAATAAATACTAGTTAAGTAGATAAATATGGATGGATGGAATCTCTCTGAAAATTCTGTGCCAGTTACATAAACCATAATGTTCAGATTCAGGGTGGAGTTCTTGTACTGATTAACGTATAGTTGTGGTGGTTTGAATGAAAATGTACTTCATAGATTCCACATATTTGGACATTTTGTCCCCAGTTGGTGACACTGTTTTGTTAGGTCTTAGTGTGACCTTGCTGGAGGAAGCACGTCACTGAGGACAGGCTTCGAGAGTTCTCAAGCTTGGTCACAACTCCAGTCACTCTGCTTCCTGTGCCTACCTAAAGTTGGGAGCCTCTGCTTTCTTCTCTTGTTTCAGCCACCTCGTGCCACCATGCCTCCTGCCGTTATGGATTCTAATTATTCTGGAACCATAAGCTCAGAGAAATTTTTCCTTGTATAAGTTTCCTGGGTCACAGTGTTTCTATCATACCAGGAGAAAAGGAACTAGTATAGTAGCCTTAAGAAATTTTCCTATCATTTTGTGATTTGACCTATAATGTGGGGAAAAGAAAAATAATCCCTTATTTGTAGGGTAATTGGGACAAGAGAAAAAAACACACACACACACACACACACACACACACACACACACACACACACACACACACACACACACATTCCTGAGCACAATGACACACTTGTTAGAGTGTTTAATATGTACTGATCTTTATTATCAGTGTTGGCCAATTAACCTGCTATATTCACTAACAGGCGTCATTTGCAGTTTCTTTACAATTATAATTTAAATTTTCAATATTATTTCTTCCATTGTGTATTACTGGTCTGTTGCTGTCATAAAATGCTTTGACCAAGGGAACTCATGAAAAGAAGATATTATTTCAGGTTGCAATTCCAGAGGTATCAGAGTCCATCATGGCAGGGAGGCATGTCGGCAAGGTATGACAGAGCACAAAGAGGAACATTCACATCTTCAAGCAGGCACAGGAAGCAGAGAGAGACAGGAATTCCAGCAAAGTTTTAAAAAAAATCTCAAAATGTGCCCTCAGTGATGTGCTTCCTCCAGCATGGACAGCCTCCTAAAGCCTCCCAAAACAGTGCCACCAATGGGGGACGAATGTCCAAATACTTGGAGTCTTGTAACATTTTCATTCGAACCGTCATACAGTGCTTAAGTTTAATGTATTGTGCAAGTACACAGTTTTGTTTTCATAATAGAGGCGAGTGCCCACAGCATCTTTCAAACACACACCGAGGGAAACTTCCTTAATGCAGAAGTGTAATGATACTCTTTGTTTTGATTAGTTTTGTTTTCTTTTGCAAATACATTTTGTTTTCTAACAATATTTTTACTTGAACATTATTTTAACAATATCAGCTTTTTAACCATTAGAAATGACTTGATGCCTGGGCTATGAATATAAGCATTCCATTACTATATGTGCATATAAAATAATCAACTATGTATATTTCTTTTTTCATTTTTAGTTGATTTTTTAAATTTTTTATTTAATAAGCACATACTTAGAAGAAGCATTTCATTACAACAGCATTGACAATTTTCTGAGCTAAGATGCATCTCTTACAAAATTGGCTGTACATTTTTAGGTTTACATTTGAATTATTACAGTTATACAATATTGTACTCAGTATAAACCCAGTATAAACTCAGTATAAACTCAGTATTTTTGGTACAAGTATATATAGATAGATATATAGATGAACGAGAGAGATAATTCAATTTCCTCTTTGATTGAGAACCAACTAAATGTGTCTCCTTCACATTACATGAGAGTCAGCGTACAATGGATTGTCCTAAAGCTGAGCCATACATTGATTTCATCATTTATCATTCAACTGTCTTAGGGATAACAACCATATGTACGATCCAGAATCATGGAATATTTTCTGACAAACAGAGATCTATGTATTGATCTATTAGTTGGCAGTTTTGTGTAAATTACAAGGAACTAGTTATAGAAAGGGAGTAGATAGTATATTAGGCAGAATATACATGCGATAGTGTATTAAGCAGAATATATATGCAAACAGACCAATGTAATTGCTCCTCTGGCTGTTTCCACCATTAAAAAAGCTGCCTCTCTTATTTGAGAGATTGTACATTGTTTGTGGGGACCTAAAAGCCCCACCTTGCAGAGGGGGACGTTACTGGAGGCGCTGCCTGGCTTGCTTTGAAAGTCTGAAGAATACTTCCGCACTGCTGAGGAGTCATGATCAGAGTGCCCATCCTTAAGACACACCCTGGGGGCGCGCGCGGAGTTCCCGCTGCCTTTATAAGCTTTGTAACACCTGCAATACATGGCTCCCTGCTTAACTAGACTCCCCGTTGCATCTGAGTGTCCCCGGTACTGGGGGTGGCATAGGCTGGCGAACTGCATGCTTACTCATCCCCAATCATCACTGTGCTGGGGTCGCTGGTTCCAACCCCCGGCAATGTTGATATGTATCAGCAGGATAACAACACCAAAGACAGATTTTTTTTTTCTCCTGAGCTCTGGTTAATTTGTGACTCAGTTTAGTGGTAAATAAAAAAAATACAAACCAAATACAAAGTTGATATGCCAGGTCTCACTCACCATCTCACTCTGCTCTGGGCATCCTCTCGTTGCTCCATTGCCTTCATCCTCTGCCGGCTGCCATGGAAGAAATCGCCTCGCTGGTCATGGACAATGGCTCCCGCATGTGCAAAGCTGGCTTTGCCCGGGACGATGCCCCCGGGGCCGTGTTCCCTCCATCTTCAGGCCTCCTCGTCACAAGGGCGTGATGGTGGGCATGGGCCAGAAGGACTTGTACGTGGTTGATGAGGCCCAGAGCAAGGGAGGCATCCTGACCCTGAAGTACCCCATCGAGCACTGCATCATCACCAACTGGGGCGACATGGAGAAGATCTGGCACCACACTTTCTACAACGAGCTATGCAAGGCCCCCGAGGAGGACCCGGTGCTGCCGACCAAGGCCCCCTGAACTCCAAAGCTAACAGAGAGAAGATGAGGCAGTTCTTGTTTGAGAACTCAACACTCCAGCCATGTATGTGGCCATCCAGGCCTTGCTGTCCCTGTACGCCTCTGGGCGCACCACTGGAATTGTCATGGACTCTGGTGACCCGGTCTTACACACACAGTACCCATCTATGAGGGCTACACCCTTCTCCATGCCATCTTGCATCTGGACCAGGCTGGCTGGGACCTGACAAACTACCTCATGAAGATCCTGACACAGTGGAGCGAGGCTACAGCTTCACTACCACAGTCAAACAGGAGATTGTGCATGACGTCAAGGAGAAGCTGTGCTATGTTGTCCTGGACTTGGAGCAGGAAATGACCACTGCTGCATCCTCCTCCTCCTCCT
>NW_008348875.1:265868-280881 GCF_000622305.1 Nannospalax galili | reverse complement strand
GAGCAATTCTGGTGTCCAGAGGCGCTCTTCCAGCCCTCCTTCCTGGGTATGGAGTCCAGTGGCATCCATGAAACAACCTTCAACTCCATCATGAAGTGTGATGTTGACATCCACAAGGACCTGTATGCCAACACAGTGCTGTCTGGCGGCACCACCATGTACCCAGGCATTGCTAACAGGATGCAGAAGGAGATCATGGCCCTAGCACCTAGCACAATGAAGATCAAGATATCTCATTGCTCCCCCTGAGCCAAGTACTCAGTCTGGATTGGTGGCTCCATCCTGGCCTCACTGTCCACCTTCCAGCAGATGTGGATCAGCAAGCAGGAGTATGATGAGTCAGGCCCCTCCATCGTCCACCAGAAATGCTTCTAGATGAACTGAGCAGGTGCCAGGCATCTGCTGCATGAGCTGATTCTGAAGTATCAATTTGCCCTGGCAAATGTACACCTCATGCTAGCCTCATGAAACTGGAATAAGCCTTTGAAATGAAATTTGGCCTTGAAGCTTGTATCTGATATCAGCGCTGGTTCTTAGGCCTTGTTGCTGATTTCCGGTGTGTATTCAAGTTAGGTGTTCCCTTGGTATATGTTTAATACCCTGTGCATATCTTGAGTTAAGTCCTTAGGCCATGTTCCATTCAGTCACCTGGTGGCTGAGGCCAGCTCGCTGTGGAAGAGAAATCCCCAGCCTGGTGGATCTGTGAGCACAGTGCAGTGCTCTGTGCAGGGTATTGTAAACAACAGAGCTGATTGTTGCAGGATTTCTCGCGATAGGAAAGGGTTCCTAAACCAGTTAGAACTTGCTGGTTTAACAGAGCGGGAAAGTTCGAGCCTTAGGACCCAGTTTCCATTCTGGTGTTTCCCTCCTGACCCGTGGGTTGTTAGTTGCGTTGAGCTGGGAACGTTTGTATTTACACATGTAAGTTTATTCATCCTTTTTTTTTTTATGTAAGGTTTTTTTGGTACTCAATTCTTTAAGAAATGACAAATTTTGATTTTCTACTGTTCACCGAGAACATTAGGCCCCAGGAACGCGACAACGTGTAAAGAAAAAGCAAAGCGTTGCAGTACAAAAAAAAAAAAAAAAAAAAAAAGAAGTTGATATGCCAATATAAAATGATATTTAAGAAACATGTTAAGACTTTTGTATCCATTGTGAGCTTCAATTTTTCAAAAAGATCAGAAGCATGAAGAATGAAAGTTATGCTTTTTTTAATAAAATATCTTTTTGTGAAAATGGAATTATTTTTAGTATCCACCAGCTTTTAAAGATTTGCCTTAAGAGCCTTTTACTACCTCCTGTGAGGGATTATCGGTAATGTGAGTATATCATGCCAGAATTTTTTTTTCTCAGAATTTAGTGTATAGATGGAAAATTTAAGCAGGCCTACACTGTTCATTTTTACATTTGTCCATTTCTTCTGGGATCCTGCAAAGCTTTACCATATTGAAAAAAATCTCCATTTCTTCTTTTCAGATTGCACAATGCAAATATTGTATACACATCTTTCACTCTTGGGAGGCACTATTTTTGAGGAAAAAATTATCCTTTGCTACTAATTGCAACCATATTATTTGACAAAAAAAAAATCTATCTAGAGAAATAAAGGAATAATTTAGTGGTCTGAGAGCTTAGATTCAGCTCTGAGCTTCTATTAAATAGTAAGGAGGAAAGAACTGTGTTCTACAGGGAATATAGATTCAGTATGTAATTTCAGTGCTAAATATAACTGGAATTAAAATTAGGAAAATAACAAGGTACTAATAGAAACATGTCTCCCTTAAGGTTGCTATTCAAACATTCCCATCATCCTTTCAATTACCCGGGTTATAGTTCTAATGTACTCTGGGTAAACCAAACACAACTGATTAAACATGTTTATATTTAGTGCCACTAATAAAAACAGTGAAAAGTAAGATTTTTACCTGCCTGAAATAAACAATGAGATTCAGAAGACCAAATCTATGGATAAAATATGAACAATTTTCTCTGTACCACAGGCCTTATCTATTGAGGTAAAAGAAAAACAAATTCAGAAATATATGGAAAATAAGCTATGCTACTCAATTTTTCTCTAGGGACTGATGAAGCCTAACGTTCACTGAATGACCTGAAGTCAATGACTTTATTTTCCTAGGTATCTTTATATCTAATCAATGAGGATGTAACTGGTATATTCATTTTGACCCTACTTGATCCAAAAGATTACAGAATTGAAAAATGAAATGTTATATTCTGATGACCATCTAAACATTCATTAAATACTTGGCTGACAAATTTATTTTAAAATTCACTGAATATAGCTATCAAAATGGGAGAAGCTTTAGGCGTTCCTCAGTTTTCTGTCAAAGAAAGGCCAACATTTGTGTACAGAAAGGAGACAAGCATTAGTAGAGTTCATAATTTCATAAGTTCCAATTCAAGATCAATTTTACCACCCACTCTTTTAGGACCTGTGGCAAGGCAGCACATGCATCTGGAGTACACAGAGGAGTGGAACTGGAAAATGTATGGCCAGATAGGGAACTAGGAACTGGGGTACCATAGACCTCTTCAGTGCATCCCTCAAAGGCGAGGCTCAGCCTTCTAAATTTCTGAGCTTTCAGTAGTAACAAGCTAGAGACCAACTTTATATTTGTGTGCGTGTGTGTGTGTGTGTGTGTGTGTGTGTTTTGTTTTGTTTTATAACATTTTTGTATATTGTTATTGAATTTTTATGTATTTTACACACATCTTAATCATCTTCATAACCCCTCTCCCTCTGCACCCTCCCATAACCCCACACCGGATTTCATGCACTTTGTCATTTGTATAATACACACACACATATATATACATATATATATATACACACACACACACACACACATCTATACAAATACAGATATATATCTTTTAATACAGGGTCTCCCTGTAGGCCCAGCTGACCCGTAACTCACTATGTAGACCAGGCTGGCTTTGAACTCACAGAGATCTGTCTGCCTCTGTCTCCTGAGTGCTGGGATTAAAGGCAAGGGCCACCATGCCCAGACAAATATATATATATAATTTTTTAAATTTAGAATATTTTTATTATTCCACAGAGAGCAATTTTAACACATTTTTTACAGAAATATCTTGAAGCAGGTTAAACACATGCACACACACACACATACATATATTATATATATATACAATAAAGTTTAAGGAAGGAAAGTAGGAATAAGCAATTAAAGACCAAAGGATTTGCCAACATGGGGTCAACTTTGGAGGAACAATGAAGGTTTCCATTAGCTCTGTTTTGTTTTGTTTTTTCTTTAATTTTAACTAATTTATTGGGCTTGTTAACAGAACATAGGGTAGGGGGTTATTTACAGAAGAGTGGGCGCCCCTCCATTTATGACTGTACTGGAAAGTCCGCACTCGAATATAGATCCTGTTACTTCCCAAAAGTCACACAAAATGGCAAGAGAGCTGCTTTATGGCATGCTCAATTTGTATATCCTTAGCCACGCCCCCACATGCAGCAAAGGCCTGTGTGGGAGGGGTAACTGTTCCCCCCTCAACACAATTTTTTTATATATGGGTGTTTGGGAGTATTTAAGATAGAATTTATAACACTAAATCTCGTTTCGTTAACTGGATCTTTGATTAATTACAATTAAAAACAAAAAAATCATTCAAACCTGTAAGTGAATGCTTTAAAACTGATAGTTTTGAATTAATGTAAGACAAAGTACTATAGATGCTCCATGAATCCTTCTCCAATTCAGTGGTTTATAAAACCAGCAATCCTAGATTTCCTAGATGCAAAGAATCAAGAGTGATTTAGATTACAAAATACTTTCTACTATACGTAGGCATTTCTTCTCTCATTATTATGTTATGTATTTACAAAAGACGGTTTTTGTTGAATTAATATATAATGCATGGAGCTAGTCTAAGGCCTGATAAAACTGTGCTTTGTGCTTTGTGATAAGCAATCACAAAGTAGTTGGCTGTTCCTATAATATTCGTGTCACTATTGCACAAGTAGGCATATCTTCCCATATCTTCAAAGATAGATGTAGCTGTGGTTCCCAGAATTCACAACTGGGAATGGTACCAGTCTAAGAAAAAGATGTATTTTGCACACAGCAAATCTCTAGGGACTGAGCCATCTAAGTCTTTTGGAAGTAAAGTCCCAGAAGTCAGACATGGAACTACTGGATATGGTGTTTGCCATGACAGTTTTTAGTCTTGTTTTGATCCAATATTTCCTCCTACCCATTTCTCCTTTTTGGAATGGGACTGTGTATTCAGTTCCAGTACATGTTGGAAGTATGTAATTTATCTTTTGATTTTACAGGGGCTTAGGTAAAGGGATTGACTCAAGTCTCAAAAGAGACTTTGTTCTGTGAACTTTGAATAATACTGAGATGGATAAAGACTATGGGGACTTTTAAGGGTGGACTAAATGCATTTTGCATTTTATATGGTCATGAGCCTATGGGGACCAGGAAGTAGAATGTAGTGGTTTGAATTAGAATGTCCCCCATAGTCTCCAAGTATTTGGACATTTTGTCCCCAGTTGGTGGCACTGTTTTGGGAGGTCTTAGAAGGTATGGTCTTGCTGGAGGAAGCACATGACTTGGGGCAGGCTTAAAGAGTTCTTAAGCTTTGCTGGATCTCTAGTTTCTCTCTGCTTCCTATGCCTACTTGAAGATGTGAGCCTCTGCTTTCTCCCTGTGTCCAGGCCACCTCCTGCCAGCATGCCTCCCGGCTATGACCGGCTCTAATTCCCTTGGAACCATAAGCTCAGATAAATTCTTTTATAGGTTCCCTTGGTCATGGTGTTTTGCCACAGCAACAGAAAAGTAACTAATACAATCTGTAAAGCTCTTTGATAGAAAGAAATTCATGCTTTTAATCCACCTGGGAACTCATAAATTATGATCGATGCATATTCTGCAGTAGAACTAAAAGTTGTTTCTGGAATATAAATTTGTTATCTGAATTCTGTTCTAATTCTTTCAGTATTTCTTTCCACACTCTGAAAGAAATGATGGTATCATCATTACTGTATTCTTCACTTATCAATTGAGGGTCTTGAACAAATTACAAAAGTCTCAAACCATAGCATTACAAAATTCTATTTTTTTGTTTGTTTGCTTTTGAGACAAGGTCTCCCTGTAGTCCCAACTGGCCGGGAGCTTTCTGTCTAAGCCAGGCTGGCCTCTGTCTCACAAAGATCAACCTGCCGCTACATCCCAAGTCCTGAGATTAAAGACATGTGCCACCATGTCTATAGGATCACAAGGAAACAGTCTTTTAGACAGCTAAGCAGTTACTCAAATGAATTCACAACAATGATAACAGCATGTACAAACTGAAGACAGACAAAACCAGCTTAGAAGTGGGAAACCATATAAGCAGTCCCAACCTAACTGAGAAATTATTGAAAATTGATAGCTGTTGGGAGAAAAAAAGCCAGTTTTCTTTAAGGGAGTGATACTCAAAGGTTAAACTAGTTTCAAATGGTTGGACACACAATGAAGGGTACTTGGGGACACAAATTTGACTCTATAGGTACATATATATACATATATACATATATATATATATATATGGATGGATGGATTATAAGGTGGGGCCTATTAAAGTTGTGGTGCAGATACAAGAAGGAAACTAGATATTATCAAAATATATTGTTTGAAATTTGCAAAAACTTATTTAAAAGAGAAAAGTAAACAAGACACATTTTTAAAAATGCTACTGAACATCTACACTATTCCAGAAATTACAATTGTTTCGATCTGTGGGTGTATGCATGCAGGGACTTGATAGAACAGCCCATATGTCATCCTCAGCAATGTCACCTAACTCTTGAGACAAAGCCACTCATTGGTTATGAGCTCACCAATTGGGCTGAATGTCTTTTGAACTTCATCTAGTTTCCAATGCTGTGTCACTACACTCAGCGTTAAAAATCAGATTTATTTACTTACTTACTTAATCTATGTGTATGGTTGTTGACATAAGTTCATGGGTTCTTCTGGCTAACAGGAAACCTCAGATTGAAAGAAAGTATTGACTGGAATCATAGGCAGTTGTTAGCCACCATCTGGATGCTGGAAACTAAACCAAATCCTCGGTAAGACAATAAGTGCACTTAACCACAGACCATGTCTCCAACCCCTTGCCAAGAATTTTTACAGTTTCTGGGGATCAAATTTATGTATTTGTGCTGGCAAAGCATGCATTCTACCAAATGAGTCATCTGTTCCTGTCCCTTGAGCCCCTGAGTTAGTGTTACTAGTGTACAGGTTTGACTAGTAAGCCACAAATGTTCAATTTTATGCCTAAATTCACATAGTAAAACCACTGGATTTGAGTTCAGATTTGTGTCTTGAAATTTTATTTACAATTCTAGTGGTTTCTGTGGTGCAGTGGTTATCACCTTCACCTCACCCAATTACAACACTATACAAGCTCATTCCTTCTGATCAACATTTTTGCTAATAACAAAGTCACATTTATCTCTATATTTTTAAAAAAAGTTATTCCACAATTTTTAGTAGTAATGTTTTAATCAGAAAAAAAAAAAACAAAATAAAACTGAAAACAACCTTCGGTCAAAAAGTATGATGGCGCATGCCTTTAATCCCAGCTTTTGGGAGGCAGAGGTATGTCGATCTCTGTGAGACTGAGGACAATCTGTCTACATAGTGAGTTCCAGGCCAGCTGGGGCAACAGGGAGAGACCCTGTCTCAAAAAGCCCGAAAGAAAAAAAAAAAAGAAATATGTTTTGAAGTTATCATGACAGGTTTTTGTTCTTAGCAACTTCTAGGGTGTCTGCTCTATATTCTTTATCTGAACAAACGATCACAGAAAATGATCTCTTCTTTTTGCATCCTTCTTTTAACATAGCATGAAGTACAGGCACATGCTTTTCTCTTTTAGGTAGCCATGATTCTCTTTGAACTCAAAATCTAAAACTGATCTTTTCCTTTGATTTCCCGGGAATGAATTATTACAAACACATGATAAGACACATTCCAGATTCAAAAACTTGATACTCCTTTTCCAGACAACTCCCCCATTGGTTTTGTTGGGGTTTTTTGTGGTCTTTTTGAAGCACAGTCTCCTTGTAGCCCCAGCAATCCTGGAACTCACTATGTAGACCAGGCTGGCCCTGAACTCACAGAGATCCACCTGCCTCTACCTCTCAAGTGCTGGGGCTACAGGCGTGCACCACCACGCCTGGCCCCATTGGTTTTAGTAACTTCAAAGTAAACAAAAGGCCTCCATGTAGCTTCAAAATATTTTACAAATATTTTGCAACCAATCATTGCTGTTTTCGCTATGTCACAGAGAACCAGTGTTGCTCAAATATCCTGTGAATGATTCTTTTATGTTCAAACGCATCCAGTTATTCTTTATTGGCACTCTCTATTTGGCTATTTAAAAATAAATAAATCTTATGACTTTGAAATTAGACTTGAGTGTTCATGGATTCTTGGATACCATTTTATTATTTTCCTGATGCCCCAAACTATCTCATAACCGTTTCTATAACTGATATTTTTTCTGATCTGACTTATGGTCCAGTCTGTCTCAATTTAATGTTAGTCAAACATGTCATTAGCATGCCGTCTACACCTTCTTACAAACCATTAGCACCACACCTAAAAGAGTACACTCAATGTTTTTGCCAGAAGGATGAACATCTATTAACCATTACACCAGGCTTATGATCTTTAAGTTAATTTTTAATTCAAGTGACTACATTATTCCCTGAATCAATCTGCCCAGAATTTCTAAGGGCAGCCTCAGGATCCTTGTCTTCCCAAGGTCTTCCAAGGTAATTTAAAGCTAAACATAAGTATCTTTTAGTGTTTGTGTATATGATCTGCTAGACAAATTGCAAACTCCTTGGCAATCATGTATTCTGCAGCTGCTTATTTTTTTTCTTTTCCTCTCTTTTTATTATTTATATTTTAAACTGATTTTTTAAATGCTCATCATGATCACTTCTGTTAAGCAGTGTGTCTCTAACCATCCTCTCACATACCTTAATCTGAATATTGCTTTGGTTAATTTTTATGTTTAGTCAGTGCTGTTCTTCTGCTACATTTTTTACTCATTTGGGATTTTGATTATTTGCCATATTAAGGAAAGATATGTATATGTATCCAATTTTATCCTCTTTCCTTTGGAATGATGTAACAAAATACCAAAAGCTAAGCAAGATAAAAATAAAAATTATATCACACAGTTCTGGCTGATGTGCATATCGTGGGGGCAGCAGCAGATGAATTGGCCACTGCAGGCAGCTTCCTGGCTCTCATGTGGCCATCTTCCTGCTGTAGCCTCCTGAGAAACTTTCTTTTACCATTGTTTTACTTCAGGGTTACAGTTTTTTTTTTCCTTTTCTTCTCTGACCCCTGACTTTCCTTATAGTGATCCAGTCCTAACTGGATTGACCATTCTTGATTTCTATAATGTGTACACAAGCAAGTTTAGCTTTCAGTGTTCCTAAATTCAAATGATAACATATATTCTATGAATACACAATCGTGTCAATCAGTGCTGATCCATTCACATTCTCCCACCCTGACCTTGCCTGGCCACATACTAACCAGGTAATGTAATAGTTTGATAACATAAAATAGAGTAAATATTATTAAATATTTTAAAATCCATTTCATCTAAATTTTTCTTAAGTTTATACAAAATTGATTCAATTTTCAAATAAGAGAGATTCATGGGTCTCAGATAAATAAAAAGGTTCCAATTAAATATATTGCTGCTATAGAAAAACCACAGGGTTGAGGTCTTGGCTCAGGATCATTGGATTGTCCGTACACTTGGCAATTCTGTATTATCTTCTTTTTCTGTAATGAGTTCACCTTCTTCCTCAACTCTGATAACTTCAATGTAACCAGAACTGTTGCAATTGCCACTTGATTGATGTAACACTTATCTAAGGTTGGATTTTACAGACCAAAACAATACAGAGCAAAGGGCATGCATTTGGAAGTATTTAGGACAGTAGGGTGCTATTCTGTTTAAATTATTCTTAATACAAGGAATCAAATAAATGATAACTAATGATGATAACCACAGAATTCAGTGATGTTCCACAGTGCACATGGGCATTAACAGCTAATTTGATCTATAAACATTTGCAAAATACGCAAAAACATGTTTAATCATACCACTTATAAGGGTTCCCAATTTTTGCGTTCAACCACATCTAATGTTTATAGAGCACATCAATCACGTTTGCCTGACAGTGTGTTAGGGTAATGAATACATAACTATGCCTTGACCATGTGAGGCTGGGATTTCTTTATTCAGACGTATTTCATTCATTTATTTTATTGAGAGTAGTCAATCAATACACATTGGACAACTGTTAGGTCCCATTCCAAATGATTTTTTTTCTTGCTCTAGAAAGAATATGCTTTTTTCCTTGAGTACTCATATATTTGCAGTATGAGGCTTGGTGGCAAGAGAAAAGCCCCTACTGGTAAGGTTTATGGACTTTTCTTAAAATGGAGTCAGGTTTATTCTCTTTAACTGAATGACCCATTATTTGGTTTTATTAGATTCTTCTTTCTGAATAAAAGTATATAGAGTAAGAGCGTAGATCCCCAATGGCAAAGAGAAGAGGACATGCGGATGGAATAGGAAGGACAGAAATGCAAGAAAGACTGGGCTGAGGAAACGAAGATAACAGGAGGCTGAAAGCTACGTGAAGTCTTTTCATAACCCCTCAGTTAATACTCATAATGAATGTAGGAGTTAGACACACACGGTGAGATTGAATGTGGACGAAAGCTGAGTCTACAGTCCGACATGGCAAAAAGCATCATTTGATGAAGCAGACTAGGACATTTATGACAGAGAAGAGGGAACCTGGTAGGGATGTGATTTGAGGAAACTGAGAATATATTCTTCAGGGAACTAGTATGGATTTCATTACGCCAAATTGCTAGGATCTGAGTCAAGGCTAGTTTCCATATCTCAGAGTATAATGCTTCCTTTCTCTCTCTACTATTCAACCAAACTCTTGGAGGACACACACTAGTATTTCTACATATTTACAATATATTTAATATTTTATGTACTATATTCATTGTTTTATATATGTTCTTAACTCAAAGTTGATTGCACATAAGTTTTATAGTACTAAATATGAATAATGAAAAGTTTTTAGAATGTTTCCCAGAGGTAGAGACGTTGAAGAAAAGTAAGTTTTGGTCGGGGGAATTTATACAAAGGGCATTCCAGGTAGAAAAAATATAGGGTGCGGAAATGTTAGAATCTTCAAGGTTCCCCCTTAAGAAATTATTAGAAAATTGAACTAGAGGAAATCAGAGAGATTTCTCAGTGGTAAAGAACACTGACCACAGTTGCAGAAGACCCAGGTGCTAATCCCTGCTTCCACATGGTGGGTAACAACTCTCTATAACTCTAGTTCCAGGGGTACACTTACATACATGCAAGCATAACACTCATACATATGAAATAAATAATTAAATTTATTTAGATAAAATTAATTCAGAAGAATGATATCTGGAAAAGCTTGATTTAGTTTTAGGCAAAATTTTCATATTAGGTCAATGTTATCTTCTTACTATCCTCACTCTCATCAATAATTTCAAGCATAAAAGAAGTTTAGGACCACAGATAATTAATCTGCCAACTCTGTGAAGTTGTTAATAAAAAGTAGACAGTTATGTAATGTAGAGTCACTACTCAGAACTTTAAATCCTTAAAGTTATATCCATTGACTCAAGAAGCTCTAGATCAAAAATATGTTTAAAATAATAGGTATGTGAACAGAAACAAAATTGTTCCTCATCATTATTCTAAGAAGGACAAAATATAGTAACTGTTTACCTGCATTGACATTTTAA
The DNA here is from genome assembly GCF_000622305.1 of Nannospalax galili. NCBI lineage: Eukaryota > Metazoa > Chordata > Mammalia > Rodentia > Spalacidae > Nannospalax > Nannospalax galili. Next base: position 269,992 of record NW_008348875.1, on the reverse strand, counting down.
TCAGTTTGCTATATAATTATGAAAGTGAGATTTATATTAGGATATATCGATACACATGAGTTTAAGGGCTAAGTTCTCAGTGATGCTGAGAATCAAATGTATAACAGAATGCTAGCTTGTCTAAGTGAGAATCTTTATCATCTAGAAAATTACAGAATTTTAGAACCATCTTCCTCTTCCAGATAAATTTCTTGCCATTTATCAAACAGATAAGGGGTGAAAAGAATCTAGAATACCAGAAGTTTCTACCAAATAATCCTCAAAATAGTTACTATTCTTTTTATTTTTTGTAATTTCATACATATATAGAATATTATGGTCAGGGCTAGAGAGATGGCTCAGTGATTAAGAGTACTGATTGCTCTTGCAGAGGACCCAGGTTTGATTCTCAGCACCCACATGACAGCTACAAACTGTCCTTAACTGCAGTTCCAGGGGAATCCAAACTCTTCTGACCTCCGCCTCATTGCACAACACAGGTGCACTCACATACATGCAGGCAATACATTCATACACATAAAATAAAAATAGGAAATAAAATATTTTTTAAAAAGAATGTTATGGTCATATTCACCACGTTAACCTATCTTAATTCTCTTCCTTGCTAATTTCCTTCTTTTAACCTGCTCCTTTCATAAAATAGGAAATAAAATATTTTTTAAAAAGAATGTTATGGTCATATTCACCACATTAACCTATCTTAATTCTCTTCCTTGCTAATTACCTTCTTTTAACCTGCTCCTTTCATAACTCCATATCCTCTCTCTCTCTCTCTCTATATATATATATGTGTTTCTGTGAAGGCTTTGTGAAGGTAGCCACAGCTGATGTGTGTTTATGAATGTGACAGTTATGCTGTATTCAGAACATGTATTTTTTTAAATTTTAATTATTTATTGAATTTTTGTGATTTTCATACAATATCATTTGATGGCAATTTTTAGTCACTTATGTTTATGTTTATGTATATGAGTATTTTTTCTGCACATATGTAAGTGCACCGCATGTATGCAGAATAAAAAGAGGTCAGAAAAGGCCATCAGAGTCCCTGGAAATGGAGTTATGGATGGTTGTTAGGCACCATGCGGGTGCTGGGAACTGAACCTGAGTCTTCTGCAAGAGAAGGACGTTCTCTTAACCACCAAGCCATCTCTCCAAGAAGACATATTTCTTGATAATCCTCTCCATTCTCTGGCTTTCATAATCTATCTACTCTCTCATCCATGATGTTCATTGGACCATAGGTGCAGCGTGTAGGGCTGAGCATTCAGCAGTCATTTATTCTCAGCCTTTTGACCAGTTTTGTCCACACACTGCAAAATGAGGTTTCCCTTATTCCGACTTAGAGCACCACTAGGTTATGAGTATAAATATAAATATTTTGGAGGTAATTTGGCTGCATGCCTTTTTAGCCAAACTTCAGTAGTACATTCTCCTTTTGACCTATGATTCCTCTGGAGTGGGTCTCAAATGCAACTGGAGCTGATGAGTTAACATCACATTATTCTTGCCACTTTTGCACCACTAAGTGCATTTTGCCTTGTAGCACATTGGGTCCATCAGTGGGAAGGATCATTGATGACTTTTCCTGCCACTCAGCATGCATAATTGTGTATTACCTTCAGGTACTAGAAACATAAGTAAGCAGGGGAGGGGAGGCTTCTGGTTAAGTTCCAGATTGATTTTTCTGTGTCCTATATGTAAAGTGTATGAAGTCTGCAGGAACAAGTTATAATCCAGACTCAGAGTCAAAAAAGCAAATACCGTATAGTCTCTCTCTCTCTCTCTCTCTCTCTCTGTACCAGCTTAAAAATTTCTAGATTTATGAATTTGAGTTGGTATGAATACTTGTAGAGGATTGAGAACAGAAGGCAAGATGGGATCCACGAGTTGGAAAGTGGAGTAGACTTGGAGAAGTAAGGAAAACAAAACATATCATCTGAAAGCTGAGGTGCGGTAATACTAGGAGTATAAAGGTTTTAAAAGGAATGGAGATAAGAGATAGGGTCAAGGTGGAGTTTGGAGAATCAACCAAAACTAAGCACATGTGGAAAATCCATATGGAAATCTTTGACTACAAAACTAGCTAAATATATAGCTTTAAAGGAGTAAATATTAATGAGGGTACCCTCCATGTGTTGATTATCATGAGCTCAAATCTATAGAGTTTTTAATTAATTAATTATTTTTATTTCATTTGTATGAGTGTATTGCCTGCATGTTTGTAAGTGCACCTTTGTTGTCAATGCTTGCAGAGGTTAGAAGAGGATGTCAGATCGCCTGGAACTGGAGTTACAACTAGTTATCAGCTGCCAAGTGGGTGCTGGGAACCAAATCCTCCTCTTTCAGAGAAGCTGGCACTCTTAACTACTGAGTCATTTCTCCAGCCCTACTACAGGTTCTTAAATGAAAATCCTGATGTCAAGTATGGAATATCTTCCTATGAATAGAAAGTTTCCTAGCGGATCCCAAAATAATAAAGGCTGATACCATTACTCATGGTTGCTCTCCAGAAATAGGTGGTAAAACTCTGTTAGTAAATAGGTCTTTTTTGTGGTAAGGCACAATGCAGTGATCTGGAATTAATTTTTAATTATATATTGTATTAGTTTCTATACAAACAGGAAACCCATCCAAACTGGAAAATAAATGTGTATTAGTTAATGTATTCACAGATAGCATAGATTGAATATGTATATAAACATGTTGCAGAAGGTTTAATGAAATGCATTCTAACCAGTAACTGTTTCTAAAGTGAGTTGATTCTATTTTGAGTATATTTCCAGCTTTTGAGACAAAGAAAGCCATCTAATAATGCTGAAATATTACTGCATATCATCTAGTGTACCTGGTATTTTCAATACAATGATTCTTAAATCTATTCTCTTATCCTATTATTGTATTAGGTCTTAAAAGCTAAAATACTAAAATAAAGCCATCATTATTAATGGATACTCATTTCTGACCACTTATAATATATACTTTGCAAGAATTATTATATCCATTATACCTTAAAGCTACTCTTTGAGTAGGTTTGTGTATTATCTCCATTTAAAAATGAGCACCAGTATTCTAGACATGACAGGAAAGCTGAAATCTATACAAAATATGAATAAGAGCTGTATAATGATACCACCAGTCACAATCCCAATGTGTATGGAGGGAGTTTCACCAGGTCTCACCTCCAGATGAAGAGCTACAGACAATCAAAGGCTACCGTGACACTGAGGGAAGAAGAATCAGTTTATTCCAGGGACAAACTCACCGATAGCTTGTCCAGTCCCAAGTGGTCAGCCATGAATACATGTACACAGAAGTACCATTAAATGGACTCAATACATTATATGTGTGTGTGTATGTGTGTGTGTATGTGTGTCTGTATGTTCATGTGTGTAAAACAATCAAGGAAGAGGTTGAGAGGGAGGGAGAGTGAAGAAAGACATAAAGGAGGTGGAGAGGGGAAGGTCAGGGTTCTATCAAAGTGTTCATGTATGAAACTGTCAAAAATAAAAATATATTAAAATTTGAAAATGAATAACAATAAGGGCTTGGAGAGATGGCTCAGCAGTTAAGAGCATTGGTTGTCCTTGCAGAAGACCCAGGTTCAATTCCCATCACCCACATAGCAGCTAACAATTGTCTGTAACCCTAGTCCCAGGGGATCCAACAGCCTTTTCTGACCTCCAAGGGTAATCCATGACACAGGTCCTGAAACACATGCTACACATGCAGGAAATACATGCATACCCATAAAATAAAATAAATTCAAAAAACTGGGTAACAGTAGAGTAAAAAATAGCCCATCACAAATGGAGCAGAATTGACAGCAAGATAAATTAATTTTAGAACCCATAATTTGGCCATCACTGTTTTTTGTGAAGTTTCCATGAGTAGATTTTTGTTTTATAGGACAAAAAGCCTCTTTAACAGTAATCTGACAATAGTTGGTGTATCACAGAAGCAGTCATAGAGAATATGTAACAGAATAGGTCTATGTCCCAGTAATACTTTATTTTCAACACTGTACTTTGGGACAGTATTGGAAAATATATGTAGTTTATGAAAGCCTACCTTAGATGACTAATAACATCCTGATACATTTAACTTTTAATGAAGATTTTAAA
>NW_008348875.1:245628-265772 GCF_000622305.1 Nannospalax galili | reverse complement strand
ATATATATAATACAAGTAAAAGTTTATTGAGAATTTCATACCTGCATATAAGGTATTTTTATCAAATCCGTGCCCACTCCCTCCCTTCCAACACCCCCCATATCCCCATCACTTTTTTCTTTTTCTTTTCTTTTTTTCTTCTCTATTATATTTTAAGGGATATTTAAGGGAGCATTTCCAAACGCTCTGGTCATGTTCCATTCCTCTGGAGCCTAGTCAACCTACCCAGCCTCATACTCTTCAAAACAACAACAAAAAACAAACAAAACCCAAAAAAACTAATTTTCCCTTTTCCAACAGTTACCATTTACCAATCATTCTTTGGGTATGATTAAGTTTTCTTGATCACCTCTCTGCCTCTATGCTGGAATTTTGTCTGGCTTGGGCTTACATAGGTCCTGTACATACTGTCACAATTGCTGTGAGTCCATATGTGCAAAAACCGTTCTGTCATGGAAAGCACTGTTTCTTTGGAATCATCTACTACCTCTGCTGCTTATAATCTTTCTGACTACTTTCTTTAATGATTCCTGAGGCTTGGGAGGAGAGGGCATAATATGGGTGTCTTCATTAAGGCTGAGCACTCCAAATACTTTGCTTGATGATCAGTTGTGGGAATATCTTGCCATGCAAGTCATTAGTCTAGCTTGAGGGTTCACAGCTTGATAAGGTTGGTAATTACCTCTCTCTTATAGTTGCATGCATAGCACCTTCCAGCAGTTTGAAATCTAGCAAGTGAGTCTTCAGCAGTAAGGTCTTACTATCCATTTGTGGCAGAATGACTAAGATCCAAAAAACAAAGTAGGACAAATGATGGTTATAATTTGGAGAAAGGAGATCAGTCATTCACTGCTGGTGGTTCTGAATATTGGTGCAGCCAATATGGAAATCAGTGTGGAGGTTCTAAAAAACTAGAAATTGATCTACCACATGATCAGTCATATCATTCAAGCATATACCCAAAGGGCTCTAGACTACAAAGATGCCTGCTCATCCTTGTTCTTTGGTGCTCTTTCATAAAAGCCACAAAATGAAAACAGCATAGTTGTCCACCAACTGATGAATGGATAATGAAAATATGGCATTGTTACAAAAGCAAGTATTATTCAGCTGTTTAGAAAAATGAAATTATGAGACTAGAGAGATGGCTCAGGGTTTAAGAGCACCGGCTGCTTTTGCAGATGACCTGGGCTCCGTTCCCAACACCCACATGGCAACTAACAACCATCCCTAACTCATTCCAGAGGATTTGATACCCTTTTCTCACTTCTGTGGGCACTGAGCAGCATGGGCATACTTACACATATGCAGGCAGTACCCTCACACACATAAAATAAATAAAATATTTTTAAAAAGAAAATGAAATTATAAAATTCACTGGTAAATGTATGGAACTGGAAATAAACATCCTGAGTGAGCAGACCTTGACTCGGAAAGACATGTAGATGCTGACTTTGAATCTTTAGGTGTGTAGCTTTAGATTGGCAAATTGATAGAGGTCAGGAAACTAGTTAGGGGTTTGGGGTTTCTTCATGGGAGGGGAAATAGGATGAAGTAATACAAAGGGGGAAACAGGAATCATGGCCTAGGCACTGTTAAATGGGATGGGGAATGTGAGAGAAGGGTAGAAGACAGAGTAAGGGGAGGGAAAACTAATACTAAAGGCCTTTTGAAAAAGTCACATGGAAGGACTGGAGAGATGGCTCAGCGGCTAAGAACATTGGCTCTTGCAGAAGACCTGGGTTTGAATCCTAGCACCCACATGGCAGCTAACAACTGTCTGTAACTCCAGTCCCAGGGGATCCGAAAGCCTCTTATGTCCTCCAGGGCATTGCACTACACGAGTGCACTTACCTACATGTAGGCAATACATGCATACACATAAAATGAAAATAATAAATAAAATATTTAAAATAAGATTAAAAGTCACAAAGAAATAGAAGACTATAGAAGCTTCTCAAAATATATACATGTACACTATAAAAAGAAGGTAAATGGAGTTACCCTATAATTCAGGAACAATGTCTCTACCGCAGGCTGGCCAATAAAAAGCCCAAGGCTGGGAATGAACCCTTCTTTTGGAGTGGTTGACTACACACAGGTTCCCATAGATTTGTGAATAATACTGGATACTGTGATGATATATTCCTGTAATAAAGCAACATCAGCCGTCTATGTTAATATTTTGGATGATAATTACTAAAAGCATAATTTCAGAAAGACCTTGAACATCTTCAATATACAGTATGATATCTTATTTATAGAAAAAAATACAAAGCTCTGTAACACCATGTTCATTTGTGCAATTCTGGGCTATTATTCCTTTATACTGTTTGAATAAACACTAATGTACGCATTCAATGAATACTTACTGAAGACACAGCGAGTACTGTCAGAGCTTCTGAGTATGAAAAATTGAGTAAGAAATTAACTAACATTAAGGAATTAAAGATTGGTGGAACAGGAAAAATCGACAAAGTACCTACTTATTGCTCAGTTTAATACAGTAAGATAAATATAATATGTGTCCAGCCACAGAAGTTCTGAAGAAAGGGACCGTATGTTAGATGGAGAATGCCTTGGGGTCTTTTATGCTTAGTTGAACTTTGAACAGAACCATGTTGGTAGAATTTACCCAATGGAGGAAATTTTCTAGGCCAAAACAATGGCAGGTAGAATCACACGACTTCCAGCATTGGGTAGGCTTGCTTGGAGAATGAGAGATGTGGTAAAAGAGAAGCAGCAGCAGGAACAGACCATAGAGTTGTCATGTAAAAATGTAGGACAGAGGGGAAATGATCAAAACACATTTTATGAATTTCTCGAAGAAGTAATAAAGTGTTTTTTTTTAAACTTTAAGGATGTTTTAAAGTACACAATGACTTCACTTAAGACATTTCCTGTTTTCAAATGATCTTGGTGGTATGTAAGGACAGTTTTGAGAACCTGTTCCCCCAGATAGACCCATTTGTCCAGATCTCTCTCAATTCTGACTATGCCACCATGTTAAGAACTTTCTCCCTTTTTGTGGTCTCCATTTTTGATCCTTTTCACCTTGTCCTTTATTTGAAATCAAATATGACACACTCTTTTCAAATAGATTTTTATCACTTGCTGGTGTGACTATGTATTTTTCTAACTCAATTGTGTCTCTATCATTCATTTTTAGAACTGAATAATGTTCTGGTGTATGGATGCCTCACAGTTTATCCATTCAGCCCCCCATGGTATCTTAACTATTTACAGTTTGGGTCATTAAGAATAGCTATGCTGGCAATATTCCTTGGCAGCTTTTTGTGTAGAGATGAGATTTCTACTCATTTGGGGATTATTTAGGAATATGCCTCTTAGAACACATGGTAAGAGCATGCTAAATTTTATAAGAATCTGCCACACTCTCTTACTAAGTGGCTATTTCAGTTTGCATTCTCACTAAGAACAGGCATCCTTATTCTCTTTATTGTTAGTATTTTGACTGTGGGTCATTTTAATAGCATCCTTTATTCAATTTTATCATTTTTTTCTAATTTTGTGTAGGTGTGTGTCTGTATGTGTGACGTGTGTTTCAGGTCCCTTGGAACTACAGTTACAGGGGCTTGTGAGTATGTTAAGATGGGTACTGAAAACTGAACTCAGGGACATCTAACTGCTCAGCTCCTCTCTTGTCTTATCGAATAGCATTCTACTGCAACAATAAATAATTTTATAGAGTTTGTAAATCCTTAACGACATGATAGAGAACATTCCCCATGTTCTCTGATATTCTGCATATTCTTTGGCAACATCTCTTCTTATTTCTTTTGTCCATTTTTAAATTGTATTTCTCTCCATTTGTTATTTCATGCCCATCTAACTGTATAGTAAAGGTTTTCAATGACTGTCCCCCTTCTTGACAATTAGAAATCAACACTACTAGCCATGCACCAACCACTTTCCTTGTGCTCTCTGAACCTGTGGTTTGGGTTTTGTCCACTTTACTTTCTCAAGAAATCATTCTTTAAACTAAAAAAATTAAAGGGATACTGTCACCTCACTATTAGTGTTTTGATGTTATCTTTTGTGATAGCAATCACAGTTATATTTATGTAACTGCTGAAATAAATTCTGAGTTAACGTTTTCAGGGGGTAATGGATGTGGTGGCTTTCAGTACAGTGCTGTCATTGAGATATAATAGTACACATCTTACTTGCTTTTAGGTAACAGTGAAATTTGGTCACCTCAGTTCAAATGTGGAGTTAAAGAAGCTTAAGTGGAATTTTAACCCTTTCAGTACTTAGAGAGAACATATTAGTAAAGTCTTTGAGTATTTCCATTTCAGCTGCTTTCCACAAGCACAACACAGGTAAGAAATGCAGCTTGCTGGCTATTGTGGCATTCCTTTTAATCCTAGCACTCCAGAAGCAGAGGCAAGCAGAGCTCCATGCGATTATGGCCGGCCTGGTCGAAACAGAAATTTCCAGGTCAGCTGGAACCTACAGGGATATGCTGACACAAGAAAACAAAAACTAAACAACCATAACCAAATAATTCTAATGGGTATGTTTCTTTTTCTAAGAATTAAATGATATGCACTTGAATATTTGTAATCCACAAGGCAATATGGACAAGAATTATTCTTATACTTGAAGATTTATTTCCAGTTTTGTGCTCTAAAATGGGCTTAAGATGATTACCAAACCAGTTACTACTTAGAAGTTGCCATGTATCGATATAAATATGTTGAAATTTGTTATTTTTATTCCTAAAGGAAGTGTTCAGACGTGGGTGGGGCTGGGATTGGTTTCTGCAACAGTTTGGGGTCTTGTCTGCTTTGCCGATCATCTGTATTCTCCAGGCTGTGTGGGTGGTAGTCATTTTATAGATTTAGGTTAACAATTTCGTGTTCCTCTTTTTTACTTGATTGCTCACTTGAGGAGACTAATCATTCCAGAATGTGTTAATGATTCCCTTTGATGGCTTTTAGAGAAACAGCATAACATATCATGAATGTGAAACATATAAATATCGGGAACCGTTTTTAATTGTGAAAAGAGGTTAGTCCAAAAGCATCAAGGAGAGCACAAAACCACAGTCAAAGTGTATAAAAGGTGCAAATTAACATCAGGGACATAATTATCTTGCAATTTCTGTCCTTTGTATGTACGTTGATAAATACTCCAAGGGTGTGAGTAGCAAGGAATTTTCTGAAAGCAGATGCTCCCTTAGTCTTGTATGAGGAGCATATCTATACGTACCTGAATCTTCTTTGTGTCAGCTAAAACACGAAGCAAACTGTCTTCTGAAAAACTCAGGCGGAGTGGCTGCAGACTGTTAGTCTTCATCCATCCTCGTGTCACGGGGAGCCTCTAGGCCACTCGCTATGTCTAATTAGGGATCTTCCATCTTTTTCCTCTTTCTCTATCTCAGCTCAACTTTGGTCTAACCTCAAATCATTCTATTTGACAGACAAATAGCTTTGTACACATCACCTCAAAGGTGTCCATATCAGCTAACATTTTACCTAATTGAACGGTGGGCTACATATCATAAGTACACTAGGAAATAAATACCTTAACACAATTAGAATCCATGATTCTACTTATTTCTCTTGCTTTTTATTCTTTGGCTTTTTGCTTTGCTATTATTCTTCTTCTCCTCTCTCAGTGATCATTTTGTTTTTGGTTTGTTTTTTTGAGATAGGGTCTCCCTGTAACCCTAGCTGCAGTGGAACTAGCTATGTAGATAAGCCTGGCCTTGATCTCACAGAGATCATCATGCTTCAGCTTTGAGGGGCTGAGATTTCAGGTGTAAACTGAGAGCTCTAGCTCTCAGTTTCAACAATTAATATTACATCTTACATATTACTTTTTCTCTCCCTAGTTTTATATTTTATTTCCCTATATTGATTTAAACATGGAAACAAATGAAATTTACTTTAATATATTTTAACTGCCTATATGTAAAGAATGTCAACTATTCGTTGATTTTTTTTTTTTTCAATGATCTGTTAAGAAATTAGGGAAAATATTTGTTTTCCCTTACAGGATGAAGGTAAGGGAAACAGCATGTGACCTCCTGCCCATGGCCCCTTTCGCACCACTCAATTTTTGCTTTGGGTTTAAATCTCCTTTTCACTATTTTCATTCCTATGCAGTGGCCTATTGACCTTGAAGTTTGGGAACTTTATTTCAATTTAATGGATCAGAATCAGGAATTCCATGTTGTGCTGTTCTGCTCATTTTCAGGGTCTGTTTCAGTGTTGCTCAGAGCAACTAAAAAGTTTTTGAAAGTGCAAAACTTTTCCAAGCCTGTGAGCCTTTGGAATGTTTCTACAAGGGCAGCAATTGCCCTAGAAGAATACAGTGGTAGGGGAAGGAGAAAAGGGAGGAAGGAAGCTGTGGAATTAAGAGTCACTTTTGATCTCCAGAATCCCCCAGAACCATTTTTTTTAACCAGTTCTTCAAAGTGCAGCGACACTATGTGTGAACTAACTTTTAACATTAGACCTACAGAATAAAAGGCATGTAAAGATGTTGTCTTTTCACTTTAATATTTCTTGAGTTCCTCTGTAGTTTAGAAATGCCTCAGTTGGGCTCTGATTTCATATGTAGTGTTTCATTTATATTTTGTTTGTAACAGTATGTAGCCATTATAAGACTATCAACTGTTGACTTCTAATATTCCCATTTTCTGATTTTAATTAAGGACAAGTTTTCAGATGTTTGAATATTGATTGCTCAAATTTTGTTTAATATTGTAAAATTGAAACAAAACAACCCTTATGGTGTAAGTTCTAGTAAAGTAAAATAATTTGGAACGTCCTGGCTATCTTGAAATAGCATGTTGTAAATAAGGAAAATTAATGTTTAGGGAAATATATGAAGGGTTAGTTTTCAAGAAAAGCTTTTACTACTTATGGGAATAGTGAACATTCATCAAAATCCCCCTGGGAACATGAGCCTCTTCTTAGAATTGTTATGCCACTGTCCACCATTTTTGTTTCATTAATTTGTCATTTATTGTTTCACATAATAAATGAATGCTGTTTATTGATTATTATTGGTTTCTATTCATTATACCTCTTCTCTTCTCAAACATAGTTATTACTTTTTATTTTCTCTTCTTCATCCCTTTTGTTTTATTCAGAATCAAGTTTGCATCAAAGTGTGTGTGAGTAAATTTCTCTCTCTCCCTCTCCACACACCCACATATACACTTGGTGTTGACCTAATTCAATTATCTTCTGTCTGGTCACCCCAGATGCAGTAAGGAACAATTTATGTCACTTGAATTCTTCTTTGGCTTCTAGAGTTCATTATTCTATTGAGTTTTCTGGCATTCACTTCCTTTACGAGAAATGGCCTACCCATTTTCTGAACTTTATTCTCCTGGGACTGGGAAATTTCTAGTGAACTATGGGCAGCATAGTGGCCTCCCAACACAGACTGACAGAATAGCCCCTGGTTCACCTCCTTTACTTGCTGGAATGCCTACTTTGGACTCTGAATTCCATTTTGGGGAAAACTCATCCTATACCATTTTGACTCTGAGTTCAATTTTAAGAATCCTCAACTACCACCTGACATTAATTTAGCAAAACTCTCCTTTCTTTATGCTGCCAAAATATTCGGGGTTGGATTGGGGTTTAGATAGAAGATGAAACTTAAACTTTTCCTCTGACCTTTTCATGCCTCCAGGCCACAGAGTTTAATTAGCTCCTCCAGAGTGGCTTGTTCAATTTTAGGTTCACTGTTTTACCTCTCTTATTTTTTTTCAGAATAATTTGTTATGCATTTTAAAATTCTCAGACATGACTATACAAAAATGCGTGAAAAAAAGGAGACAAATTTTCATATATGGACAAATCAGGTTAAAGAAATCTTGATTTTTAAGCTTACTGAATGAACAAAGAAAATATCCATGTGTTTTTAAAATTTATCACTCCATCAATTATATCTTCTAAACTCATCAAAAGGCTTAAGCTTGACCAATTCTCCTTGGAACTGATTTGGGTATGACATGCAGCTCCAGTGCTTACCCACACAGAATGTCTACACTATCATTGTAAAAGAAATAGAAGTCTTAGAGAAAAATGAAGAGTCCTCTTTTAATTTTGCCACATTGAATTATTCTCCCTTTCTCAAAGGTGCTTACTGTAACATCACAAATATCACCTCCTATATTTCATTTTTAAATATGTGACACTAATATTCTCTGTGTTTCTAGAGCTTTTCCTTTGTGCTAATACTTTTGTATGGTTACAAGTATATAGCTATTTAAAAACTATAAACAAAATTGTTATATTTTTGCCCCAAATCCTCATATTATACAACAAATGTCCAACTCACTGATAATCACATGAAGGGTTCCATACTTGCAGCCATGAAGTATATAATCATCCATTTTGTCCACAGTTGGAAGTATTATGTGATGGAGGAGCTGATAGGCATGTATCATGACTAATCTTGGTTGTTGACTTGATCTGGAATCAGCTAAAAGGTAAGTGTTGGGCAGTGCTGTGAGGGATTTTCTTGATCAGAGTATTTGAAATGGGGAAATCCATCCTAAATACGGACAGTACCTTTTGGTGGTAGCTCAGATAAAATGGTATGCATGAAGAAAATCTAGTCTCCTACCTCCCCTCACTCGATTTTATTTTGTTATGTATTTTTAATTATGTAGAAATAAATTCTTTTTATACAGGATTTAGGAAAATTTTACCATAAATTTATTTTGGATGCTTGTCTGCTACATTTCAGCATCTATAGAGATTATTATATGGAGGGGAGCTAATTCCTCCAAGGAGTGGGGTCTGCTGTGGAGAATTGGCTGAGGAGAGTTAGCTTTGGAGAAGGAGCTGTGGAAAGTTCACTTCAGAGGGAGAAGCATTTGGCACCATCTTGGAAGCAAGCAGTGTGGAAAAAACGACCCTGGTATCTCACCTGCATGGACATGAGAGGGGGTATTTACTGACCTGGGGTGAGACTGTGGGCCCACCAGGCATGGGCAAAAGCCAACAGAGACTGTGTGCAAGGCACGGATGCAATCTGGAATGGCGAGCCACCAAGCCACAGAGCTGAATGGGGTGCTGGGTGTGGGGTACCAGGTGTTCCTCTTTGTAAGTTACACTAGTTTCCCTACCTTGAATATAAATTATGAAAAATTCAGATAATGATGTGTTGTTTGGTTTGTCCAACAGTTCCAAGAGCAGGGGACCATAAGAGAACTCGGGCAACAAATTGGCTCAAGCCGGCAGGATGACAGCACCAGGAATGACAAACCGCAGGAGTTTAGGAAAAGCTAAGGAGCTAATGGCGGTGCTGATGTGAATCTTACAATGGATTATAAAATATGAAACTAAAAAGGAGCCAGCCACACAGAAGCGTGGGCCACAGCTGTGCTGTAAATGTGGGGAAATAGCCCAGATTCAGGTATATGAAAATTTGTTAAATGTTATAGAAAGGCTAGAAAAACTTTTACAGACCTGGGATACAGAGGCTACAGAGAGGGGGCGTGGCCACTTAGCATGGTGAAAGATTTGCCCAAAGCAAGGGAAGCTGAAAGGCTAGAGAGGAAGTGGCAGATTCAGTTACAGAACTTGAGAGAGAGAAAAAAATGGGACATTTTAACGTGTGTAAGGTCCAAGGTCTCCAGAATAAAAGACAGATAATAATGAAAAAGCGAACCTAAAAATGAAAGTGCTTAAGGCTGCCCCTCAGATTCAACCTTTGATACAGAAAGAAAAGGAATCTAGCTATACTGTAGCTAGGAAATGCTCCACACTGGAACTGTTAAAACCAGGAAGAACTTACAAACAAGCAATCCAAGGGCCCCTCACCTCATGGCTAGTGAGGGTATGGGACATGGGAACAAATAATGTCAGTCTAGGTTCATCAGAAGCTTCACAGCTGAGTTATATAACCACCCATCCATCCTTGTGATATAGGCTGTTCAACCTAGGCCAATGCAGGGGGGGAGCAGTCCTTAATGGGGTGGCTGGTTGAAGGCATTAATGACACATGGTCATCACCAAAGGAAGCTTCCATAATTAACAGAGGCTGGAGGACTATAAAGGAGAGACAGGCATTACTGAGAGAACTAGGTATGAGAAAAGCAATATATAATACCGAATTTACTGGGCCAGATAAGACTGTGTTCACCAGAGATATAAGGAAAGCTTAATTCAACTGGGAAGTCACGCATGGTAAGGAGCTTTAATGGTTTTGATAGTCTCTTTAATAAGACAGTATCTCTGTAAAGTGAGAGAGGCTTTAGCAGATCTAAATGATTCTGACCAGCATGTAAAACATGTCTGTAGAATAACAGAACACCCTGCAAGAGATCTAGAAAAAGACCAGACAGAAGAAATGGTCCATTTGGGTTACTCAAAGACAAATGTGACGTATGTCAAGCCCAAGTTCCCAAAGAAAAAAATGATAGAAAACCAAATTTTGTACTAAGGAGTTTCTGGAAGGCTTTAAAACCAGAACAACAGTTTACAAAAGGCATTCAAATGATAAAAACTGTCCCAGGAATGGTTAAGAATCCCCAGATTAAATAAGGTGCATTTCTCTTCTGATAAAGGATATACTATGGGTGGAGACAGTTTTTCACAGCAAGGCCTCCCCCATCAGCCAGGTGTGGTCAATGGAGAAATGACAGATATGGCTACAGTCAGGAGGCAGACTGAGGGCCTGCCTGTCTCAGGGAACCAACAGGTGCAGTGGGGACAGGAGAAACCTCTGCCTCCTTAGCCCAGTGCAGAGTCAGGCAACTAGAGCTAACACCTGTAAGTGTATCAAGAATAAAAGGATACAAAGAGACTCCATGTAAAATCCCCCAAGTGCGAAATGAATCCAAAGGGATAACTAAAGATAGTAAAGAACTAACCGAATTAATTTCTCGTACCCATACTATGGTACCTAAGAAGGATCTATGGAGAAAACAGTTAATATGAATGGATAAAACCTTTACATGGTGTGTTAGACCTTGTCTATGGTTGATTTAATATATAATGTTAACCTTCCTTCGAGTATTTTACACATGTGAAACCCATTTAAAAGATACCTGAAGAAGCAAAGGCCAGCTATGGCTATAAGATACTTGGGAATTTTATGGTTGAGTAAGATAAAAACAGAGGCTCCCAAACTATACAGCTGTTAAGAAAATCTACAGTACCAGGGGTGGGTTGCTCCCCCTATGAGCTTCTGGTCATAGAGAGATCCTAGAGGTCCTCAAATTAACCAAGGCTATTGCCACTAATGTCAGTTGTACACTAGAAAGGTCTGTAAGGCCATGTTGCCCGGGGTACTGCATGTTGTAAGCACAGGAGGAGAAGAAGAGATGGAGCTGAGACTAAGGCAAAAAACTCCATGCCACTGGATGGATGACCTTCAAAGTGCCAGAAGGCGTTATGCAAATGGTTGGGAAAGAAGGGATCCCCTATGATTCTACTCAGCAATGGACCCCACATGTTGTACACTATGGACATGCCAAGCAATGCCTGCAAGTGCAATAATGGCTTGACTAACATATGTACAACTGACAAATTTCTAATTGGATAAGGCCCACTCCTAGGGATGGAGCACACATCTGACGCTGTAGACCAGGCCAACACCCTATGTCAAGAAAAGCTATAGACCCTAGTGGGGAAGCCATTATAAGTACATTGTTTAATGAAATAGTACACCTACTGGGATATCCTCTAGGTATTTGTATTAACATTCATGTTGTTTAGATGTGCCTACTTTATTCCATTTGTCTTTATAGTAGAAGAAACACCACTGAGATAGATCAGTTGCCATGGCTTGAAGACAAATAATGAAGAGGCCCAAGAAGTCACTAGCCATGATACAAGAGAGATTTCCCTACATCTGTCACCCCGTCCAAGGCTCAGGGACCTTAACAGGAGATTGGCGGTAAGATTGTAAGAATCAGAGGAAGGGGTGGAGTGTCCAGAGGGACATTTACTCCTCTGGGGGTGGGGGCAGGGCCTGCTGTGGAGAATTGGCTGAGGAGAGTTAGCTATGGAGAGGGAGCTGTGGAGAGTAGGCATGTGCCCTACCTTGAATATAAACTGTGAAAAATTCAGATAAAGGTGTGTTACATGGTTTGTCCAATAGAGCCAGGAACAGGGAACCCTAAGAGAACTCAGGCTACACCTGCCTCCCCTCAGTCTTATTTTGTTTGTATTTTTAATTATGTAGAAATAAATTCCTTTTATACACGTTTTAGGAAATTTTTATCATAGACTTATTTTGGATGATTGTCTGCTACATTCCAGCATCTAGAGAGATTATATGGATTTTATCCTTTGTTCTGTAAATGTGGTATCTTGCTCTTTTATTAGAATAGATTGTACTAGTCTCATATTCCACAGATAAATCCTGTTCGGCCGTGGTGTATAATTCATTTAATGTATTTCTTGATTTAGCATTCTAGTCCTTGTTTGGAATTTTTACACCTATGCTTACCAGGGATATTGGGCTATAGTTTTCTTTGCACAGAATATCTTTATCTGACTTTTGTATCAAAATAATGTTGTCATCATACAATTAATTTGAAATTATTTATCTTTGTTTACCTTCTAGAAAAATTTAGGGGGTTGTTATTAATTCTTCAGTTGTTTGGTAAGAGTTTACCAATGATGTCATTTGGTCCTGGGCTTTTCCTTGTTGGGAAACTGGGTAAGTTACTTCTCCAGGTTCATTTTCCTTATGTATTCAATAGAAAAGCATTTACTGATAATAAGTCATTAAGAAACCTACTTTTACCTTTCATATACATATAACTTATTATTTATTAATGATAGAAGCTAAAAAAAAGAATTAATGTGGTTGATACACCTGTCCTAGTTGCTGTTTATTTCTGTGATTTAAAAAAAAACACTGACTAAAACCAACTTGCAGAGGAAAGGGTTTATTTTCTCATGCATTTCCCATGTCACAGTTCATCACTGAGAGAAGCCAGGGCAGCAACTCAAGGCAAGACCCTGAAAGCAGGAGCAGAAGCACAGACCATGGGGGAAAGGTGCTTCCCGGCTTGCTCAACTGGCCTGAGGGTGGTCTGCTTTCTCATACACACCAGGATGACCAGCCCAGGGGTGGCACCACCCACAGTGTGCTAGGCCTTCCCCTATTACTCAACAGTGAATAAAATGTCCCTCAGATATGCCCATCAGAAGATTTGATAGACATGATTGCCCAACTGCGGTCCCTTCTTCTCAGCTGTTTTAAGCTGACAGGTGAAGCTATAACCAGCACAATACCTGCTTATTTTACCTGAAGAATTAAATGTTGACTACATTTTTAATATTGCAGAATGCAGGAAATCTTTGGAGTTTTTCAGAGTTGCACAAGATTTTTCTTTTAAAAGCATTAATGATAAGAGTAAAATTTGTTCAAATGCATAGTACAAACTTGTCAAAGTATGTTTAAGACTATTTCAGTAATTGTAACTTCAGTCCTAATGCCAACCCAAATTTCATTTAATGACATTTTAATAAAAATTAAGTTATCATTTCAGTCACTTTTGAAATCAAACATTCTAACAAAATAAAATTAAACAATATTCTATTTGATATTTATACACTGAGGAGTATGATAGGGAATTTTTGACAGTTTTTGCTTTCTGTAATTAAACCATTATGCTTCTGTAAGAGTAGAAAACTGTGTGTACAGTGAAAACTCTGATATTTATAACATGTAATACTCTCAGATCAGAGTCTAGCTGTGTCCAGCCTCATGCATTTGCACAGCAGGATAGCATGCAAGTTTGAAATATGTATGTTGTGCTCGGCTTCCTGTGCCTGTTTGAAGATGTGAGCTGAGCCTTCCTCCTTCTGTTCCAGCCATCTCTGCCTCCATGTCTCCCCACCATGAGAGACTCTAATTCCCATGGAACCATAAGCTCAAATAAACTCTTCCTTTTATAAATAAAGAAGCTGGTACCAGACAGGAGGCTGTTGGCTGTGATGAACCCACTGTGAGGGTTTTTAGAAGAATGTGGAAGACTTTGCAAGTTTGGACTAGATAAGCGGTTGAATGCTGTAAGAGTTTAATGGACTGTTCTAGTCAGAACAGGGAAGAAAGCAGTGCAGAGAGCAAATTAGCTCCAGAGGGAAATAAGAACTTAAACAGCAACTGGGATATTTTAGCAAAGAGCCTGACTGCTTACTGCCCACAGCCTAAGAGCTTGCCTGAGGCTAAATTGGCAGAGGATATTTTAAAACAGCCTAATATTGAAATGGTGGTGTAGTTATTAATGGTGAATATTATGCAGATCTATAGTGAAAAAGAGCAAATGGGGCAGAAAGAAATGCAGAATGGACAGTTTGGATTGAAAAAGAGCACTAGGAAGATTAACGTTGGTACCAAGGCTTGTGCTGAAGCAGAGGATCCCTTTGATAAAGAGATCAAAATGATTAAGGAGAGACCTAGAGATTTTCCCTTAAACAACGGAGACAGTGCTTTGCCAGGGCAAGACCACACTCAGCTATGCCAGTGATTTGTGAAAAGAAGAGTTTCCAGGGGTTTTCTGTTAGAAAACCACTGAAGATAAAAATCTTCTAACATGGATGAAGCAGCCTGGGGTCCACCCGAAATCTGCAGTCAAACTTGGCAGCTTTTTTCACCCTGTGCTGGCTTTAGAGGCATGAAAGATGCAAGACTGAAGGAGTCACTGCTTCTTCCTCTGTGGTTTCAGAGCCGCCGAGACCAGGCAGTGTGCAGGAGGTCTGTGTCTGTAGGCTATTGCAAGCAGTTGTGAGGGTAAAGCCTGGTTCACAGTGGAGACCCCCAAGAATGTGTTTATGATGCCAGAGCTGGGAGACATCTGCCAAGGAGGGCTGCATACAGGGGGTGGTACCAGCACAAGAGAGAGACACATGTTTCACATATCAAAGCTGGAGGAGCTCAGCCATTTAAGCCCTTTGGAAGGAAAGTCCCAGAAGGCAGATGAAGAGCTCCTAGATTTGGTGTTTTCCCTGCTGGTTTTTCTGTCTTGTTTTGGACTGGTTTTTCCTCACTATGCCTCTATTCCTCACTTTTGGAAAGAGAATATGTATTTGGCTCCACTGTATGTTGGGAGTATGTAATTTGTCTTTTGATTTTACTGGGGCTTACAGTGAAGAGATTACCCTGAGTCTCAGAAAAGACTTTAGACTGTGGACTTTTGAATAGTACTGAGATTAGTAAAAAAAAAAAAAAAAAAAATGAGGACTTTTAAGGTTTAAGTAAATGCATTTTGAATTTTATGTGGTCATGTGCCTTTTGGGACCAGGGAATGGAATGTGGTGGTTTGTGAATGTCTCCCATAGGCTCCAATTTGGTGGTATTGATTTGGGAGATCTTAGAAGGTGTAGCCATGTTGGAGGAAGCATGTCACTGGGAGCAGGCTGAGAGAATTCCTAAGCCTTTCTGGATCCCAAGTCACTCTCAGTATCCGGTGTGTGCTTGGAGATGTGAGCACACCTCTTTCTGTTACAGCCACCTCTGCCACCATGCTTCCCTACCATGACTGACTCTAATTCCCCTGAAACCACAAGTTCAAATAAACCCTTTTTTATAAGTTAAAAAAAAGAAAAGAAATAAAAAGGAAAAAAAGCCATATGTACGTTATGTATTCAGAATCAAAACTGCAAAGTCGTGCGATAAGGCAGAGGTGAGCATTACCAGGAGCATCTTTGATTCATTATCTGTTTAATTTATAATTAGTTTCTGTCATTGCACATTCAGAATTCTTCTCTGCTACCAAGTTTTTCAGAACACCGATATCCCAATAAGAGTTAGGCTCCACAGGTAAAGAAGCTGGATTTTAGACGCTAAAATTAGCAGTTTGTTTGGGTAATTAGCAATTCATGAACTGGGCAGCACTACAAACCGGAAGACGCTCAGAGTAGTTCACACAGTAGTATAAGCAGAAAATCTTTATAAACTGCACATGAGATTGGATACAGCTAGGTTTTCATCTCATCCATTCATGAAGCAAGGAAGTCTTCATCATATTTGAGCATAGTCTGATTAGTTGGTTATGTTAGACTGGCCTAATATTGGATGTTTGAATTGGTATAAAATCTGGGTGTTGCTATGACTATATAATCTTAGATCAGCAGTGTAATTTAGTTTTTTAAAATTATCAATGAGCTTGCTTTTTGTTATGTAGGAAAACAAAGTAAGACTCAATCTCATACACACGGCCTCTGCTTATTTAATTGACTAGAAGTTGTATTTACTTGGTAATTAGTCATGGTGTGAGTTGGTTCAGTAGGTGGCATGCTTTGGGAAGCAGAAATGGATTTCCCTCTCCACTTTGCTCCAGGGTAGGGTGCATCTGTCATAGTCCTGTTGTCTAGAGAGTGAATCACAACACCAATGTCTTTCTGGGTAGAGTGATGGAGCGTTAAGGTGGGTAAGGTGCTGGGAATCCTGTACTTGTCACTGAGCATCCTGTAGCCTAAGAAGAAAGAACAACTGATGGGACACTTCGGCACTTGAGGCACAGGAAGCAGTTCTCCGCTTTGCTCCCTTATCTTTGTTTTTCTTTGATCAAGGAGCCCCACTTGTCCATCTTAACCTGTGTCACTCAAAGATTTCAGTGGGACCTAGGATATCCATGTCGGGATGAGTCACACTGTCTCTACTATGCTGCATGGTATTAAATTCACACAACTATTGACTGCTAGCTGAGGAAATGGTGTGAGACCCCATATGCTATTCAAATGAATGCTCCTCCATCTGCAGTCAACACAGTGACAGAAGAACAATGCCCCTCTTTGTATGGGTTAAAGAACATCCTAGCAGTGACACAGGACTGAGTAAATAGAGGCTGCTTAGTGAAGAAATCCTGTGTGTGGCTAAAGCTGTGGCCCTTCATTCGATTCCTGCTTTGTATGGGCAGAAAGAAAGTGCAGGCAGAGTTTAAATATTCCTCTCTCCTTCTCAGAGACATTTAAACTATGCTCTGCACAAACCAAAGTGTTCGCCTGGATAGGGTGCCCTGTGGTCCCAGCATTGGAAGCTGGGGTAGGTTAGGGGAGGCAATACTCAGTGCTGTTAAGGAGCCCATTGCGATGTCCCTGGGGCTTTGATATTTAAAATAGTTCTATCCAAAAGTACTTCCATAAAGTCATTTGCAATGTTAAGCCTAGTCTCAGTAGTAGAGTCTGCTATACACTCAGAGCAGACAGGCAGCAAAGAAGAACAAGTTACATTTTAGTCCAATTGGCCTGATAAAAGCAGTGCAGAAGTTTCAGTATACCAGAGGTACAATTCTGTACAGTGGCCAAGAGAATTCTTCTCTGAGTGAAAGGCATCTCTGGTGAGCTCAGGGACTCAGAATGAACACATGGCTCAAAATTCAGGTACCAGAGCCTTCCCATTTGCTCTGTCATTCCAAGAGGCACAAGGTATCTGGAGGGACCTGCCATCACAAGGGGTTACAGGGAGTAGGGAAAGACTGAGATCTCAGCATCGATCATCCAGGAGCATGCCAAGCACTGCCTAGGCATCCCTAGTGTGGTTATAAAAACTAAACCAAATAAGAATGAGGAACTTGGGATTCAAGGGAAAGCAGCGGGAGTTAGGAACTAATAGTAAAACATGTTGGGCTGGAAGCCAGATCAGCTGGGCTGTCATAGAAAGGTGACTTGAGGGCTCATCAAGCCTGCAGCATATCCATTACTCATTCACTGGTAATAAACCTGGAATTCTGCCCCATGGCATTCTCCGGGCCTCTTCCTCTTGTTTTCAAAGTAATTGACCATACTTCCCTTCCCTAATTTAACTAGCAGGTCAGCCTCTGGGATAATGGCGTTAAAGAGAGAACTTTGTAAAATGACATATTATGTGGTGTGATTTTTATATCTTTTAGGAGGTTTTTGAAATGTTTAACCTATCTATTCCCCTGTGTTTAGCTCAGTTCTCCAAGAAAGACCATTTTTGACAGAAAGGACTCACATTCTTTAAAAGAATTGCTTTCAAAAGAGCATAGGGGTTTTATTCTTGACCACTGTGGTGGGAAGAATGCTCCAGTCTTCAGCAGGAAAATTCAGCTTTCACCAGCTGAGACAGAGTTAAGCCTTCAGAATTATTGTCCCCTGAAGGGAAATAATACAAAAAGAGAGTGAATTAGGATGATCTTGCATCATTAAGCAGTCATGTGCATTACTGAAAGATGTTGCTTTCTTATTGAGGCTCAAGTGTGGCTTTGAATAATCGCTCCCGAGAGCAGAATGGCAGAACAAAATCAAATGGAAATATGAAAACATTGGGAAATTTAAAAAATTCAAAGCAGAGAAGAATAGATATTTCCTACTATAAGTGTTAAAAGTTATAATCAGGCTCACCTGTAAGTACGTAAAAGACACTCTTACAGAAAAGAATCCTGGGTCTTCCAAAATCATTTTTATAATATAATGATTTTCTCTAACTTTTACAAACCTTTCTTGTCTTCTTCAATAACTTATACCAGTGTGTTCAATTTTAGCTTAATCAAATGAAGAGGTCTCTATTTACAATACTACACAAACTAAAACTTTGGTCTTAGAAATCTATGCGGTTTTATGGAAGTGAATATTTCCTTTTCAAATTGAAAGTGGTAGGATCAATCTTTTAATATTACTGCACTATAGAAAATATATATAAAGACTCTGACAAGGCAATGTAGTTTGTCAACTGCTTTAAATTTCCATTACACCTGATTTGGCTCTCAAATCAATGCAATGCTGGTGTGAATGTGAGTGTGAATTGTGTATTTTGTTTGTGATTAAAGCTTGCATTTTATGGTAACCTATGTGCTTAGATTAAGAGATGGATTATAACTCTAGTGTAGGAAATGCACTAAGTAGCTAAAGTTTACTTAAGAAGAAAGTGTCATTAAAAAAATTACTGTTTCTCTCTTTTGAAGATCTTGAGAGACAAGAACACAAGAAAAATGCTAATGAAAAGCTAGAAGAGATAGTTGAGAACATTCTTGGCAGTGCTATCCAGCAGTGGTGACAACATGCACAAGTCTCATGTAAACTCAAGTCAGACAAAAATCTCAGCATAGAAATGGGGAAGTGGATAAGAAACCCCAACCCTACCAGAGGAACTATTGATAACCAGTGACTGCTGGGAGGGGGAACTATCAGTTTTCCTTAAGGATATATATATATATATATATATATATATGAATATATACGTACATTTTTATTCATATAAATGTATATGTATCCATAAATATATTCATATATATGTATGCTGTGTGTGTGCGTATGTGTGTGTGGGGGGGTGTATGAAATCAAGCAGTGGCGTTAACGGGGTGGCAGTTAGGGTAGGGGATTGAATATAATCTAAATATATTGCATGAAATCTGTAAAAGCTCAATAAAATATTACAAAATAGTTAATGAAGTTAAAAGTTTTGAGCATTTCAGTTCCATGTGGTAACACTGAAAGGTTCTTGTGGTCCATTATCTCCCATGCTGGTTATTAAGGTGCTAACAAGAAGGATGGAAAGAAAACGACTGAGAAACTGAGTACTTGAAGCAGATCTTGTGCTAAGAAGTGGTTATTTGATGAAGACATTTTGAAGGGGAAAAATAAAAACAAATTTCAGATGTCACATTGAAAATGATTCCTTATGTTAATTGCAGCCATCAAGATCACAAAATTCGATCCTTCCAAATGATAGGCACATCACCATGATGAAATAAAATAAAAACTTAGTCTAGGTACTCTGTTCCCCTGCTTTTATGGAGAATCAATAAACATACATCATACTTATATCTGTGCTATAACTCTGTAACGTGATGCCTTTCTGTGGTATCATTTGGACATTTTTCACCTCACTACTTTTCTACTACTAATATTACAGAGGTATCTAATTGCATGCAGGCTGCAATTTTCATACTAGAATAATTAGAAAGCTATCCTGAAAACTATCAATTATTGTAGAAAAATTTAATTTGAATTTAATGGAACAGACTCTATTATTTTTCCAAAACAGAAAATTTAGAGAATTCATTACACACCACACACACACACACACACACACACACACACACATATCCTCACTGATTATTTATCATAGTTGAAGTTGTAAAGGAATGTGAACTGATAAAGAAGATCCATGAAGTAAAACAATGTATTGATATCATTTGAACCTTATTAAAAGATGGATTTTGA
>NW_008348875.1:231794-245495 GCF_000622305.1 Nannospalax galili | reverse complement strand
TTAAAACCAAAACATTTAGCACCTTCAATTTAAGTTGTTTAAATTTAACGTTATTGAACAAATTAAGAAAGAGCTCTTGCCTTAATACACAAATCAAAATATTGGTCTTTTAAGTCAAACTTGTGTTTTTAACATGTAGGTTGAATAGAAGAAAAAGCCTTGTCAACTTTGGCTCTGCTATTTGTCACATAATTATTTCTACATTGTGTGTAATGAATGCAGAAATATAGACAATCTCTTTACCTGAAAAAGTTCTTAATTTCATCAACTGTCTGATTCTATCTTGCCTGCTGCATGAATCCAAATCAGCAGTCTGTGATAATATGGCTTGTTTGCATTCTGTTTTGTTTTTCTGTGAAAATCAACTAGATAGTGAGAAAGGTACCAAGATATAACATAATCTCACCTTGCTGAATGTTTCCTTCCTATTTGGAGTTCAAGTTGAATTTCTTTCAAGTTGAGACTTTCTAAAACTCAGTTGTAGGTTCTGAAACTAACATCCCTCTATGGTAGCTCTCAACATCCCAGAATTAGATCAAGTGCCTCATACACCTGGCAATCAGGGTACATTAGAACTCGTTGTTGAAGAGAGGCTTGTTTTTCCCCTGAAGGCAGCTGCTATTCGACATATTCTTTGAAGCAAGAGCATCAATAGCCATGTAATTTTAATCTAAGCTAATAAACATTTTCATTAAAATTTCATATGTTCTTTTTCATTCTTGTCTAACTCTTGGGTGCCACACATTGTTCTGGTTTTGTTGCTATTTGTGGAAATTAAAAATTATAGAATTTAGGGGGCTTTTGATACTATTGGCTTTGGAAAGGATTTTCCACTTCTGCATGAATCGAATTCTGAAGTTAACAATCACCTCTGCTGATTGCACATTCCCAATTTTTTATTATTTTCAAAAATATTCCTTGTTGGGAACATAACCAGATGAGATTTAAAGGTTCAATTCACAAAGGACATGGAGCAGAATGGAGAACTGTCTTCATGGAGAAGCCTGAAGTTCATGATAACTGTCATGTTCTATTGTAGTATTGCGACTTGCTGAGACGAAACCCAAAGAATATGCCCTGTCTGGACTGGGGAAGTAGCTCAATTAATACAGTACTTGCCTCATGAGCATAAGATCCTAGGTTTGATCTCCAGTACCGCGTAAACCAAGCATGATGGTGGTGTCTCTAAAGTTCAAGGTCATACTATTTTACATCTGGAGTTTGAGGGCAGCCTGGTCAACATGAGACCCTGTCTCACTAAACTGGAAAAACAAGCAAGTGTATAGCTAAGAAAGTGTATTGAATAAATAAAATATTTTGAGCAGAAAAAGTGAAGGGAGTTTTTTATTGGTCCTGGATTTCTAAGTCGGCTCAGCTCCACAGAGTGATAATCTAACTCCACATTTGAATTATTATAGTTTCTATGTCTGCTGAGAGTGACCAAGATAAATGACCATGTTCAGTTTCTGACTGAAACCTCAGAAACTGTGATCCAAAATAAATCTTTTCCTTGGGGGCTGGAGAGATGGCCTAGTGGTTAAGAGCACTGTCTGCTCTTGCAGAGGACATGGGTTCCATTTTTAACACCCATATGATGGCTAACAGCCATCAGTAACTCCAGTTCCAGGTGATCTGACACTCTGTTCTGACTTACACGGGCATTGTACAACATGGGTGCACTTACATTCATTCAGGCAAAATACTGATACGCACAAAATAAAGCAAAAATAATATATTTTAAATAAAATGAACCCTTTCCCTTTATAAAAGTGATGCTCTCAGATGTTTTGTACACTGATGAGAATTGAAATACCACAGCTCTTATCCTGGTCTTGTCCTGTGCTTTCCTAATGGTCACATAAACTCCATCTCCTCATTTCCAAAATTTCTGAGTGAGAAATTTGATAATCTTTATAGTATTTGTTAAGTGCAGTATAGTAATCTTAAAGAATTTGCCCTTATGAGCTCCAGTCAATGTCTGCAAGAGAAGGGGATGTAGAGAAGTGGGATTGAGACCATCCACCTCTCTACAGCTGGAATACTGAAACCCAACATCTATGCCAACACGAATAGCAGTATCATCTCTCAGAATATCATTTACTATAAATATAACACTACCTGTAAGGCAGTACACAACTCTACTTGTTGTATAAAGGCACACCTAAAACTGAATTTATGGGTCAAGTGTTACTCTTCGGCTTAGACTATAGCCTATTGGAAGAACATTTGCCTATCATATGCTAATGTCTTGGGTTAATCCCGAGTGCTGTAAAAAAAATTACTCTTGTGCCTACATATCAAATCACCTTAAGAAAACTGTAATTTAAAAAATTTATTTATTTTATTTGTATGAATGTTTTGCCTGCATGTATGTAAGTGTACCCATGTTGTGCAATGCTCAAGGAGGCCAGAAAATGGCTTTGGATCCCCTGGAACTGGTGTTTCAGATGGCTGTTAGGTCTACAAAAGACCTGAACTGTAGTCTCAAGCCCCTGCCTCCCATTTTTAACCTTTATACAGGCTCTGCAAGATGGCTTTGCTGGTAAAGGTGTTTGTGTCAGGCCTTGTGACCTGAGTTTGATTCCTAGGACACTCAGGGCAGAAGGAGAAAACCATTCCTCACAAATTATTCACACAGGCTTAATGACACACCGACAATCTCCCATCCCCCAACACACATACAAATCAATAGATAAAATGCTAAAAGCTTTTCTACTTCTGCTGCTATTTTGCTGTATCACTTTCCATTCTATGGTACATAATCATTCTCTTGAAGGAGTAGAGCTGTTTATAAAGATCATGGGAGAAAACTGTAAGCGGTTTCTGCTATTTGCCTTATGGAAAGTTCTGAAGGACAGGAGTACTAAGAAGCTGGCTTCCTTGTAATAGATCCAGAGAAAAAAGACACAGTGTTTTGCACAGACAGCTCAGATATGATCTTTCCACTACATTATTTAGGCATGTTTAGGATAGGAGTTCAACATTTGCCAACAAGGCAGATAATAGCTTTTATAAGCACAGGAAAGAACAAACAAATCCTAGTTTGGACATATCTGTGTTTGCTAGGGAGAATAGTCCTCATTCCAATCTTGAAAAGTCTGCAGAATAAAATAAGCTTGTTTCAAGACTTTGCTTTTAAACAAACTGTTAAAGATACACTTAAAATAACTGTCAGCAAGTAATTGCTCTATCATTATGTCTGTCCTGCTCCCTGAAAAGAACCTCAGCCCTAACAAAAGGTATTCATTAAATTAAAACCCATTGTTTTTGCATTAAGGCAGATACTTTAAAAACTTTCCATTAATGCATTAATTTTGTAAAACAGTAAGTTTAATTAAAGCACATTGGTGCATGTATATAACATATTTTGATCACATTCTCCTTCCTGTTTTTCTCATATCTCTTCCATTCTCTCAGCTGCTCTTTTTCTTTTTCAGAATAACCCCTCTTTTGCTTTCATATATTGCTTTGTTTCTTATGGCAGACATCATATATTAATAAAAGCACAGATGTGATTTTTTAATATTATGACTTACATTCCTTGACAAAATAATATGATATATAAGCCCAACCATTACATAAATTGCTTTTTAGTGAGCAGAAAACACTCTACGGTATATATTTATATATGTTTAGATTTAGGTATATAGACATGTGTGTGAGTCTGTGTCTCTGTGTGTATATAGCTTATATTTTCGTAACCTACATATCATTGAATGGACACGTAGGCCGAGTCTACTACTTGGGTGCTGTGAATAGTTCAGAGATAAATATGGGCATATGGATATCGCTATTATATGCATCATTGCTGATCCCTTAGTCAATTTCCTTTACGTAATTTACATTAACAAAGAAAGAAGAAACAAATGCATGCAAATAGATATTGTTTTTAATTTAGGCCTTGAAAACAAGCAGAGATAAGCATGAATTGAGCTGTTTTTAAGATCTCATTTAAGTTTCTACTGCAACTTGAAAGCGCAAAATTAGATATGTTTACTTCTCAAAGCCGAGTACAATTGCGTACCCTTGTCATACAGTTCTAGAGAGTCAGAAACAAGCCAGTCACTGGAGCTACCTGGTCAAAGAGCTTAGCCGTCTTAGTGAGCCACAGGCCACTAAGAGAGTGTCTGTATCACTATGCCTATATATGTGGAAAGCTATGAGGAGGAAATACACCTGATGTCATCCTCCATCCACACTTGTGCCTGCAAACACATGAAAACCTATATATGTGGAAAGCTATGAGGAGGAAATACACCTGATGTCATCCTCCAGCCACACTTGTGCCTGCAAACACGTGAAAACATATGTGTATGTGTGTGTGTTTGTGTGTGTGTATGTGTGTGTGTGTGTGTGGCATCGTGCCTTAAGTGTACCTTGAATGAAATAGACAGTCCTGGGGTCTGATAATGACCAAGATATATGTGGT
Source organism: Nannospalax galili (assembly GCF_000622305.1). NCBI lineage: Eukaryota > Metazoa > Chordata > Mammalia > Rodentia > Spalacidae > Nannospalax > Nannospalax galili. The sequence continues at coordinate 241,066 of NW_008348875.1, read as the reverse complement.
AAAATATGAAATACAGAAAAGCACTGGAGGCTAATGAAAGATTGAGTAAGTAGAGTGTTGAGAATGAACACATTCTAAGTAAAAGTGCTCCATATGGAGATCGTAAGACATAAATAGCATAAATAGTCCTAGTGACAGAGTTGCAAAGTGGTAAATTTCCCTTCTATTTGCATGTGAGATTGGTGAGAAATGGAGTATTAGATATAGGGACATAAAATGAGTTTTCTGTTTATGAAAACTTCCAGGGTTTTGGCATGAGCATCTGAGAAGACAGAATTGTCCTTTACAGATAAGCAACATTCTATAGGCAAAAAAAAGGAAGAATCTGAGAGCTCAGTTTTTGACATATTACATCTTAGCTGCATGAAAGATGTGCAAAAGAAATATGGGTATATAATTGGGTGTGTGTGGTCAGAAACCTTAAGAGTTCTTGGAATGAAAAGTCCATCTAGAGTCACACATATCAAACAATAGCAGAAGTGTAAAGAGACAAAAATCTAAGATTTCATTGCATATAATCATGGCATGTCGAAGTCTGTTGGAGGAAAATGATGAAATGGAAATTTTAGACAGGTGTCTTTTTAGTAGACCTTCTTTGAAACAAAATATGATCAGAAACAGAATCTGTCTGTGGTCAGAAACTCAAATTTCTGTCAGGAGCAGGTGAACAAAGGGGCAAGCTGCACAACCGAAGTGGTGCTTAGGGGTTTATGGCCAAGTGAAGAACAGGGGACTCTGAAAGTATTTGAGAGAAATGGAGAATATTTACCAGTCTCTGACCTATCCAAAATGAGTCGAGATGTCTGACAAGCCAGTGTAAGCCAGTCCAAACAAGGACTTTGTTTTCCTAAATTGTGTTTAAACTGTTATCAGCTAATGAACTGTTTCAAGTTCAATAAAGACAACTAAAGAACAGATTAAAGAAATGCTTATTTTCTTGTTGTCTTTGACAATAATACAGATGAGGGTAAATTGCATATCAGTTTTTTTCATTGTTATTGATTTCTGCCTAACAATATTACTTTAAAGGATTGTGTCCTCTGATAGATGAAGCTTGTTTTCTATCCTTCTCTATAAACTGATAGGTAAATATGTACTTTCTTTACAATTTCTATAGAACACTATCTAAGCAGGAGTATTTAAATCAATAATATATGGTACAATAACTGTGAATGCATCTTTTATCTTTGAATTTCAAGTATGTCAGCGATATTTACTTTGATCTGAATGTGTTTTTATAAAAAAAATGAAGGTTCAGAATATGGAGTCTCTTAAAATCATATCTGTAATTTATTTAAAGTATTTTTTGAGCTCTGATATTGTCGAAAGTAGATACTAGATATAAAAACCTTCTGTTAAAATGTCTACTTACTGGATTTGGACTACCAGAAGACTCTGTCAATAATGTAAGACAAAGTCTGACATTCAGCAAATAAACTTTTTTAGTGTGCTTTTTCTACATTTAGTGTGTGTGTGTGTGTGTGTGTGTGTGTGTGTGTGTGTATGCATATATGCGCCTGGGCTTTTGTGTTTAAATTGTTGTTTAAGTAATGCATGAACAGTTTCAAGTTTTCTAAAAAGTAGGTAATTTACCATGTAATATACATTAAATACATCATATATTGTCTATTATATATAAATGCACATAAATATTTTTATAGACATACATAATTAATCCAGAAAGGCATAACTGGGTATACCTAACTCAGTTTGGGATGGAAGGTGGAAATTGTTGCAAATAATTGCTTTGGAATTTGCAAACAGAAATCTCAAATAAATGTAAGCACAATATTTTAGCAAAATGTGGTCAAAATGGCATTTTGATAAAGCACAAATAATCCCATCATGATTTTATGAACTTAAGAATTGAAGCACCGGGACTAGAGCACATCATGGAAGTTATTGGTATTACCGAAAATTAGAGCTTATAGTTTGTGGATGCATCACCAACAGCTGCATAATTCAATATTTTTGTCTTTTAACTTGGGAGTTGCTGAGTTGGTTTGTGGAGATATATATTTCATAAACTATGCCCTCAGGGTCTTACAGACTAAGGTAACTATTTATATGAGAAAGACAAATATCAACTAGAATTTGGTTATATAGGCATAATATAATAATTTGATTGTCTTACACACATGCTTATTTTAAAAGTTAGACGTCTTTCTTTCGTACAGTATATGTTGGAGCTAGCAATTTTTCACATATTTCAATACCATCATATTCATTTATCATGTAGTTTATTTATATAACCTATTTATTTTACGTGTTTATTTAGTCTTTGAAAATTTTTTACATTTTCTTTTTTATTATATTCATTCCCCCTTCCCCAACTCCTTTCTGGTCCTTCTTAAATCCATAACCACCTAAGCTTTGTCCGCTCTTTTTTCTTTTAAAGAGCTTCAGGTACAATTTATGATGCTCAAGCAATCCTGGTTATGGGCCTGTCCCCTGGATCATGGTCAACATACCAAAGGTCCATCCTTAAAGATAACTAACTCTACATCTCTCAGCAGCCACCAACTGCCAATAGGTCCTCAGTTACGGGTATGACTTCCTGCCAACCTCCCAGTTCCATGCTGGGGTTTTCACTGACTTGAGCTTGTACATGTTTTGTAGATGCTGTCGCAATTGCTGCAAGTTCATATGCTCAACTGTCCTGTTGTGTTCAAGAAATATTGTTTTGTTAGTTGTCTACCATCTCTAGCTCTTAACAATCATTCTGCCTCCTCTCCCATGTATTTCAAATGAAACATTTTGATCTTAAACATTCTTATTTCTGAGCATGGCTTTCTAATGGACCTTCTGTTTGGTAGACATTGGGACGGTAAAGAAACATAAAGCATATTTCCACATTCTTGTGATTTAAATGAAGAGTGCTCAGTTCTCACAATTGTCTGAGCTAGTGTCATGGAGTCAATCAATCTGGAAGTGTAATCTGAAAATAATGCCGCTCACTAGTTCCAGTGTGCATTTAGATACCTGCATAAAACACACACATCAAATAAAAATGATAAAGAAAACATTTAAAAAGTATTAGATATTTGCATTCTGTGCTTTCTGATGTTATTTTTGTCTTCTAGCTGTGGCGTTTCAAAGATTATATTCCTCGCAATCACTGATTTCAAAGGATAGTGCTGAAACTAAGTATTGTGTCTATTTATATAAGAAAAACCCCATTGCACATGCATGACATTGTAATTCTCACCATTTTCTCTTGATTTCTCCTTTAAAGACTTATGCAAATATGATTATTATAAGTTGGACAACCCAAGGTATACTTTCGGTTTTAAAAGTTCTTCAACTCACAATTCTGAAAAAGTTATTATTTTAAATTGTGTTTATTTTTACTTCTTAAAAAGATTAGTGTTGGGCGGTCATGGTGGCACATGCCTTTAATCCCAGCACTTGGGAGGCAGAGGCAGGTGGATCTCTGTGAGTTCAAAGGCTAGGCTGGGCTACATAGTGAGTTCCAGGACAACCAGGGCTACAGGGAGACCCTGTCTCAAAGAGAAAAAAAAAAAAAAAAAGATTCTTAGTGTTCATGTAAATATTCTCCTTTGTTGGAAAATGTCTGATGATTCAGAACTAGAACTAATTTGAATCTAAGAAATCTGTTATTTAACATAAAAGCACAAGAAATTATTTACAATATGTCATTGATTTTAATGAAAAAAATGCAATGAAATTCTTTTATGTGAAAGGGAACATAATAGGTTTAAAATACTCTTTTATCCCTTACCCTAGCCTTCTTTCCAAAGCTAAATAGACAGTCCCTTCTTTGATTTGCTTTTAATCTTCCTACCACCTCACTCGGGATCAAAGTCAAGGACCATCCCTCATCCTTCTGACTGAATCTTTACTAGGTCCATAACCAAAAATATAGTGTCAAATCTAGAACAAACCTTGTTCCAACAGTGTGTATATGAGAATATACATCATGTTACATCTAGATTAAATATGACTACAAAATTAAAATTCTTTATCACAGTATTCTCTAATTATCTTAATAATGACTTATGGGGGTCTGAGAGATGGCTCATCAGTGAAAAGTGCTGGCTGTGCTTCCAGAGGACCCTGGTTCAGTTTCTAGAACCTACATTAGGCAGCTTACAACCACCTGTATGCAGCTCCAGCTTCAAGGAGTCCAACAACCTCTGCTACCCTCTGTAGACACCTATACACATGTTGCATACACTTACAAAAAGACATACATATATACATAAGTAGAAATAAGGATGAACCTTTAAAAAAATGACGTGGTATAAATACCAAGTTCAAAAGACAATTATTTTTATTCATGTTTTAACCTCCTGAGCAGAACACAATCTCTGATCATTCGGTTATACTTCATATTTAGAATCTACTATGATAGTCATAAAGATCTTTCCTTTTATGAAACATCAGCTATCACCATAGGAATGTGATCCAGGTTGGGACAAACATTATCCAATTTTAGGTACAATCGAGGGCCCAACTCTTCCTTGATTAAGAGTTATGTCAAGCTAAGGATAAGCAAACCCAGTTGCACTGCCTTTGTCTTAGAAGAATCTGTATGTCCATGATTGAATGAGCAGTGACACTGTGATGCAGTCTATCATGCCCTGTTCCAGAGGTGTCAAGTCAGGTCAAAGTGATTCGGGTGGATGTTTTTCCCCTCAGCTTTCCTTAGGGCAATGCTGTTAAATAAAACAAATGAAATGACACTGCGTTGATTCCAAGCTTCCAAAGAGAACCCTCCTCTGCTCAGCACCTGTTTAGTTACCAGAGAAAACCTACTTTCCATTAACAGCTGACTTTGGATTTTAAGGCCATATGTGATTCTTCTGTAAGTAAAATAATGTGTTTTGTAATGAAGGGGGCCCATGCTTCTGGACAAGATCATTGCAAGATCATGCATGTCCTGACGGCAGTGCTTACCACCGCCAATAAACTGTAAAGCTAACTAATAAAATTAATAGAAAATGTTGATGCATCTTATGGGTATTGCTTATAGCTTGTGTTGTTGCTATAGCTTAGTTTGAGAATCTTTACTCAGGAGAGTATCTGTTAACTCAGCACACTCATTCCTTACCCCCAGGCTTTTATGGTGACAATTTGATGAGATATCCAGGAAAAACTAAAATTCAAGACCTGTGTATTCTTTCTGCAGTTCGTTTGCTCCATACAACATGCTGTCTCATTGGTTTCCATCATTACACTTAGGATTGGCTGTTTTTGCAAAGCAAGGGAAATAGGTGTGCCATCAGCAAACAGGAGGCAAAGCTATAATTTTATCCATGCAGAGCCCAAACGCAAATCATTATTTTTGTTCCATGTTTCATGAATTGAATTTCTTTCATTTTGACTCAAAATAGACATAGAATTAAGGTATTTTTCTATTTTATTTTTGTGTGTCTGTGTGTGACATGAGGATGCACATGCACATGTGAGTGTGTGAGTGTGTGTGTGTGTGTGTATAGGCCAGAACTGACAACGGATGTCTTTCTCAATTGGTCTCCTTCTAACTTTTTGAGACATTGTCTTTCCAAAGTTGAAATTCATCAATTTGCCTAGACTAGATAGCCAGAGAATTCCAGGCGTCTACCTGTTTTGACCCTCCCAGAACAAGGATTAGAGGTACCTGACACCACACCTCACTTTTCATGTGGGTGCTGGGGATCTATGCTCCTGCTTCTGGGTAGGTAGTTTGCCCACTGAGTCATCTTCTCAGTCCCTGAGTCATTTTTCTTGAGTGTTAACTCTGCCTTGTGTTATTGAAATAAGGGTCTAATTTCTTCCTCTTGTTCTACTCAAAGCTCATTAGAAAGCAGATTTTGTTATTGTTTCACCAAAGCTGCAAATATCAAAAGACTTTTGCTGGTGGCCAGAGTGTGGGCTTCTGTACATATGAGATTTCACTGTAGGATGTAGGTAATTTTGACACTTAAAGCTATTTATTATGAAAAGCACTGTGTTGTATAATTCCGTGAATTATTTTTATATGTCCTAAACAGTACATAGCCAGAGTGAACATAAAGACTATGGCCACGCTGCTATTCTCACAATCGTGTCTCTGTTATGCTTCTTATAACCAGGACCTTCCACCTGGTTAAAGGAAACACCTCTACAGTTTGACTCAAGGCTTGACCCTATAACTTGCTATAACTCACATACTACATGGCCTCTTCCTTGTTGAAAAAAACTTTTAACCTTTTTGGACTGTGAACCCACATAACAGGAATCAAGTTCTTTCTCAGTAAATAAGCAAATTTCTTAATTTTTTTCCTGATTTCCTATGCATGTCTAAGTCTTGCTCTGAATGTGGGAAGAATATTAGATTTAGCAGTCTAAGAACAATGCTATGGAAAGTTAGGAAAGTTAAATAAACATGATATGTTCATTTTAATTTTCTCTCAACAAAGACTCTGGGCCAATCCTGATGAGAGTCTTTGCACCCCAGCTGCAAAACTTTACCAGCTCACAGGAAACGGTGAGTTGTAGAAGCTTTTCATGCAGGGCTGCTGAGGCAAGAGATTGGGGGATTTGTGGAACATATGCATAATGCATTTCAATATGCTTTTCATAGGCCTGATCTCATTTGATCTTCCTACAGTACTGAACTATGATTGTTTTTATGAGGAATTCTTCATAAATCCTTGAAGGTTAGGTGAGATGAACTGCTCAAGGTTGGAAAATTGTAACCTGTTGCTTGACCCTTAAGTGTCATACCTTCATTCTGGTAGAGCTTCCATATGTTCTTACCATTGGACACTTGTAAAACACAAAGCACTGCATGCTTTCTTAATCCGCTTCATGAATCTGTGGGTATTGCCAGGAAAAGCAAGTACAGGTGTGTAAGCTATGCATGTCTGCCAAGCACACATGGCATGTGTCGGCCCTGCGGTAAAGTCCACCTGAAGACAGCTGATGGCTTTTCTTTACTTTCCTTTCTCTCTCTTCCATTGGACCTCTGGTCATTCTTTCCAATCCTGTCTTTGTTTTCCCTCTATGGTCTTCACTGTCTCCATGAACCATCATTTGCTTAGGGATTTAATGATAGGAAAAAATGGGTTAAATTTATAAAAATGTAAATAAGGGGTAACTGCTGGAAGTCTCACTCTTGTCTCCAACCTCCAGCCCAGTTCAACCAAGCATGATGATGGTAGTTTTACTTTGCTCCTGAAAGACAAATTGTTAGAGATTTGATAAATTACTTTGTTAAAACAGAGTTTAAACAGTTTATCTCTGATCTCTTCAGACAAGTATCTGAATTATGAAGTAAATAAGCAAACTCGTGTTAGTCTAGTCTCATACATTTCAGAAAGTATCAGTGTCTCTGACAGAGAATAAGAACGTCTGTGAGATGTAGACAACAAAAGCCTTACATTGTACAGCATACACATAGTAATATCATAATCATTGTCATAGGCTACTTGAATGAAATCGATCATGATATTTGTATAAAAATTGCACTGAACATGTCTTCTAAAACCGTGGTGAGATGACATACTCTTACACCGTGTATTTTTCAGAGGAAAAAAAAATTACTTAGTTTACTAATTTAAACAGACATCAAGATGTGGCAGTAGAAATTTCCAGATTTGCTGTAAAAATAAATTCAACAATTCCAACAACGACCAAAGTGTTGAATTTTGGTGTTTTCTACTTTTCTGCTTTAATATCTATACCTGCTAAACACTCAAGGCAGCTCCTAGAGTTCCAAGAATGACAGGCAGACATGGCAACACAACACTGCCACATACAACATCTTTGACTTGCTCTGTATTAGTGAGGTAATACTTTCAGGAGCAATTTCTGAAAAACATTCTAAAATCCCACCAGCCTTTATCACGTAATATGTCATGCTTAGCAAAAATAAATTAGACATTGCTTATTCTTGGTGTTGGAATAGTGCCGCTCTTTAAATGATTTCTAAACTACACCTAATTCTGAAAAAGAAGAAAAAAATAATAATACATGGTGTTGGCAAGGGAAATGATTGCTACAGCATTCCAATTTATTTATGTTACAGTTTATGATTTAACTTCCATTGCAGTACAAATTCATAGAATACAAAAACTTAGGATTTGTTTGTATAAAAGAAAGAAAAATATGGCTTATTTCATTCTTTCAGCAGATTCATAGAAATCAGCTTCTTGGAAGTTGCTAATGAATTGTAAAATTAATCTTGCTTTAGGTATTTCAGAAAATAGTGAATTATTTCAGTTTTATGAATTGTTCATTTTCAATTAACCTTCTTTTTTGTTTCTTCTCCAATAGAAATATTTTCACCTTTTTGCAGCATACACGCAGTAATATCATCATCATTGTTGTCTTAGCCTTTTCCAAATTGATTAGTCATGACTGTGTATTGCCAAGAGCAGTGTGTTATATAGACAAACACTGTATTCATAGGAGCAGTATATGCACATGTGTGTGCTGTAGTGGAAGATAGTGATTGAGCACTCAATTTCCTTGGTTTGACCTTGTGACACAGAATAACTATCTTCAAGGGATAAAGCTCTACATTTTCCCTGGGAGTGGGCACCACAGGTAACTGGCCTAGTAGCCATATCCTTACATGCTGCTGTACAGATAGGACTTGTGGTTTAGGTCATCCTCGATTGTGAATTTCCAAAAACAGCTATAGTAGTCTTTTAAGTTAGTTTGTGTGGAACATTATTTCAAAACATCCTCTTCTCAACTACTTCCGGAAACTAAAGCGCATTCACACTCGTGTACACCTGCAGATAGCGTTCTTCCCACTTCACCTGCCCAAGCTCGTGCCTGCTTCTCTCCTCCTCTCTCCAAACTCATTCCCTCCTCTCTCTGTTTCTCATCCTATTCCTTACTCCTCTTTCCCCATCTTCCTTGTCTAGGAAGAAGCAATGCTGAACAAACGTACTTTTTAAAAATATTTTATTAATTTCATTTCATGGGTATGAGTGTATTGGCTGCATGTATGTGAGTGCAATGCTGTGGAGGTGAGAAGAGGGCTTCGGAATCCTCTGGAACTGGAGTTAAGGCGCTTCATAGCCACCATATGGGTTCTGGGAATTGAATCAGGGTCCACTGCAAGAGTAGTCAGTGCTCAATTAACCACTGAGCCATCTCTCCAGCCCCACAAATGGAGTTTTAAGAGGATAGCCTACGTACATAAATAGATTGTATGCACTTTTAGCTCATAACAGCAAATATAATTTGGATTGCAATATCAAGATTGGGATTTCAACATGTTAATAATAATCCAGATCTCCTGAGAAGTCCATTGTTGTTTTCGTTTTTATTTT
>NW_008348875.1:203441-226912 GCF_000622305.1 Nannospalax galili | reverse complement strand
CCAGGGAGTGGATTGAGTAGCTGGGTTGTACTTGATGCAAAGGATCAGGGAGAGGAAAGGTAAGCCTCGGAGCCCCAGAAAGAGGCTGGTGGGTGTTGCAGGACCAGAGAAGTAGAGGGAGGTGAGGGCGGGGCCAGATCCAGAAGCAGTGCTCCTGGGGCCCAAGGAAGGCACTAAGTTAGTCTGGGTGAAAAAGATCAGGAAGCAGTGTTGGTTCCCCAGGTGTCTGCGGACCCAAGACTAGGAATGGCGCAGGGTCTAAACTATGAGTAGAGAACAGCCGGGGAGATGGAAGGATGAACGTGGCTGGGGGAGTCAAGGCGCAGAGGGCTGCCTGATAGACTTACCCCAAGAGAGGCCTGAGGGCAGGAGAGCATTCCAGGAGAGTTAGCTAGTGGTGCAGGTCCAGGGAAGCAGGGAGAGGTGAGGGCGGGGCTAGGTCCCGAAGCAGTGCTCCTGGAGTCCAAGGAAGGCACCCAGCTGGCATGGGCAAAAACGATCAGGAAGCAGCACCAGTTCCCCAGGTGTCTGGGGACCCAAGACCAGGAATGCGTGGGGACCCAAGACCAGGAATGGCGTAGGGCCCAAACCAGGAGCAGAGAACAGCAGGGGAGATGGAAGGGCGAATGAGGTTGGGGGAGTCAAGGCGCAGAGGGCTTCCGCAATAGACCCACCCCAAGAGGCCTGAGATAGGAGAGCAGGCCACTGTTTTTATTTATTTTATTTATTTTTTTTCATGACATTTGTGCTTGTTCTGAATTCAACAAAGCAATTATGATTTGACACCTGTCATTTAGGAAGAGTGTAAGAACATGTTTAGGTTCAAACACTAAAATGTGTTCTAATTGTAAGAATAAGAAAGAAAAAAATGTAGATTAGGGTCTAATGGAGGGATAACTCAGAGATATGGAGGGAACAGACTTCAGGGAGTAATAATGTGGAAGTAATTTTTCCCAGGTATGACTGCTACAAAGACAGTGCTCTAACTTCAGCAAAGATTCCTAGCTCAAACAGCTTTTAGAAAGCATTTATCAAGACTGTAGAGGAAACAATATAGCACTAAGTAAGACTATTAATAATGGCTTTTGTAAATTAATGACTCAGAATTTGAGAACAGAAATGTATAATTGACCCCAAATGCCTTCTAATAAAGACATGTTATTAAACTTTTTGTGGTATATTTATACAATGGAGTTCTATTCAGCAGTAAAGAAAGAGGAAATAATGAAATTCACAGGTAAATGGATGGATCTAGAAACTGTTATACTAAGTGAAGTAACACAGACTCAGAAAAACAAACGGCGTAAGTTCTTCCTCATATGTGGCTCCTAGCACCAAATCCTTTTAAATTCCAGGTCCTTTTAATAAGATGATGCTATACAGCAATCCCTTCTGTATGAAATAACTACCATCATCACGACTTCCACTGATCCTAATCAGTAAACATAATCACAATTGGGCTTGTTCATGATTGTGCTCATTCATTAAAGGAGTGCCAAGCAAGGTCATTGGACCCTCACCTGAATATCCAGCCACTCTTCCCAGTCAACTAGTCCTGCCTTAGAAGACAATGAGGAAGAACCCAACAGAGGGATGCTTTTGGAAGCCTTAATCAAGAAACTCCAATGGACTCTCATATGAACATTTGAAAATTTCCCTGTTCTGACTTTTTTCTAGTTCCCTGTCTAGAACATGTAGTGCTAATTACTCTTGCCTTACTTCTCCTTCACATCTCCTATTCATGATTCAAGGATTTTCTTTTCCCCTTAGAGACAAGAGTTAATGAATTTGGGAGTCTTTTAGATAGACCCACTGAAGGGTACTCCAATTGGTTCTTATCATGAAAGCGTGAGGACCTGAGGTCGGGTTCCCAGCACTCATGTCCCTATTGACAATTTGGGTAACCCCTTCAGAGGGTGGCATGGTAAGGAGGTAGGAATTGGCTAGGCAGTTAGGGTAAAAAGACCCCAAAGAAATGTAGCCAGTTTCTGGGCTAAAAGTCAAAATGTCCTTGGGCCTGTTAGCAACGTACTCTGTTCCAAAGGCCAAAAATGTCAAAAGTATTTGGGAGTTTGTATTTTCCTTAAAATATTTTAGTGTTAGTTACCTCTTCAGATGGTGTGGTGTTGGAGGGGAGGGAGTGGGCAAGGATTTGATCAAAACACCTTATATGCATGTCTGAAATTCTCAATAAAGTTTTTGTAAAAGTCAAAAAAAATAAATATTGTAATGAAATCACTGTTCCATTTTAAGTAGATTAGCATCACTAAAATGTATGTGTTTCTTTTCTCTGAAAATACGATTTATTTTTCATGTTGCCTTGATTGTGATAGTACATAGAAGACACTTCTTCCTTCTTAAAGATTGAGAACTCAGAAGGCACACACAAAGCTGTCAGAGCCCATCACTGTTAACAAAACCATCTGCTTTCAGCTCAGTTTGTTTTTGGTATTATAGGAAGTAGAGTTATATAAATGTATTTTAAAAGAGGAATTTTCTGGGTATTTTCTTTCATTGCAATTGATTTAAATAATATCATCAGTAAAACAGGTTCCCAAAAGACTGAACATTATTAAAGCTAACTCTACTGTGGTGATGAGAGCATGCAACAATGTTTTAAAACCTTCCTTTTGTTACAGTTCTGATAAAATGACTGGAAAAGCAAAACTTAAGGGAAAAGTCAACAAATCGATGATAAGAGTCTTTGTGAGAAAGCATATTCTGTGGTCAGTATTAGTCATTTTCAAACTTTTGTGTGAGGTATTTATGAAAATTTTCTTCACATACCTTAAGGTAAGTCTAGATATTCATTTCTCACAGTTTCAGGTCTCTTGATGTGTGAAAGGATATTTCCTTTAAAGTATTTTATAATTGATATTTAACAAGAATGCATTTTCCTCTTTCTTTAATTAACCTATGCAGAATCTTCTTGTAATTTGAATGAAGATTCCATTCACTTGCAAAATCTGTTCCTTAATGCTGAAGAATTAACATGGCAAAGGGAGACTAACATGCTAAGAGGGAAAAGCCTGACAACTGGACCTCACTCAGCTCAGTCTCAGCCTGTTCCCTGATTCTAGGCAAGTGACAGAACTTCTCCAGTTCCTATTACCTCTCCACACAATGAAAGTGTGCAGGCACACAAAGCATTGTGTCTCAAACTTTAACATGCAGATTTTGAATCAGAGCTTTCATAAAGGATCTCAGACTTTTGCATTGCTAATGAGCTCACAGGTCAGCATTCTGTTGCTGGCATCATCAGAGCCTCACATAGTCCCTAGCTGCACAATCTAAGCACTGGGAAACTCAGAACATCCAAGCACCTAAATCTCACTCTAGACATTTAAATGAAGTTTGTGTTTGGGATTCAGGCGTAAATAGTTTTCAAACAGTCCAGGTGACCTGAATAGATGTGAGAGTCGAGAACAAGTGTAGGATATGATATTTCATTTCTTCCAAAGCTCTATAATGACATTTGCATAAATAGATGTATTTTGTAGAATCATATGTGTTCTGGTAAAATGGGACATCCTCTTGGAGAGATGATATGAGATTTGACAATTATTCTGACAGTGAGTTTACATAGTCCTAAGTGTCTCCCTACCAGAAGCAAATTGAGGAACTTGAAAACTGTAATTGAATCTCACTAGGACTGCCACAGGGAGATTGAGAATCCACTTAAAAAATGATATGGCACAGTTCAAAGACTGTAATCTGAGGCACAGAAAAGACAAAGGTCAAACCCACATTGAATTAATCCCGGGAAAAGACATGTGTAATAAGCAGCTGTATTGCATAAATATCCATGTCTGTGTGCTTGTAAAAGTGAAATGGATCTGCTCAAGTGTGGACCTAGAACCTCAGGAGAATTTTCAATTACTCTTCACAAGCTAAACAATGCTTTGCCCCTGTTGGGAAGAGTATTTTTAGGCCCCTGGGAATAAAGTTATGATAACTACATCTCATCCCCATTGCTCTTTCCTAACTCCAAGTTTTCTTCTTGACATTTATCATCACCTGGAGTACTATGGTACATAATTACTAGGTTTAAATTAAAATTAATGAAGGATGCTTTAATTTAAATTCCTTACTTTATTCAAGATGAATAGAATGATGCCAATACAAAATATATTCATTCACATAAGCCATGCAGTAAGTAAATAAATGAAAGTAAACTATTTAGAATAGAATACCCATGCATGGTCAGCAAATTAGACAGGAAGGACAAAGAATATTTGCAGAGAGATCTACAGGAGTGATCTGACTCTCATTGGCTGGAAGCCTTCTTAACTTTCTTCTACGTGACAGCTTGAATTAGTGAATGCTTGTGTCTTGAATATAAATGCATAAATTTATTTTTGTTGGTTTTTAGCATTGTATTTTCAGAATGTCATACATGGGTATTATATTTCCGTTTTTCCATCCTTCCCATTCTCCCTCCAACTCCTCCTATCTCTCCCCAAATCCTCCCAGTTTCCTGTCCTCTTCTTTGATTTGTTATAACACATACATACACACACTTATAAATATACATAATGCACTGAGTCCATTTAGTGGTGCTTGTGTATACCTGTGTCCTGGGTCACCCACTTGGGATTATATAACCTCACCCTCCCTGAAGAAAACTGATTTTCCATCTCTCAGTATCTATTGATTTTAGCAAGCACTTCATCTTGAGATGGGACCCCATGAAATTTCCCCCATCCACCTTGTCATGTTAACTGGTTTTATGTTAATACAGATCTTGTTGCAATGGAGATTTCATTGAAGGAGCCTCCCTACCATATCTAGGATGCATTAACTCACAACAGGTGTCTTGTCCCTCTGGCTCTAACATTCTTTCTGCCCCTTCTTTGGGGTGTTCCCTGGGCCTTACCTGTAGAGGTTGTGTTGTAGATATATCACTTGCCTTGTTTATCTTTAAGAGGTTTATACCATAATTTTATGACTAAGTAACAACTATAATCTCAAAAGAAACTATTGCATTTTGTAAGGATAAAATTTTCAGCATGATGTAAGAAAAATTATTAAAATTGTTAACTGATTTCAATTGCAAAATCAGTTCTTTTGCATATTTATAAGAACTGAAAATGTTTCTTAAACTATTGAGGAATTTTTTTGGCTTTTTAGAAAAGTATCATTTTTCATATTTGATATTACTCTTGCCTTTTGTGTCTCAATTGATTTCCACTATGGAACTGGATATATGCTTGTTTTAATAGTTTTGGAGGAATTTTAGGAGGCAGTAATAAGAATTCAGCAGTGACAGAAAGAATGACATATTCCCTTCATCCTTCCTTTGAGCCCATATAAGCACTTTTTAAATTGATTTTTTTCTTTCATTTTTTCTATTAATGCTTTGGGACTTTCATACAATCTATTTTGATCATATTCCTTCTTCCTCCATCTCCTCCCCAATCCACCCCAACCTTCCTACCAACCCATCTTCATGTTCTTTTTCTCCCATTCAGTCCAATTTGTTGCCTAAACACTCATGAGAGTGGTGCCAGCCCTGGAGTATGGTTAACATAACCAGGCCTCAAAAAGATAAGAATTGCATGTTTTCTCTCATATGTGGAGAATAGTTTGAAAGTTTAGATGTATGTATGCTTCATTTGGAGTACCCCTAGATGATAAGAAACAAGTAAGGGGCCTTGGGTGAGGGAGTGATGTTTCAAGGGAAGGGAAAGAGAACATAGTGAATTAAATGGGGTAGAGTTTGGGTAGGTAGGGTAGAGGGGGAAATATGGGAAGGGATAATACTAAAGGCCTTTGGAAAACTATTTAGAAAACGACTGTTGTAGATGCTCTCTGAAATGTAAATGTGTACACGTTTTTATTTGTATGTGTGCATTGTGTATGCAAGTGTGCATGTGTGTTGGTTGGTGAGGTTACACTTGCCCATCCTGGCCTGTGGAGAGGCCAGTGGTTGACACTGAATGTCTTCCTCAGTCATCGACCACTTTAGGTTTTGACAGGGCTTGTTATTTCAGCTAGACTGGCTAGCCACAGAGCCCCCTTGGGTTGCTATAGATTTCTTGCTCCAGGGTTAGGGTTACAGCACAGAACCACCATTCCCAGCTGTTACAATGGTACTGAGGACCCAAACAGGTCCTCATGCCTCACCATGCACTTTATTACCAAGTCCTCTCCCTAGCTCACCTAGGTGATAATTCCTTGTTACTGTTTATTGAATTATACTTAATCTCATTTTTTCTTTCCTTTCCCTGTCTGTTAATGTACATATATATGTATAGAATGGAGGATTACCTGACCCCAGTAACTGAATTTATAGACTGTAAAAACTATGTTTTATGATGTCTATAATAGTGTTTTATGGCTTGACTTTTACTAGTGTGTTTAGATAATTATACCCTGCTTTCTTCTATCCTATATACATGTATTTATTCTTGACTCTATACTATATTAATATTTTTGACATTAAGAACTTAAATCAATGCTCATTGGTTTCCTGAAATACTACCATAAACAGAGTAGAGATAATTTATTTTCATTTGAGTTAAGAGACACTTGAATTAGATTATTAATTTTAAGGGAAATATATTCTTACTCATGTCTAACAAAGGGGTTGAATCAACAGAGAAAAGCAGTCAACCACATGTAAGGGTTAGCCCACTTCCCTCCATTACATTTAATTACAGTCATTCAGACATAATGAATCAGTGCTGACCACAGGCTACTTCTTCTCATTTTGTGGTGATTCTCACTGTTGTGGGTGCAAGTTTTGTATCTTCAATGAGTTGTGGGAAGAAAACAGTAAGCACAATTCTGGTTGTTAAGTTCCTCACGGAACTGGGAAAGGAAAAGAAAGCAAATAACTTTTTATAACCCTTTGGTTTACTAAAGCCTCAAAATTTGACTTCATAGAACTTTTTTAAAGGCCTTTTTATTTTGATTCACCATCTTAGAATGAACAATCCAGAATGTCATTTATGAGAAACCTTAAAATGTACCATAAGCAAACCACCATAGCTATATTTTGAAATTGTTTGACAAAGCCCTAGGCAGTTCAAAGAGCCAGACAAATGATGTTAAATTTCTGTAGTTGTTTTCAAGCCCACAGCCATCAGAATAAAATGAAACTAGCTGCCTTGAGTTGATTGTATACACAATGTGGCAGGAGACGCCAACACAAGGCAGAAATTACTAGTCATCAGTAAACAGAGGCCAAAGGGACTCAGGGGTTATGCTATTTGAAGCACCATGACGAGACAGACATTATAGGAAGTAGAACAGATATTATAATATGAAGTATTTAATAAATGTTAATTAAATAAAGTCAAAATTGGATGAACAGGAGATTACAATGACAAAATGCCCAAATTCATTGGTAGATGTAGTTTGTATATTCATCTAAGAGCTATGAAGATTTGAATTTTAAGAAGAATGTGAATTAAAGGCTTAAATCAAGAAAATATATGAACAATATTGAGAAGCAAGACATTTTTAAGTGTAATTATGAGCAAAAGTAAATGCTAATTATAGACTATATGGGATTTAAGGGATCCAACGCCATCTCAGATTAAGAAATAAGGCAAAATATTTTTTAAAAAGCCAATCACACAATGTGCTTTAATTATATTGTCCAATTTATAGACATGCCTAGAATTGAAAAATGAAAGATCATTTAAGTAAAAGTTTTGAAAATACTTAAAGTGCTTGCTTTTTGGATACAACATGAAACACACCACGAGTGGGGAAATTTCATTCTGCAAGATTTTTTTTAATTTTTAATTTCTTAATTTATTTATAGAGCTCTTGTACATTTCATACAGGAGTTCTTAATCAAATTTGACTCCCCTCTCCCATCCATGTCCCCCTCCCCCCGCAGCTGGACAAACTACATTCTTCTATACATGTTTAGTCCCATTCAGTCAACCACTTGTAGCCAGAGGTCCCTGGGTGCAAATTTATTTTTAGCAGAAATAATGCACTGGATTTGTCATTGATTTTAGAAATTAAGTAAGAAAAAAAGAAATTAAGAAAGAAAGTAACATTTTGACCTTCAACGTGGAAACAGCAAATCTAGGTGATGAATGCATCAGCTTCCAGAAGACAGGGGAGCAGATGTAGCAGGTAGATCTTCACAGGCTGTGGACTTCATAGGCACAAGCGTCTCACACAGCCTTTGTTCTTGCTTATTCATTTGCTATCCCCACATGGTCACATGGCTTCTGCCTCTTCCCAAATGTTCTTACAGATGCTGTGTATAGTAAAATGAAATGGTGGAGCACATGGTCGAACACTTTTTGATAGTTAATGTGTCCCACATCAATGGTAGTTTACGTTATATATTGTATTTGTCTCTTGGCATATAATGGACACCTTTGAACTAAAAATCAGCTTAGGCAGACTGTGGATTACTATAAGCCTGTCTTGTCTCTTTCTGGTTAGAGTTTCTTTCAATTTTGTGCCCCCTAATATTTCACTATTTACACTTAAGTCTTCCACAATATTGTAAAAGAGGAATGATCTGGAAATGCTCTGTAAGCTCAGAAGGAATACAGAGAAAAACTCAATGTAATAAAAATAATTTTTATGAAATTCCCACCCTAGCCTAAGAGCTACTGACAATTGATTTCTTCTTGGCAAGGGAGTACCAATCTAATTTAAGGATGTGACCTCTAAGACGTAGGTTGACCGTTCTTCTGAGTATGGCCTCATACTCTTGGGTACAACCATTCATAACTTCACATCCATGACATCTGACACCCTCTTCTGGCTCTGTGGTCATCACACATATGTGATACACATACATACATGTAAGCAAAACACTCAGATAGAATAAAAAATAATTATATAAAAACGAAAAAAATGTACTGTATGCATGTATGAAATTCACAAAAATTCATATACAAATACTATCTTTAATATAATAAGAATCAGTCATAAAATTTTACGTATATTTTTCTTTTCTTCCCCATAGGTCCTGGTCGGTTGTTTACTGGGAATACTTTTAACCGAACAATAAGAATAAACATACTTGTGGGGAATGGTGGCACACAACTTTAATTCCAGCACTCAGAAGGCCCAAACGAGCAGATCTCTGTGAGAACTCTGTGAGTTCTAGGACAGCTGGGGCTACAAGAAGACCTGTCTCATAAATGAAAAAAAAAATGTATTCAAATAATTGATGTTTATTTGATTTTTATACAATTGTATAGTTATATTCAACATATCATAATGAGAATACATACTGAGTTTCATATATTATTTTTTAAATCCAACTAAATTCACTATATAAGTCTAGATAAAATTTCTTCACAATTGTGTCTTACAAGTTCCCTTTCCCTTACAGAACCTTTACAGGATCATGTGTGTCTGTGGCAGTTTTCAAAGCAAAAACCTTTTTATTTTGAGTAGAACACATGATGAAAATAGAATTTTCCACAACTGTATCAAAAGTCAAATACTGACTAATATATTATTCTACTCATGGCTCAAAAAAGCCTATAACATACTGATATTTTATTAGGCTTTCTCTCCTGGCAGGGTTTTATAAGTGATTTGGAAATTAATCTTTCCTTGATAGTTAATTGAATAGCTGGATTTATGTATAAAAATTTCATTAGCATCAGTTTAACAAGTCAATGAAATAATGAAGTTAAGCTGTCAGATGCTTTGTATAAGCAAATGAGACAATACTGTTTAATTTTAAACCAAAAGTAGATGAATTAAAGTTATAAAGATCATGAATACTCTGATAAATACAAACTTTTGGCTTTGCTTTAATTTGAGTATTTGGAACTATTTCTTAGCTAAATGGCAGGTGTGCATATATGTGTGTTACTAACTTTGAGGAAAATAGTGTACTTTCTCTATAGTAGTTTAGAATGTTAGAAGAATTGAAGATTTTTTTTTTTAAACCACATTTCTACCACCCGGAAAAGCCGTGTTGAAATTCATCTAAAATCATGCAGCTATTTGCTAAAATGAAGAAGCCAACGTCTTGAGAGCTAGAATTCTGAGTCTTCAGATTACTTTTCTAATTCTTAGGCATTCAAAATATTGTGAATTACTTTGTGGTAATGTTATCATAGAGATAATAACACTGTAATTATATAATTGGTAATATTACCACTGATACCTCTTGTGAAAAATGTGCTCATTATGGACTATCATGTTCTGTGTGCTTCTTTCCTAAGCACGTTGATAATCACATCAAACTTAGAAAAAACTATGGCAGAGAGAAGTGAAATAATTTGACAAAATATAATAATATGTAATGACAGAGGCAGAGGGAGACTGGTATTGAAGAAAGAGATCTCAGAGTGGGCCATGGCATCTCCTTTAGGATCTCTTATGACCATCTATGCCAAACTCTGTGGATCAAGTGAATAGGACTCAGAATGGCCCTTGGGTATGTAGGGGAGGAGATGCAAATTTTATCCACGGATAAAATGTTCAGAAAGAAGAGAAGGGTGATTCATCTTTATAGAGAATTTTCATTTGGGCAATGTCTGAAGCTTAAACTCTTCACAGGATTGGCAGGGAAGATAATATTCATGTTTTGGTGCTGCTCTTGTCTGTAAAGTCAGAACTCACTACAGCAGGACAAGTTTGGGAAAATGTATAGCTAGAAATGTTATAAACATAAGGATAGAAAAAGAGCAAAGAAGGGGATGAAAATAGAAAAAGGGAAAACCCTTTGGGGCGAAGAAAGTCTCTCCTGGCCACACCTATCCCTCAAGCACCAAGGGAGTTGGTTCTGCTCTGGGACAACAATGTCACCTGACTTGCACAGAGAAAAATCCACAGGGGAGAGTGATTAAGGGAGGAGTAACCACTGTGCAGTGGGAAATTAATAATTTAAATGAGATGTGCTCCAAGTTTACCCCGGGAAGCTTTATAAAATGCACAGGGTGCTCACAAACTGTCTAAACTGTGATGGAATTTGAGATCTGGTTAAATAAACCTTAATCTCATGGCAGAGGATTTTATTTTCCAAAATGAACCGTTTTAAAGGTAGATTGTAGAAAAACATAAATAATTAAAACAAAAACAGGACTCTGCCATGTAGTTCAAGTTTTTTCTAGCCTCAGGAGTTTTAAAATGTTGATTTTTTTTTATGAAGTTGTGTTGATTCAGGTCAAAGAAATGAGGTAGGAAATAAGTTACAAACTCAAAATAAGTAGCCGCCAAAGGCAAATAAGAACCAGAATTGACTTAGGACAGGATATGCACTTAGTTCCCATCTTGGATCTTGCTGTAAGTACTGCATTTTGATCCATTCCTAGAGAAAGTGATGTTGAAAACATCAGAACAAATTAAACAAACTGTAAAATCTCAGGTCAAATAACTGTCACTGGCTTAGAAGGTAAAGTAGCTGCCTCGCAAGCATGAGGCCAGGTATGTTACACACTTTGGGAAGATATTTTGAAACAATCATCAAAGCTGGTTTTATCTAGTATGATGCAGAAAAGCAGTCAGGGGAAAGAGAAAACGTTTTAAGAAACTGGAGTTTCGTGAAAAAATAAGTTCAATATTTCAAGCCAAATGAAGAATTAAGAATATCTGTGTCATGGAGGCACATTTATAACTTGCCTAGAAGATTCTTAGAGCTAGATTTGTGGAAAAGGACAATGAGAAGAAAGAATTTAAATATTAGAGTATAAATGCAAGTTACAGAAGATGCTCTTGTGTTTGCTACTTTTCTGTTGCTATGATAAAACCCCTTGAGCATGGCAACTTACTGAAGGCAGAGTTTATTTTGGTTTACAGTTCCAGGTTCCAGCAGACTTAAGAGTGTGTCATGGTTTTGGAGACATGGCAACAGGCTTCAGGCCATAGGCATGGCATCAGGAACCAAAATCTGATTAACCCATATCTTCATCACAAGCAGGAAGTAGAGAGGGAACAAGAAGTGGAGGGAGGCTATGAATTCTAAACCCAGCCAACAATGACATATTTCCTGTAGCAAGGTTATGTCTGTTAAAGACACGACTGTGCCAACAGTATGACCAACTAGGTCTATCTATATATTAAATATCAAAATACTATGACCAACTAGGCCTATATGCTAAATATTCAACTACTTGGAGCCTATGAGGACATTCCTCATTTAAACCACTATATTTCACTCCCTGGCCCCCACAGGCTCATGGCCATAGCATAGTGCAAAATGAATTGAATCCAGTTTTGAATATCATAGTCTCTAACAGTCTCAACACTGTACAAAAGTTCAAAGTCTCTTTACAAATGTAAGGCAATCTCTTAACTATAAGCCTCTATAAAATCAAAAGGCAGATTACATATCTCCAAAACACCATGGCACAGTACAGACATTCCCATTACGGAAGTGAGGACTAGAGGTACAGTGAGGAAAGAAGGAACCAAAGTAAGACAGAAAAACAGTAGGAAAAACACTGAATCCTGTGACTCTACATTGGATGACTGGGTCTTAAGTTACAAGGGGCTTGAAGGGCTCAGGCCCTCCACCTTTGCCGCTTGTTGCATGCATCTCTCTTTTGGATTGGTTCCACTTCCTGTGTGGAGTACAACTTGGTAGATGTTTCACAGTTCTGGAATCTCCAACTGCATGTCCAGCTGGGGCCTCTCCAGTGAGACTGCATTTCTTTTTGAGACAGTGTTGCCCTGTAGCTCCAGCTGGCCTGGAACTCACTATGTAGACCAGGCTGGCCTTGAACTCATCAAGACCTGCCTGCCTCTGCCTTCCTTGTGCTGGGATCAGAGGTGTGCACCACCACACCCTGCACCAAGCTTCATTTTTATAGCTTCACCAAATGACCTTTCAGGGCCTCCATGAAAGGATTTTCCTGCCACAGTCACCTGGCCCCATCCTCTCTCTGAAACTGTAGCGGAATAACCCGTGGCTCTCTCACTCTTGCCTTTTTGTACCTCCAAAGCCAATGTCAGGTGACCAGCACTCACTGCAAAGTTCAGCTGCCAGCTTGGGATGACTTTTGCCCTCTTGAACCACATTTTCAGGAGATTTTGTATGCTGTAGATTTTTAATAGTAGAAAATCCCTTTATCCTTTCTCAATGTGGAAGCTTGGCTGAGTGGGGATCTTTCCCCGAGGTCCCTCCTTTTTCTGCACTATAGAGTAGGAAGCCTCTCCTTAAAGGTGCTAATCTCCTCAAGAATTACTGCCTTGCTTCCAGCACAGGCCTGGGCTGTAGCATTAACATATCTCCAAACTGCACATTTTGTATTCCTTTAACTCCAATTGCTCATTTTATATGTAGACCCACACAAGCATCAAAGATTCAATATTATGCAGTCTTGAATCATTCTGCTTAAAAAAAATTGTTCATTATTTTTAATTCAACCTCAGGAAAGTATTGCCATAGTTTGTTTCTTCATTGATGTAACAAAACACTCTGACCAATACCAACTTGGGCAGGAATGGGTTTATTCAGCTTATTTTTCCTGGGTCACAAATCATTAGGGAACCCAAGGTAGGAACTCAGGGAAGGAACCTGGAAGCAGGAGCTGGAGCACGGGCCATGGAGGAACACTGCTTACTAGCTTGCTCTCCTGGCCCCTGCTCACCCTGCTTTCTTATGCAACAGACCCACCTGCCCAGGGGTGGCACCACCCACAGTGGGCTTGGCCCTCCCACATCACTCATCAAGAAGATGCCCCATAGATATGGCGACAGGCCAATCCAATAGAGGCAATTCCCCAGTTGAGGCTCCCTCAATCCAGGTGTGTCAAGTTGACACTAAAGCTATCCAGCATAAGTACTTAGGATAAAGATAGAAGGCAGCCAGATTCCTTGACTATCACAGGAATGGCCTCTAACCCAGGTGCTGTTTAAGTTCTTCCTGCATTCTCCCTCTGAAAAATCTTGAGTTTGACTTCATAAGTCAAGGCACCTACTAGAATGGCCCCTTAAACTCTGCTTACTCCATTCAAGCACTTTTCTTGTCCAAAGTTCCAGTCTTCCACATTCCTCCAAAAGCAACATGCTCAGGTAGTTTACAGTGGCATTCTGTTTTTGGTATCAGCTTCTGTATTAGTTATATTTCTGCTCCTGTGATAATGCAACGTGACCAAAGCATCTTACTGAAGGAAGAGTTTATGTTGCCTTCTGGTTCAAGAGTAATAAGCATCAATATGGTGGGGCAGCACAGCAGGAAGTAGCAATCATGGAGCTATGAGCTGAAAGCTGAGAGTGCACATCTTCAACTACAAACAGGAAGCAGAGCAGGAACAGGATGTGGAGCAAGGCTATGAAGCCTCAAAGCAGCCGCCAGTGACATGATTCCTCCAGCAAGGCCACACCTCCCAAAGATTACATGGCTGCCCCAAACAATGCCACTAACTGGGCCCATATGCCCAGTGTTGAAATACTTGAGCTTGTGAGGGACATTTTTCATTCAAACCACCACTGGTTGTGATTTTCCAAGATTTTCATTAGCCAAGGTTAAGTTTCCTTGTTATTTGAGGACAAAGGCTACAGTTTTCTCAGTTGTTACTAATTAACTGTGCCATGAGTTCTATCACAATTTTGAGTCATTGGTTGAGCAAATGTTCAGTAAGGAAAAAAAAAGATGCCCTCTGGGTCTCCTGCATTATCAGACAAACCATATAATATATTTTACGTGCATTTATTAACTCACAAAGGAATGAGAACCCAGTGCCTAGCCCCACACCACTGGAGGGGCACAGCTCAGAGCCTGCTATATCAGACCGCACCACTGCTACCATAGTCCCAGCTAGCATTCGCTCATGCCTCGGGGGCCAGCGATCTTGCCGCTGGTGCACAAGTCAGTCCATTTTGTCTTTGAGCAGCTGTGGCTGGCTGAACGTTCAGTACACCATGCTCGCTTCTGTCCCAAAATGGCTCCCAGCAGCCCCTTCTTAGTCCAAGTTCTGCGTCAGGCCCTACCCATTGGAGGAACCAGCCAACTGGGAGACACATTCCTAAAACCCAAGGTGGAAGGAGCAATCTGACTACCAAAAGTTGTTCTCTAACCTCCACATGTGCACTGTATCATGGTATACATGTAACACACACTCACACACACACAGACACACACACACACACACATCAACATAATAATAATAATAATAATAATAATAAAGTTTTAAAATAGTTATAAAAATAATTAGGACCCAGCCTATTAGACAGGACTCTATAGTTTCTTCAAGGAATGGCTCAATCTAATTCTTTTTAATAGATTAACTAATAGACTTTTATTAGACTTAAACAGAATGTTTATGTAGAGATGGCAATTAAATGAGGAACATGGTTGCTTGTACTTGTGAAAACATACTGTGAGGCCTTCCTTGACATTAAATGTTTTAACTGTCATATTCCTAGAATAAAGAAAAGTTTTATTGGTTATTTTCTTTTACTTTTATGGAAATGAGGCCAATTTTTATACATAATAGTATTAATAATGTATTTATTTACATAAGGGGAATAAACAATGGGATAAGTGTCACACAGTGTCTTATAGCTTTTAAATTGCTACATGTGCAAGCTGGGAAATGGTGATTTTTTTTTTTTAACCTTAACCTTTAGCCAAGAACAAAATTGATCTTCTAGGAACAGATTGCAAAGAGGACCCTAAGTATCTACGCCAGGCATAAATAAATACCACAAGAGGTCCAGCGGTACGAACACAAGCAGTGAATAACAAACTGTCTGTATAGAGCAGTATGTATAAACAGCAGCTGTGGGGAGCTGGCTCCTCATCGGCTTCTTTGTTCACAGTTCCTGCCTGACAGATTTGCTTTGCAAAGCTGATGGGAGGACAGGTCCTAAGACCCCGCTGCCAGCTCTTTCTGCCCCCTATGCTATCTATCTGTTGTTGTATAACTTGCCCAGCACAGTGGTTTGGATGAATACAGAATATATTTTAAATCTCTCAGCACTGTCTTCAAGCAGCTTGGCTCAATCAATGACTGTATCAGTGGGACACCAGAAAGGGCATGGAAGGCTGATCAAGCATTATCTGGCTTGAAAGAAGCAAGTTACATGTGAGAATGCATGCTATGTGTAACTGTGGTCTCTGTAGTTCAAGAAATCGGCAACAGCATGCAGAATAGGTATGTGGTAAGATGGGAGGAGAATCTTGACCTGTCAAATAAGACTAACACGAATTTGTAAAATCTACAGCTAAAAATATGTACTAAAATTTTAAAGTGCTTAATGATAAAATCACCTACTATAGTAATAGTCTTAGTTACTCTATGTGCACTTTTAAATAAGGTGTGGACGTTCTCATTTGCATTTCCCAAGAAGCCTGTAAGATAAAAGGTGTAATTTGGTATGACAAGAACTAAAGGGAGTATATGGGGAAAAAGAAGAGAAGGAGGAGCAGAAGGGAAGAGGGAGGGAGGAGAGACAGACAAGGTAGTGGGGACAAAGTCGAAGTGTATGAAAAACTTGATAAAAAGTTTTCACCATACGTGCGGCTGGAGAGATGGCTCGGTGGTTTAAGACACTGTCTGCTCTTGTGGAGGATCGGGGTTTGAGTTCCAGCACCCTCAAGGTGTCTAACAACTGTCCTAACTCCAGTTTCAGGGAATCTGAAGTCCTCTTCTGACCTCCGCAGACATTGCCCAGCACCGGTGCACTTACATACATGCAGGCAATACATCATTCACATAAAACAAATATAAATAAAAATATTCTTTAAAAAATATCATGATATGAAAAAATGCAGCAGGAAGGGTGCCTCCGGGTGCTGGCCACTCTCAGTGTAAGGACTTAAAACATGATTCCAGGCCTCTTCACTTTATAAGAATCTTGGTGTGGTGGCCACAGAATGAGCGCGGCCCAGGCCCAGGGTGCACCCGCTCTCAAGAGTCTACGTGCATGTGCTGGACCCTGTGAGGGGCCTTATTACAAGAGCGATATTTCCCGGGTGTGGGTGCTTCTATATTGATCTCAAAATTCTGAACTCAGGACTTGGCAAGTCAGAAAGAAAACAGCTGGAGAGCCAAGATGGCGGCAGGATAGCTGCCAGTACTGGGGCAATGGAGATGGCATGGCTTTCACTGCGAGGACTTAGAAAATGGCTCCCCTAAGACTCTGTCACATCACTTGTTCCCCGTAACATGGAGGAAGATGTATAGGCAACCAAGTGGTCTTTGACCATGAAAAAGATAACACTCAGTTGTGGCCACATGAGCCCCAGCAACAGAAACTCCTGTGCCTCTGGGGTAAGAGATGTCCATGGCACTGCGGTGCCTGGGGCACTGACAGGCTGCCAAGCTCTGGTGAGGGGTCAGGTGACAGGCACAGCTGGGAGGTGGTGGTAACCACCCACCATACTGCACCGCTTTGTGCGGCACCCAGGTTCACCTCTCTTGCCAGGAACTCGGTCTATGAGCAGTTACTGCACAGTGCATCCATAGTGAGCCTGGGCATCATCATCATCCAGTGGCTCTCAAGACCTGATTATAGTCCTTGGCAGCAACAGGAAACTGGGAAGCCTATAGACTTCAGAAAATAAGCTAGAAGACACAGACAGCTGTAGTATGAAGCTGTGAAACATTCCAGCTGCACTCAGAGCTAATCTTGGGTTGGATATCTGTGAGTTAACTGCTGCTTGCTGTGAGGACATAGATCCTGCTTTTACCCACAGTAAACCCTGTGGAGAATCAGCTTGGAGAGCGCATTGGGCTCACAGTGTGGTGACTGAGCTGAATGAAGTAGTGAAATAGACAAAGAATAACCTGCATGTACCTAGGCTGCAAAGACCTGACTTTGGTGAGGAAACCCAAGTATTTCTCATTGCCGAGGAAGAGAAAAATCTCTATTTGACCACTGTGAGTAGTGTGTAAGAGAAACAAAAAACCAGTGTGAAAGTTCCATTTCAAGAAACCTGGGCATATTCTGACACAAAACCATGTACAAAGGAATGGAAGAGGGCCCTGACTTTGGCCCATCTGTGTGTAAGAATCATTGACGTTCTACTGAGATAGGATTTCTTTGGAAACCAGATCAGATCT
Organism: Nannospalax galili; assembly: GCF_000622305.1. Taxonomy (NCBI): domain Eukaryota; kingdom Metazoa; phylum Chordata; class Mammalia; order Rodentia; family Spalacidae; genus Nannospalax; species Nannospalax galili. Next base: position 208,958 of record NW_008348875.1, on the reverse strand, counting down.
GTTCCTAAGGTGGCTAAGGTTTTTCATTTGCCAATAAACACATGAAGTTGGGAGGTGGGGTAAGTGTGGAGATGGGAGAGGGGATATGAATACCATCAAAATACATCATGTGAAATTCTTGAGTCAATAAAATGTTTTTAATGTCATAATGAAGCTGATTGTTTTATATAAGGAATAAACCCAAATAAAAATCATAAGTAGGAAATATGAAAATATATAACTGAATAGGGGAATTTGAAAAGTACTATTGGATGCCTTCATAAAAGACACTAAACAAACATGCCAAAAGGAAGGGACAAATCAGGCCATCAACAGACTCAGGAATTTTAACTCAGTTTCAAGACCAAATGGAGGGGGCTGGATAGATGGTTCAGCAGTTAAGAGCACTGGTTACTCTAGCAGAGGACCCAGGTTTGGTTTCTAGAACCCATAGGACATATAACAACTGACTGTACCTCCAGGTCCAGGGGATCCAATGCCCTCTTCTAATCTCCACAGGCATTATACATAAATGGCCTACCTACATACATACAAGAAAAACACTCATACACATAAAAATAAAAATAAAAAATGAATAATAAAAAGATCAAAATCAAATGGAGAAAAAATGTGAAGATTTCATATATAAGGCAAAAGTGCAATATTTAGTGAAAATAACTCCAATTATACTATTCTACATTGGAAAGAATATACATATTCCATAAAGAAGAAAGATAAATTGGTTTGAAAATTATTTGACTACCTTATTGCATGCTCAGTAATGCAATTAAGTGCTACTACCTCTGAACTGGAACTAAAGGAGACTCTAGTGCTTTTCCATGTGACGAGTTGCTCACGGAAAGCACAGTGATTTTGGGAATTCTCAAATATGGACACTACTCACAGAAAAGTTTAAGCTTAAGTTTCAGGGTTATTTTTGTAATATTTGTGAACAACTGACTAAATATGCTTAGGGAGAAATAAAACATATGAGGTCAAAGCGGTTGATGTAGACTGCAGTTTAAAATTCCCAGGAACCAGTGCTGGAATTTTTCTAGGAATAAATGATGTTAATTACAGCAGAAGCATGGCTGATTTTTCTGCGACCTGGCAATCACACACTCAGCATAGCAGAATCTATTACTTCAGATGGTGTTCATATCTGATCTCACACTGACCAGACTGGAGCAAAGTCAAACATCTTGAAAATTTAACTGGGTCTCACAGATCTATTGTTGTATTAACTAAATTTCCAATCTGTGTTTCTCTCTTCTAGAACATACTATATTTTCTTTTTCCTTCCAATATTTTCATTTCGTATCCTTTCTTTTCTTTTTTCTTTTCCTTCTCTTTCCTCCATCCCTTCCCTTTCTCCTTCCCCCTCCCTCCCTTCCTATTCCTCTTTCATTCTTTTAGTCTTTATTCCACACAGTGTCTCATGTTGAGTTCAAATAGTTTTCAATGTGCAAAGCTACAGGAAATAATACCGTGAGAAAACATGTTTTATTGTTTCAGTGGGTTTTTTGCTATCTTGCAAAATGTCTACATCTTAGAACAGTATGGAATGGAAATGAACACACTAAGTGAGCATAGTGCTTGTAGTGTTTGTGCATTTGCAATATATCTACTTGCAAAACTGTATTTGTGAAATAAATAGTAAATCAGGACAAGCAATGATGTAGCTAGGAGCTGTTTTAAGTGTTGAATCCAATGATAATCCATTCACAGCCTTTATAGTCATGTGAACTCCTGCAGTAACTGGATCTGATCTTTGTCCCAGCAGATCTGAAATAAGAAGACATCGTGCTGAGATGAATATATTATTAAGATATCCGGGTCACAGTTTTGTTACAATGATCACTAGAACATTTAACATTTGATAATTACTACTACATATAAATGCACAAAACTCCCTGTTAAGTGCTTTGTGTGCACTACTGAATCAGTCTTCCTAATGATTTTATTATGTAACATTGTCATTCATCCATTTTAGATAAAAATGTATCTTTTATCAGACAACTGATACATTAACATTAACAGCCTTGTCAAACTGAAAAGATACATTAGGTTATGAGATGTCTAACTATAAATCCATGTTCCTAACCACTAGGTTAAAATGCTAGGGAATTATTAATTAATAGAATTCCAATTTATGAAATAAATATAATCTAAATCATATCAAGTCATCAAATTAACACCTAAATATTTGTGTATGTTGGGAGACCATGTAGATGAGAGAAGGTAATTCATATATGTTGAAGTATCTTACTTTGTAAGATGATATTTGATTATAGATAAATGAGAAGCACTAGGAAGAGTCTGCAATTCAGGCAGGATGGAAAAGTAAAGTGATGAGATAAAACCTTGTGCAGGGAGACTCTGAGAGAAAGAATGAAAATCTCCAGATGACCATGCATAACTGACAAAGGACATGCTTGACTTAAGAACTTTGTATATAACATTCCAAACGATCAAAGAACTCACTGAATAAATAATCCAGCAAATTTTATGTGGTATAAGATGGCAAAATCAATTTTTTCTTAAAAATAATCATACACACAAATTTGGTAAACTCAATATCCTTCTTTATGCTTGACCTTTTCTGCACATTTTGTTGACAGAAGAAATAATCCAATATATTGTGTTTCCTTGAAAATATGAATAACCATTTTATCTATCAATATAAACAAAATATGAGTATCATATGTATGCAAATGTTCTTATGCTCATCATTTTTTCATATATATGAGAGAAATATGAATTCTTAATATTACAGAAAAGATGCAATAAATCTGTTGACATATACCATATATATAAAACCAAAGCATATTTCTTTTTTAATAAGCTTATATAGGTAAGATATGTATTTGAGAATATTTTCTAAAAACTATAAATTAAAAGAACTATAAAAGAAAAGCCAGAAAGAATTTGACCCTATTCATGTGCTGCCTCATAGCTCTATTGTTACTGCTAAAATATTTTAAAATACAGTGGTCTGATATGCTCTCAAGATTTTTTAGGAACAGAAATTACATGGCTAAGACTACTGGTGTTTTAGTCCCTGATGATAAAACAGGCAACAATACAAGGAAAAGAAGCAATTCAGAACCAGCCGGCTCTCCTAGCTCACTGGTTCAATGTGCTACCTATTTTCTCCATGTCTGTTTTGCTAACAGTCTTTGAAGATGGCATACATATGTGTAGATGAACTCACAAATTCAAATGGTACAGACACTGTTAGTTTCTTAACTAGTGTTGCTGATACTGCAGACCACAAGGTGGTAGATTATCCTCTCAGTTTAAGTGGTCCTATCTGTATTTTAAAATATGAGAGAATGAGAGATGAGGGAGAGAGAGAGAGAGAGAGAGAGAGAGAGAGAGAGAGAGAGAGAAAATCACAGGGTGAATAGTTATCAAGAAACTGTGTTGGAATCCTTGATGTCCATAGAAGGGACAGGAATTTAACTATGGGGAGTAACAGAGACCTGTGTATAGTGTCGCCAAATAAAATGTTTCTTTAAATAAACAGAGATAAAACTATTGAACAACACTGGCTATTAGATGTTTATTATCATTGAAAAGCTGGTAGAAGCCCCAAGGTACCACTTTGTAAAGTTTGGGCCTGTCCTGTGTGCTGTTCAGTATGCAGCTGAGCCTTGTTGGTCCCCCTTCTGATGTTGAATGCACTCCTACTCCTCATTCTTCCATATGGATCTTCAGGAAGGGAATCTTCCCAAATTATCTTTGTGATTTTGTCTGTTATCTACACTGCTTCCAAATTAATCTTCCAAACCACCCCCTAACTAAGATACTTCCTGAATGTCAAGATGACTTAAATATATTAAGGGATTATTAAAGCAGTCATAGACCAGCAGTCAGCCCCTGCACGTGGCGCTTTATTTCCTGTCATTACTATCCAAAGACCCCACTGCCAGCACACAAGGATGCTTACTGCACCCACGATGCACTTGGGTGCCTCATACATCTATGCTTAAGACTGATTGCTGTCTTTGTGCAGTTCAATGCTCTCTTTCTTAACTGGTAAGCCTTGCATTAGTTCTTAGTCTCTATGAATATCTCACCATAGAATGTCTTCATATTTTCTTCCCCTGCCAAAAATAAAATGGCTCAATAAGTCTGACTTCATGATCTTTACAAGGCTGTCTCTTGTGACACATGTCATTTTTTAATATTAGATATTCATTGGAACATAGAGTACATGACATAGTCACAAACATGTATTGTTGAAAGAGCAACTATTGATAAGCATAGAAATGTATTAATATTTGCTAGACACATTTATTCACTTTTGATCCAATTTTCCAAAACCTAATAAATATCAATTAATATATAAACACTACAATTTTAAAATCAGTTTCTCCAGATTAGTTATTTAGTTATTGTATGTTTTACCTGAGCCCCTGCCTACACTGTTTTCTCTCCCTCTCTCTCTCTCTCTCTCTCTCTCTCTCTCTCTGCATGTGTGTATATAAGCAGGAGTTTACATAAAATATCTTCCTCTATCACTTTCCTCTTATTTTCTTGAGAAAATATATGTAAGTGAGCCTAGAGCTCACCATCTTAGGTTCCAGCAAGCCCTAGGGACCTTTCTCTAGTGCTGGCATGAAAGAGATGCATTGCTGAGATGCATTGCATCATCCAGCTTTCTACACTACATGGGCACTTGACAAGGACAAAGTAGAAAAGGAATTTGTAGAATGAAGACTAACATGATCTTAATGTTTTTCCCCAATAGCTATGGCACAAAGAAGTAAAAGGAGGGTTGATATTTATTACACAGTATTGAATAAAACTCAAGGCTCAGTAAAATCAATGAATCAATCATTCATTTGAAACAAAAATATAAACAATATCTTATATTTTTAGAACAAAAAAAACCCAATATGCTTTCTCTTTTAAAAATTAAAAGATCATGATTACCTAAAGTAAATTAAAAATTTTGCATGTGTTATTTCATAGAATTGTTATTGTCTTCCTTGTTTGGGGAATACTGGAGAATTTTCTTTACCCTTTAACATGCACTATGCATTAGATCAGTTTTTCTTGGCATATATATTTTCAAACACACTACTGTTATAATAGCTACTCCTAGGGGAACTGAATTCATATCTTACCATAGCAATCATAAATAGATATTTCACACTAATTTTGGCAAGCATGATCTGAGATATTGGACATCTGTATAATATGAAGATACTGTGCTAAAATTTGCATTTCTGATAGTGAGGAGTGCATTGCAAAGACAGAGAGAGTTAGTGAATAATGATACTGTAATTCAAAGCACAGCATTAGAAACAGGTTGAGGAATGAAGTGGATGTCTAGAGCCTATAGAAAACTCTTCCTTTATGGGTACCAATGTGTACTATCTAACATTTTATGTATGTATTTTTAGTTTATTAATTTTAAGGAAATAATATAATATCCATTAAGTGTTTTTGTAAGTTTGATTTTCTTAAATTACCTTATAAACTACATAACTCTTACAATCTTTTTATACTCCATGTAATAAAGTTTTG
>NW_008348875.1:200634-203296 GCF_000622305.1 Nannospalax galili | reverse complement strand
ATATATATTTCTAGGACCTGCATCCTATACCTCTCCTTTCTATATTTAGTCTCTGGAAATGAAAAACTAAAATAACCTCCCAAATGCAGTGTTGAATCCTCACTATTTCCTGTTTCTTTCATCCTTCTTCACCAGGAGGAGTGGCCTGGCCTTCCTCTTGTTTTCTCCTTTAACATGCGATGCTCATCTTTGCTGTAGGACATGCCTCAGGCTAAATTTGTTCTTGTGGTCAGGAATTCATATCTTACCCTCAGGAACCTGCATAGCACATTCAAACACTCTGAAAGCTAGCTAATAGAAGGAAGATTTCCAGTCATTTTGAGATCAATTTCTCTATGTCCTGCAGCCAAAGGGTGTGGTGCTTTCAGCAATAGGGTCTTACCATGTAAATTCCCTCTAATATCAGGACAAGGCAAGGGTGTCCACTGTCTCCATTCCTTTCAATATAGTGTTTAAAGTCTAATAGTCTAGAGAAGTAAAACATGAGAAGGAAATTAAAGGAGACAAATAGGAAAATAAGTTAAGCCATCCCTATTTGTAGATGATATGATTCTTTACACAGAGACCCTAAAGAATTTACCAAAAAAACTCTTAAAGCTGAAGAATAATGTCATCAAAGTGGTAGGACACACACAAAAAAAATCATCAACCTTCATGTGTAACAGTGGCAAACAAACTGGAAAATCATCAGGAAAACAACCTCATCCCATCAATACACACACACACACACACACACACACACACACACATGCACACACACACACACACACACACACATGTGCATGCACTAGAAATAAACTTAAAGGAAAGGAAAATCTGCTACATCAAAAACTTTTTTACACTGCAGAAAGAAATTGAGGAAGACACTAAGAATATTCATCAAAGTCATCCCTTGCACATGAATTGGAATAATTAATACTGTGAAAATGACCAATCTACCACTAACTATATATTCCATGCCATCCCAATAAAAATTCTAGGGTCATTCTTCACAGATGTAAAAATTCCAAAATTCATATGGAGGCACAAATTACCAAGGATAGTCAAAGAATCCCTGTACAAAACTAATACTGTAGAAATTATTACCATGTTTGATTTCAAATTAGATGACAGAAACAAAGGAATAAAAATATCCAGTCTGAGTTTCTTCTCACAGTCTCCAGGAGCCCTCTGGGTCTGGTCCCACCCTCATCTCCCTCTGCTTCCCTGAGCCTGCACAACCCACTAGAATCTCTCCTGGCATACCTTGGAGCCATCACCTGTTTATATACAAACAAGCCAACTCTAAGGTCTGCATGTCTTGGCAAAGGTCATGGCTCTACTTGTAAAGGTGGTGGTCATTACAGCCTTCCCAGCAGCCTGAGTCTCATTAGCATAGGCACTCCTGCTCTTTCTCCATGCTCTGTGCATCTTAGAGGATTCTTATCATTCATGAGTTGCTGTCATGGTTATGTGTTTCATTATGTCAGTGCTCTTTAAGAATGGAACCATGCTGAGAACAAGAAAAATGGAAAGCCTCTCTGAATGCCTAAGGATATGGTACCACAGTTTATACATGGTATATGCTCCACATATATTTAGCAAAGTGAGCAAAACTGAGTAATTCTGATAAGAAATTGCAACCAGGTGAATTCCTTCCTCACCCACTTGACAACCTCTTGTTCTCAGTCCGACTCCCACCAGTCAAAACCAAAATTTTTCAAAAGACAGAAAAAGTTACATGATTGATAGAAGCTTAAATGTTACTCATCACTGTGCGTAGGTAACAATCTTGAATCTAAATGGATGTGGATCTAATTTCAGGCATAGCCTGAACATCTGGAATGATTTGAGAGTGGCAAGTCTTCTCCAGGCCAGAAATCACATTTGGAACTCAGTGGCACTTAAGCTTCTACTAAAATCATAGGCACTAAGGCACCCACCTTGCTCTTCTCATCTACAGATTGAAAAATATGAGTCATCAACTATTGGAGGTATTTTAACTTGTAAATTATTTGGATAGCAAAATGTAAAGCTCCAACCCCAACTAAATACTAAGCCCAGTCGTAGAAACCAATTAGACAATGTCAACTTTGATTTCAACCTCAAAGTCCAAGAGAGAAAATGAGCTATTTAAGATTATTCTGATATTCTCACAGATATAGCACAAAGCATGAACTCTACAGAGAAAATGAAGGAACAGTAGCTTCCACTTCTTGGGTCCTGACCATGCAGGAGACTCACCTCTGTCAGGGTAGCACCCTAAATATCTGCTCAGCCAGATCTGGTACCACATTTACAAGTAAACACACCCAGGGCATCTGCATCTTAGCATTGAAGAGTCCACAGCTCAGGAAAAGGCCCTGTCTCTACCTTTCTTTCCTAATTGCTGTGGTTCCAGCAGCCTGAGTTCATCCTCCTAGACCTGAGAGATTCACTCATCTCCCTGCTGTAGATTACCTGGATACTGCCTTCACCTGCCCAGGAGCCTTTACATTACTACCACTGCTGCCCCATCCATGCCAGTCCCTGGATTCTATGTCATCATCTATGCTTGTAGTGTCCACCTTGAGTGACCCTCATTCAACATTCAAGACTTAGTTCACATAGTCTGGGATGTCTTCACTGGCTATAGCAGGCAGGGTCAGGATCCCTTCCTCTTTGTTTTCTCTAAACTGAATAT
>NW_008348875.1:200206-200556 GCF_000622305.1 Nannospalax galili | reverse complement strand
ATCAGCATAAAGCAAGAAGAAAAAAAATCCAGTCTTATTCTTTCATACAAACTACCAGAAAGCTATACTTCAAGCTATCTTGCAATAATGAGATAAATGGACAATATATTCTATAACATAAATTGCATGTAAAAGAAAAGCTCCAAATTTTGCCTTCAAAGAAATGACAAGGGACCAATAGAGGAAAGACAGGAAAGAGGAAAGATATCACATAATGAGTGCACAAACAAGTTGTTTACATGGAGAACATACCCCTCTGAGTTTGCATGGAAAAGCATGTGTATTGGGTTATCCTTAAGGCAACTGATCTTTTAATATTAGAAATTCTGTCTTAGAAAAGAATTGAATGG
>NW_008348875.1:194177-200164 GCF_000622305.1 Nannospalax galili | reverse complement strand
GTTTTAGAAAGTTGAAAAACATGTTTTCAACTTTGAAAGGTTTCCTTTCTTCCCTCAAATCCTGTGTTCTTTCAGCCTTTGTTTTCCTTAATTCTTTCAATTTTTTTACATTCTAATCACTCTTTCCTTTAGGGCCTGGGTCAACTGGTTATGTGTGAGAACTTTGATGCAAATTAGATTTACCAACATCGGCTTCTTGGTATAATGCTCTAATTTCTTTATAAACAGCCCAGTTTTGTGTCTATTCTGTCAATGATTGCTTTTGGCTACGTGTATGGTCCATTAGCCATCCTCATAATCCTGAAAATTCAGTGCTGAAGTTAACACTATTCCAGACTTCAAAAAGTAAGTGGTTGAGTGTTACCTTGTAGAACTTCTGTTGCTGCAGGTTCAAACTTGGCAGATATTTGGAAAGCCAGATGGGACATTTCTTCCTGATTGCAGGGCTTTTACTCACTTTAATAACACATTGTTTTCCCAAGTAAAACTCTGCAGAGGTGCAACATCTGGTTTCTTCTGAAAAAGGGAACTTAATTTACTCAAATCCCTGGTGTGATTTACAAAAGCACTAAAGAAGGTGGAACACTTTGACACGTTGTAGAATACTAACGGGCTGTGTCTACATTGGCAAGGGTTTTCTAAATGGCTCATTTAAAGCAATCAGGGAATCTTTTATTTGGTACCACCCTAATAGTTCAAACGTTTACATTTCTAAATGAAAACCTGTTTTTCTTTGGCTGAAAACATTTTGAAGAAAAAGTAAATGCTTTGGTCATTTTAGGTAAAGACAAGGCTTTCCCTTTGAACACTGGTGATTGTAAAACATTTTCCAAATATTGCCAAATGCTGTGATGAAAATATAAGCATTTGAGCATTTTCGTATCAAGTACAAGTATTAGGAAACTTTTAAGCTCCAGTACTCAGACAAGTCACCAATTCTTGTAGAGGAATAAAGGGATGTTTGAAAACACACAGACAATGTACAATGGCAAGCTGAATGTTGATACGGAGAAAATTATCAAGATAATTGAGAGCAGTCCTCACATGCATGTACAATATTTGCAAATCGCTATCAAAACAGAATGTTAAATCCCCTCTGTTTTATGGTTATTCCATTCCATATTTTTTGTTTCTTTGAGATAATGAAATTGGATTTGGAAGTGATTATTATTTAATTCACATTTGTTATATACCTACTATATAATGTAGTAGACATTGGTAAGCAAAACTTAGGACTTCAGGTTGAATTATAAAAATGTCTTTAGCATGGTCATTATTTCTTTATTTTACTAAAATTGGTGCGTGGAAACACAGATGGTCACCGCCAGGTTTTATGCTTATTGACTTCATCATAACAAAATCAGCAGACTCATAATCAGCTAAATATAATAAAGCTAAATTTTCTACAACAAACAAAATGAGTGAGTATAATTCCATGCATAAACAAACAGGAACTATTTTAGCTTCCAATGCTATATAACAATAAACCAATGTAACAAAGGTAGAATGCCACAAAATATCTTATGTTCCTTATACCTCAAAAACTGGATAAGTATAAAGCTGAAATGAAGCAGGCTTCATGAGGCCACTTTGATTAATCATATCATTAGTAACATTTAAATATCACTAAATATTTTCATATTTTATTCTTACGAATATTCATTTATGAAATTGTAAAGTCATGGGGCTGTAGAGACGGCTCAGTGGTTAAGAGCACTGACTGCTCTTGCAGAGGACCCAGGTTCAATTCCAAGCACCCACATGGTGGCTACGAACCATCCTTAACTCCAGTTTCAGGTGAATCCAAAGCCCTCTTCTGACCTCCGCGGCACTGCAAGACACGGTTGAACTCACACACACCAACCATCCTTAACTCCAGTTTCAGGTGAATCCAAAGCCCTCTTCTGACCTCAGCGGCACTGCAAGACACGGTTGAACTCACACACACGCAGCCAATACACTCATACACATAAAATAAAAATAATACAATATTTTTTTAAATTGTAGTCATTACATGTATGCCATTTGTAATTGTGTGAATGTGCCAGTTTAAAACTTGTTTTTTTGCTTTATTAGCAATCATTGAATGAATCAAAGAATTACAATTTATACACAGTTCTTTGATCACTTTAGAATTTTGTGTGTTTAAGTGTTCTGCCTGAATGTACCTAAATGCACCACATATGTGCAATGCCTGCAAAGGCCAGAAGAGAGCATCAGATCCCCCTGAAATCAGATATAAGAAAGCTGTGAACCACCATGTGGGTGCTGGGAACCAAACCTGGGTCCTTTGCAAGAGCTCTTAACCAGTGAGCCATCTCTCTGCTCCCACCTCCTGTTTATTTTAAATGCTTGTAATTCAAATTCTATACCTGTTGTAAATTACAGAAGCCCTGACAGTAAATTATCTCGTATCACCCCTTGCAATCACTCTAATTGCTGATAAGTTGCTCTGTTAGAACAGATGAAACAAAGCAGAATCATGCAATTTTATCGAACATTTAATAAAAACACAAGAACGCTTGTTCCTTCTGATTGCCTATATTCATTCTGATAACTAAGTATGTATTTAAATTTGAGTATTCCACTCAAAACTACAGTAAAATTATACCTCACCTTAAGATTTTGAGCTTTAGTTTTCTTATGTTTTTAAGACAATATAAGTATTTACCCTGTAAGATATTTGCCAATATTAAATTTAATAAATATAAAAATCATTGGTACTTTTTAAATGTAAACTAACAATTAGATTATGGCTTTAAATGAGAACATCTATCAGGAGGCATTATTAATTATTTTTGTACTTTTCAAGATGGACTTCTACAGATCATTTCTTGAAAATAGTGGCAAAATTTACTTAACAGTGGCTGAAGAGATGACTCACTCAGTAAAGTGTCTGAGAGCACTTAACACCTGAGATCAGAGCCCTGGATCCTGCCTGTGAATGGAGTTAAATGCTTGCATCCCTTGTCTTTGCTAGAGAGGAGACTGCTGGATCCCTGAAACTAACTGGTCAACTGCCCTAGTCAAATAGAAAAACTGTAGAGTCCGTGTCCCTGGATAGGACTCCTATACTAAAGCTCACCCATCCACAGCTCAGGGACCATTGTGGAAGAGGTGGTGGGGGAGATTTTAAGGGCCAGGGTTGGTGCATGAGCATAAGAAAACAGAGCCTTTCAGGCCTCTGGGAACTTACTCATGATCGTGTAAGAATGGTGACATCATGCACAAGACCCAACCTGACTCAACCAGAAGAAAACCCATCATAGAACAGGAAAAATAGGCAGGTATCCCCAACCCTTGTCAAGGAACTATTTAGCTAATTATTATTGCAGGATGAGGGAAAGTAGATCTTCTTTAAGGGAATGACTCTGGATAGGCTGACTAGACTTCTGTGAATGTACTTGCACCAAGGAACACTTGGACACAAATGCTTGACCAGATAGGACAACATATATGACAGAATACCTGAAATCTGGTTGGGAGCTGCCAATGGGGAGTGGCAGGGAGGGGAGATAGGTTCTAAATTTGATTAAGATGTGCTGTAAGAAATGTATAAAAGCTCAAAAAAATGGAGAGAAATAAATATCTATCCAAAAAAATTAAATAAATCTAGAGACTATTTGAGGAAAGATGCCTGACATCAACACATGTGTAACATTGTGATGTACACATGTGTAACATCACAGATACAGAGGCAGAAACATTACTTGACAGGTACAGGGTGACTTCATAAAATAATTGCTATTTATTTATATATCATGTTTTGTGCTTAATTTGCTTTGGTTATAATTATTCTGCTGTTCATAAGACAATATAGTTGTAGAAATATCTTTTGCATTAATATTTCTGGACTATTTCTATACAATAGTGAAGCAAGGAAACAAGATTCATGCCCAATGTAGAGATTGTAGGACAAGTAATACCCCAATGAGCAAATACATAATATGTTCAGAAGAAAATAAGTGGTTAAGTAGTGACATTTGTCAGTAGTCCATAGAGATGTGGATATCTCTCTCTCTCTCTCTCTCTCTCTCTCTCTCTCTCTCTCTGGCTACAAAAGATTTCTTAAGACAAAAATTAATAGGTTAGATGAGTTGGCAGGAAATGGAAGTGGTTTTATCACAACCTTGGCAGTGAGTCCATAGCACAAGTAGAGACAAAAGTTCAGGTCAAATTTCTGCCTCATATCAAAGCACAATTTCATTTTCTTGGAAAATCCTGTTATTTTGTTCCTAAGATCTGTAACTAATTGGATGAGATTCAAACACACCTTAGAGATATTTGCTTATTGCAAACTAATTTTAAATGTTAAGAATAGCACAGTCTTCAACAGCAACAATTAGGCTAGTGTTTGAGCAAACAGGACATGGCAAACAAGTTACTTGATATAGAAAATTTAACTACCACATTGGCATGAAGAATGGTGGGATTTGATAAAGGGCACAGTGATTAGTAAAGACAAGTCCTTTGAATAAGCCAGTTGAGTAAAAATCTGAAAAAAAGCTGGGTAGAGCATTTAATCAAACCAAATCCCAGGTGCCCCACCCCATGAAAAGTCTGCAATTCACATATTTTATAAACAACAAACGGATCATGATTGTTACAGATTATGAGAGAAGAAAGGGAGCGAGAGGGCCATAAGTTATGAAAAGTAGCCTAAAGCAAACTGTAAAAGATCTTACAGGTCACATCAAGGCCTTTGGTTTCTGTTATAAGAGCCAGTGCAGCATTGAGCTGAGGTTGGATCGAGCTTGTGGGGCTAAAATTTTGTAAATGAATGGCTTAGGCAGCAATTCATGTGCATTAGACTCCAGCATATTTTATTGGAATCTACAGCAGAAGAGAGGGAAGTGACTGACATCTTCAGGTGTTTTCTTATCCCAAAGTACTGATGGGCAACAAAAGCAGTTACTGCTTAGAAATGAAAGCCAAACAGATGGTTGGAGGCAGGAATATAGAGCACCTATTTGGAGGTGCTTCCAGATGATCCAAGCAGAGATGCCCAGGATCAACAAAGCCACAAAGATGGCATTAGAGGGGTCTTAGCATATTTACCGTGTTTAAATTCACTGTAGTGAAATAGTCACTAAGGGACACCAAAAGGGAATTGGAAATACTAAGAGATACCAGCATGTAGAGTTTGTGAAGATGGAAATATCCAGTAACTGAACAGCAGTCGTAAAGCTGCAGGAATAAGTTCAACAGCAAGGGGGAATCTAGATGAACATCTCACTTAAATCAGAAATACAAACAAATGTACATCTAGAAGATGTATTCTGATTAGCATCTGTTAGGGGACCCATCTCAAATAAAAGTGTTCTGTGTCCTTCAGGGCATATCACTCTTTTTGAAATTATTAGTGAATATCTCCATATTAATAGCTTTGGAAAATTCAACTGCAAAACAGTTTAATATATTAAACTGTTAAATTTAATATTCTGTAATTACTTTTACCATGGCAGATGAATACTTCTCTGTCCCTCAGATTACTTTTGGGAGTATTTTTCTTTGCTCCATATTCTGACATTGTCTATTCTGATTTGATTTACCTTGTGCTTTAAAATTGATAGCCCTCAATAATGTCTTCAGGTTTTCTCCATTTATATTGATGTATCCGAGGTGAAAGTGTCTTATTATGAAAGAGTCTCACTTCCCTAAATGTATTAAACTAACTTATTTTTTATAATTAGGTGAAGCTAACTTATTTTGGTTAATTTTATTCATTCTTAGTCATTTTAATGTCTTTATAAAAGGGATTTTTCCCTCATTTCACTTTCTGATAGTTTATTATTTTTTATGTTGACCTTATACTTTGCAATGTTACTGAATGTTTATTGGTTCTAAAATTTTGTTGGTGGGATCTTTTGAATTTTTTGCACATATGATCATATTGTCTGCCAAGTAGGAAACATTTGGCTTTCTTTCGAATTGTATATATGCCACTCAATCTTTTGCCCATTTAAATTGACTGTGATTTACAGTTT
>NW_008348875.1:193522-193645 GCF_000622305.1 Nannospalax galili | reverse complement strand
AGCTGAATTTGAGAACTAGAAAATGCTGGTGACTGAAAATGTAGAACACATAAATGGAAAGGTATTCTGTGTTACTGTTATGAGAAAAAAATTGGCTATAACACAAAGTAATCCACAAATTCA
>NW_008348875.1:193037-193350 GCF_000622305.1 Nannospalax galili | reverse complement strand
TAGCCAAAATTATGTAGAACAAAAGGACATAGATAGGACTATAACAGTAAACAATACATGATCATAAAACATGACCCATGATCCAGTGATTAAGTCAGCATGGTGCAGCCATAAAGACAAATAAACCTATACCAAAGTAAAGGACAGAAAGCTTAACAATAAATTCACAGATTTACTTTCAACTGATCTTGAAGAAGTTACCAAGAACAAACAATGTGCAAAGGACAGGTTTTCCAATAAATTATATGTGGAAAAACTAGATACACACATGCAAAAACAAAAATTTCACCTTTATGTCATATTATCCACATTA
>NW_008348875.1:192614-192989 GCF_000622305.1 Nannospalax galili | reverse complement strand
AGGAAAGCAGAAATATATATATATTTATATTTATATGTGTATATATATATATATATATATATATATGAAATTGCACAGCCTAAAAAAATCACCAAAATGAAGAGACAGAATAGAGGAAAATACTTGGAAGCAATTCATCTGATAAAAAGTAAGTATCTGAGCAGGTGGATCTCTGTGAGTTCAAGGCCAGCTTGGTCTATATAGTGAGTTCCGGGACAGCGGGGGCTACAGGAAGACCCTGTCTCAATAAGACAAAAAAAACAGTAAGTGTCTGAAATGTGGAAGTAAACCAAAAATGGAAAAGTAATGTGAAAAAAATCAAGTGGGTCATAAGCAACATAAAAAACATCAACCACATCAACCAGGACAGGAATA